>NW_026586589.1:6433393-6441516 GCF_907164565.1 Psammomys obesus
TTTTTTTTTTTTTTTTTTTTTTTTTTTTTTTTTTTTTTTTTCCAAGAAGACCTTGTGACAACTCTGAGAGAGCCAGGTGACAGGGCATAGAGGTTTTGTGGCAGCTGAGCTAGAAGGGACGTGGGCTAGTCCCATGGCTGTCAGAGTCCCCCTGACTGTTCCTTGCTCAGTCCCAGCCAGTCCTGGCAGTTCTGTCTCTAGAACAATTCTGGTGGGGGAGGGGGAGAGTCTTTTTCCACAACCTCCAGTCCTGACTGCAATGGCCTCACATTCTCCTTTTCCTGCTCTGCCACCACCCAGGGGAAGCACATGTCTAATGTTTTACATGAAATCTGTCCATCCTCCAATGACCTCTCACTTGACTCTAGGACAAAGTTCCATGCCTCCCCAGGCCTTCCAGGTACCCCAATGTGTACATCTGTCCCTGCTGGGAACCCCAGCGTCCACTCCTCCTGCCTGAGAAATCCTTCAGTTCCTCCCAGCTTGGTAATGGCTCTGTGGACTCCTCAAATGCATTCCCAGACACCCACTTCCCAACCAGCTGGGTTCAGCCTCTGTGTCCCCTTGGGAAGACCCCCCCCCCCATACTTCACAGCCACTTGCTCATCTCTCTTCCCCAGTATGGCCCTGGGTCCTGGGACTCTTGCCACCTCATCCTTGGCAGCCCCTTTCCCCTCTGAAGAAAGGGGTTCTTCCTCACAGCCTGTGAACTCCCTCTGCAGAGATCTCATCCTCCTGAAGCAGCACATAGGAAACTGCTACATCTGCTGCCTCCTGTGGACCTCACAACCCCAATTGACAGACCAGGAAGCCAAGCGTCTAGACAGCAAGTTATGTAGAGTGGTCCAACACTGTGCCCAGCTGGCAGGGGTAGGACGCAGATCTGTGTCTCCTGGCCCTGCCTGTGACTTCAGAGCTGGGCCTGCCGCTGGTCTATCTCTTGGAACACAAAGACATGATCTGTGTTCCAGGGAGAAGAAGGAGGTAGAAAACGTGTCCGTGTGTGAAAAAAGTGACACCAGGGAAAATATAGAGTGAGACACCAAGTTGGAAATCAGATGTGGAGCCAGACTCAGCAACTGATCTGATAAGAAATGGAGAATTCAGAGCTCCACATACAAACAGATACTATGGCATAAAGGAAAAGATTTTTTTCCCAAAAAATAATAAAGAGAAAGAACAAGAAAGCTATCTCCATGGAATAGACTAGAAAGCCCAGAGCCAATCCGGAATTGTCTAACACTGTGATATATGGTGCAGACATCCCACAAATTAATGAGCAACGGAGAGATTCATCACCAAGCGAAGCTGTGCAATTATTTTCTCTATTTGGGAAACAAAAAAACCCTGCAATCTTTATCTCCCTTTATACCAGGTACCTTAATCAATGTCAGGTGGTTTAAATGCAAAACAAAAAACACATTAATAACCACCAAGAGTGGAAATGGCTCATGTTCCAACTGTGGTGGAGAGAGGCCACTGTAATTGTCACAGCCACAGAGGGAACAGCACTGGGAAATAGAAATATAATTGACTAGAGGGGATGTGTGTCAAAAATTCTCATAAATAAAACATTTACAGAGGCAGGAAGGGTTTGCATAACGAAATGTTGGCACAATAAAAAGTGTTAAGAGTCCATTTATGAAAGATGAAGTTCAAAGGGTAAATTCAGTTGCAAATGTTGAGCTTACAAAGTAACAAAATCAGTGTAAATGAAGATGTGGAGATGGCAGCCTGGGTCCATGCTAGGAGCTCTTTACAAACAAGAGCCCTGGGTGGCCGTGGCTTCGGACCTTGCTGGCACGGCTGAGAAGTGGCAAACCTTTGTAGGAGGCGATTTGCTGCAGATGCATGATGATTCTGGCCGTTGGACTCTGAACTCCATTTGCTCAAAATTCATCCCAAGAAAATGATGGAAAGTCACGCTCAAAAGCATGCAGAAAAAAATGCGCCTTGGAGTGGGAAGGCAGAAGGAGGTGGAGGAATAAAGGAAGCTCTCAAAATCTCCAGCTTCGGGGGAATAGTTAACCAAATTATGTTCCATTCATTAGATGGATTATTAAGCAGTCATTAAACTCAATAATTACAATGACTGTTGACTAACACAGGGAAATGTTTAGCATATAATCAGTGTGAAACTATGGCGCAGGATTATATAGATGGATAATGAAAGCATTCGGCATAAACGAGTGTATGAGGTGGGATACAGAACCTGACAGTGGGTGCTGGGGCTTTTTATCAAGATTTTGTAAAATTCTCCAAGCTTTGAGTAGTCTTCAAACTTTGTGCCGTGTCCAAGTGTCAGTGCTTTTATGGCCACTTATTTTAAAAACACCAAAGAGTACACAAATGAACACTTCGGGACACACCTACTGTCCAAGATCTGTATTTCTTTCAAACAGGAAAACTGTTTGAGTTGAGTGTGGCATCGCACACCTGTGATCCCAGCACTCAGAAGAGAGAGAAAGGGGCAGGAGTTTAAGGCTTGTCTTGGTTGAGACCAGCCTGGGCTGCTTTAGAGCCCAAACAGGACAACTCAGAAGAAAATATGGAGTCATCTGAAGGGGATGGTTCCCACACAGGCAAGTTTTGTTGGGGGTGGGGGGAGGCTGAAGTAGATGAGTAAGAAGGCAACAGTCCAGCCTGAGGGAGGTGGCCAGGAAGTAAAGAATGAGTATTGCTGAGCTCCTGGCATCCGCTGCTCATTGTATGAAAGGTCCTTCCTCATCTCTGGCAAATGTTCCTGCACTTGATTGACATCAGAGTCTTCAGTATTCCCTCTCTGCATCATTTCCAGTCTTTAATCAGTCACGTTGTCATCTGTCGCCTAGTAGGGCAGATCCAGACCTTTTCCACCTACTGTGTTACCAGCCTTGTTTTTCTTTCTCAACATCATGGCTGTTTTTGCCCATTCCCTCTACCATATGGCTTTTAGAATCAATGTACTAAGTACCATTTAAGACAAAAAAACAACAACCCTAGTGAGATTTTTGATTAGGAAGGCATCAAGTTTGTTCATTAATTTGGGGCGTGTTGACAACTTCACAATACCAAATCTTCAGGACCCTAACATTTCAAGGGTGGTTTAGTCAGAAACTCTGATTAATGAGCGTGGAGAGGAAAAGTCGTCATAGAGATAGTTTAAAAACAAGGAGAGGGGGGTTGCCATGGAAACCAAGAGAGCAAGCATTTCCGAGAACAGAAGTGATCAACAATATCAAACCTGCAGAGAATTCCAACAAGACAGGGATGAAAAAACGCCCACTGGAGGTGGTAATTAGGGGGTTATCGGAGCCCGCAGCGAAAGTGGTTTCGGGGTGTGATGGAGCAGAAACCTGACCACACTGCCTGAGGATGACAGTCAGTGGCGAAGAAGGCCCTGTGCAGAAGTTTAGATAATTAAGTTCAGATAATTAGAAAAGTTTAGGGCAGGGTTGCCTGGGAGCTGGAGAGCGGCTTATGAAACCAAGAGAAAGTTTGCAGATCAATTCTATACACGACCTTTGAGCCTGCCTCTCTGGTGTGGCTTATGGGGAGACCACGGGAAGGAAGCAGACCTCTGTCCTCATGGGGCTTCTAGTCCAGGTGGGGAACCAGACCCCAGGTAAATCGCCAGAATGAATAGTGATTATGAGCGGGGGGGAAAGGGGTCTGCCTAGGCTTCCCTGTCAATCAGGCCGAGAGGAATCAGTGCTGCAGTGGGAATCATCTAGTTTAGAAGATTTGGAGCTTTGTCCCCAAGCATGCTAAGGACATCTAGGCACAAGGACATATCCTGATTCATGTATTGAAACCCTCCCTCTGGCTTCTGGTAAGGGAAGCGTGATGGGTACAGAAGGGCAGTGGGGAGGTCTAACAGCTGGCCTAGAGGGGGAACAGAAAGAAAAGCAGGCTGGAGCACCTGTGGGAGGTCAGGGCTTGGGAGTGGAGGGCTGGGAAGGGCCAGCGGCTACAGAGGCTCCCTTGGTATCCACTGGCCAGGGCTGTGTTTCCACATGAAGGGAGACTTTGAGGAAGGAACAGGCTGGGGACAAAAAGTTGTCTGTTGAGTATGAGAGGCCTTGGGGACTTGAAGCTTGGGGGCTTGCAGGGGGAAGACGGGTGGAGACAGAAAGCTTCTGAGAAGGTAGGGAGTGAGGCATGCAGGGTGGCATTAATAAATGAAGCATGCATGTCTGGCACAGTGGCACATGCCTTGACTCCTTGCATGCAGGGAGCAAAGGAATCTCTGTGCATTCTGGGACAGCCAGGGAGTGCATGGAGATGCCCTGTCTCAAGGTGGGTGAGGGGGAAGGTGGAGGGAGAAGGAAGGGATGAGAGAGATGGAGGGAGAAAAGATAGAAAGCTGGAGAGTTGGCTCAGTTGGTAATGTGCTTTCCATGCAAACTGTCCATGCAACTTTGGGTGCCCAGCAAGCACACAAAAAGCCAAGCAAACCCAACTCTGAGGAGACAAGGACTGGAGCACCATGGCTGAGCTCCAGATTCAGGGAAGGACCTTATTTCTGAAAAATAAGACAGAGAGATGGACAGAGACACTTGACGTCCAAGCCTGGCCTGCATGCACATATTATACATACATGCATGAACACACACGCACATGCACACAGACACACACGTGAGCACACGGGAATGCAGTTCATAGAGGGCAGAGGCTTAGCCCAGGCCTACCCAGACAGACCAGCAGGCTTTGAATTGAGGAGGAGAGAGACAAGGAGAAAACAGAGGTATATGTCAGGAAGGTCTCAGGAGCCCATCAAGGAGAGAGCTTCCAGAAGGACAAAGAGACCGTGGCAGGAGGCCCGGGGGTGCCAGGGCTGACTCATGACCCTGGACCTAGCCTCTGGGGACAGTTTGCAATGTTTCAGGAGACATGAAGGAAGAGACAGGTCATAGGGGTCACCTTTATGGGGGAGGGTCAGAACAGTTTGGTTTAGTAAAAGATTTATTAAAAAGAGCAATATCTGCACATCAGTTTTCCCAGAGGAAGGTCCCAGTGGGACCCCAGTCACTGCAGAGCAGGGGTCATTAGATAAATGAGGCCTTCAAAGAGAGAAGGCTGCTCAGGAAGGAGCCATCTTCCAGAGACAACTCCATGTGTGGCTCTTTACAGAGCGACCTGTGTCCCATTTTCTTCCAGGGAATGTACATTGACCCTTTGCGACTTAACCATGTCTCTCTTTGGCAGGAGTCTCTGTCTCGTTTGTGTTGGGATGAGACAGCCTGGGATGGCTGGTGGGTGGCTGCCAAAGGATTTTTTCTGATTTGAAATAAAATGCCCGAAATGAAAGGTCAAAATTTTTTAGCCTACAAGTTTGCAATCAGTGGAATACACAAACACCGTCTATGCACGCTGACAGAGTGTGGCGGAGGGAAAGGGGCTAGGAGAGATAGCGTGTCCCATGGCTCTGTCACGAAGGGCAAGGACCCAGTTAGACACAGGGCTCCACTGTCTACCCAGGGTTCATAGCCATTGACCTGTGCAGGGTGTCACTAGTTTCTCCAGGCAGATGGGTCCGGAGCCCATTGAGCAGATTCGTGGTAGAGACCGGTGTACAGCAGCTTGGTTGTGAGTGGCAGAGGGGAACTCCAGTCTGCTTACTTCAATCCTCAGACACCTATGGTCCTCACAGGCTTTGCTGGGGCTCCCATTCTGCCTTTGCTGGAAACACCAGGTTAGATTTGAGGATTCTGCTTAGGAGACCCCAGATATGACTAGGGCTCCCATCCCATTTCTTCTTAGAACTTAGAAGACAAGTATAGGCCTTTTTCTGAGAGTGGAGGCTCAGGCAGTATCAGAGTTCTAGAAGAATCTTTGGATGTCCCTTCTTCTACCCCTTCATGGGGCGCAGGGTCTGGCATGGTGAATTCCTTCCAGTTTACTCTCTCCGTAAAAGGATTGAGTCTTTTCTGCCACTTTGTCCTTTAGCATTGACTCCAGGCTCCCGGCTTTGGGGACTCCAGAACTTTTGCTTTCTCAAGCCCCAGAGCCAGCCCTGAAAAGCTGTGGCTTTCATTTCCCTGGCCATCCTGCAGACAATACCTCTAACAACTGCCTTCTGTGCCTGGGGCTCACAAAAGCCCACCCAAGTACCTCCAGCCCAGGCAGGGGCAGGAGACGGGGGTGCCAACTCCACAGAGCAGTGTGCCCAGAAGCTCACACAGAGGGTGGAGAGTGAGGAAAGGCACATGAAAATCCGAGCCTAGAGAGAGAAAAACAGCCCCGCACTCCACACAGCTGAGAAAGGGTCCTGCCCCACCCCCCAGCATAGAGGAGAGAGGGCGTTAGAAAGAAATACCGAGAGGATACAGACATTGTTTGGAAAAGCAAACCCACTTCCTTCTTTACTTTATATCATGCATTAGCATCAAGTTCAGCTGAATTAAAGATTTCAATTAAGGAAAAAAAAAAAAAAAAGCACCACTCACTCTTGAATAAAGTAGAGAGGTTCACCCGGAACTCTGAATGAGACCCCTCCCCCAGCTTAAAGTACAAGAAGCAAGCGCAAAGAAAAAGAAAGGGGTTTGAATTTTCTAAATTTAATTGTAGGAAAATTGAAAATAACATTGCGGCTCCGTGCGGAGGTTAATATCCTCGGTGTTTAAGAGCACACAAATTGAGTTTTAAAAATTCAAGTCACTGCTGGATAAATGGGAAAGGGGAGGAACACTCAATTAACACAAGATTAATTTCTTATGGCTCATAGGTTGAACCTATTTTCCAATATCTAATTATTTTTTAAAAAGTAAATTAAAACAACAGCGAGATAACACTGCCCGTCGCTGAGTGAAGAGGGAAATTTTAATGAGAATACCCCATGCTGGCTGGGGTGTGAGGAGACACAGGATTCTGCTGATGGGAATGTAAATTACTACTGCCTTTGACCCAGTAATTACACTCATGGCGCTCCGTCTGAGGGAAATAATCTCAGATTGACAAAAGATTTATGTACAAGGAGAAGTGTGGCCTTGTTTATAATAAAAAATGGAAACAACCAAAAAAACCAGCTATCAGGAAAACGCTAAGCCCATTGTTTTATATCCACTCGTGTGGACAATTCCTCATGGACTAATTGTTTTTTTTTTTTTTTTTTTTTAAATAGAAACGCTTTGGATAATTTTTATTATAGACTAATTGTATTTTTTCCTACAAAATGCTCTGGAAAATTCTTACAATAAATTAAAAAAAAAAAAAACAATAGCAAGGGAGAAGCCAGGAAGAAAATTGTATATAGGATATAAGCTCCATCATGATAACAAGAAATCACATCTAGAGAAAACAAAACTGCAAGTGTGCTGGGACCCTGAAGCAAAGAGGGAGGCACCGGGGCCATGGCAGCGTGAGAGAACAGGGGTATGAATGGAAGAGGCCCAGTGTCCTGGCTACAGTCTCCAAGTCCAAGCCTTTAGCTGTGGACCAGAGGGCAGCCAAGTCTTGCTTCAGTCTGGCTGTCTGGTCCAGCCTGCCCCAAAGCCCAGAGGAAGGGTTGCTGTGCCACTGAGCTTAAAGAAAAGAAGCCGTTTGGTCAGTGTGTCCAGAGGACAGTGCTTGAGAAGGTGCCAGAGAGGAAAGGGGTGGCCAGCTGGGCCAGGACACTCTGGCAGGCCCTTTGTCAGGAGCCTGGGATTTTATCCCAAAGTCAAGGAGGAGCCAGCGATGCTTCTAGCTTTGCTTTCAGACAGATTACTGCATTAGTGGGGTCTCGCTTCTTGGCAATACCAAAGCCCCACTAACTCAGCCATAAAAATTAAAGCCAAACATAAAATGGAGAAAAACCCGAAACCGTGAAGAACAGAGCACACAAAGAAATTTTCAGCACCCAGAGTTAGGCAGAGTTCTTAAATTCATCATAAGAAGACATAGTGGTCAAAGCACGAGTCATGAAAAACCACACTGACTGGGCTGAAATGGTTCTGTAGACAAAGATACCTGCGGTCAACCTTGATGACCCGAGTGCCATCCCTGGGACCCACACGATGGAAGGAGAGAACAGACTCCCGCAAGATGTCCTCTGACCAACACATGTTCAAAGTGAAACATGCATGTGTCAACACAGAAAACAAATAGATAGATAGATAGATAGATAGATAGATAGATAGATAGATAGATAGATAGATAGATAG
>NW_026586589.1:6441526-6469024 GCF_907164565.1 Psammomys obesus
TAGATAGATAGATAGATAGATAGATAGATAGATAGATAGATAGATAGGACAAAAAAATTAAAAGAACAATTTGATAAACCAGATCATAAGGATCAAGAAACTGCCAAGCAAGGGTGACACATTCCTTTAATTCCAGCACTCTAAAGGCAGAGGTAAGTGTATCTCTGTGAATTTGAGGCCAGCCTGGTCTACAGAGCGAGTTCCAGGGCAGCCATGGCTACACAGAGAAACCCTGTCTTGAAAAACAAACAAACAAACAAAGAATCAAGAAAGTTATAATGTGAATTAGCTTGGTGGTAGAGCACTTCCCAGCATCCCCAAGGCCCTGAGTTTTATCCTCAGCACTGCAAAAAATCTAAAAACTTATACTCTTTAAAAGAACCACCAACAGAGTAAAAAGACTAACCACAGACTGGGAGAAAATATTTGCAAATAATATATCTAATGAAAGTCTTGTATGCAGTCTCAAAATGCAAATAAAAAAGTAGCTAATAAAAATTAGGCAAAAGATTTGGACGCTTCCCTCAAGACAAGCAGATGGGAAACATACACAGGATATCCTCAACATTATTGTCAGTGGAGGGGCCCACGTTAAAACCACAGGAGGCAGGCTAGAAAGACGGCTCAGCACGTAAGAGCACCTGTTCTCCCGATCAAACACCTACATACAAACACACACACACATACAGAGGAAGAAAAAGAAGCCCTGCCCCCATGATGCACCTGTCTAAATTAAAAACACTGGCCACGCCGAGTGTGGGTGGGGAGGTGGGGCAGTAGTCGTGCTTGGGATTTGCAGGATAGGGGTGTGAAATGGCACAATCACTTTGGAAAAGAGGTTTGGTCGGTTTCAGATCACATCTAAGGGGTGATCCAGCCATTTTCCCAGAAGTTAACCGGAGACAAGAAAGCGTGTGCCCTTACAAGTACATGATCATTCAGAGAAGTTTTACTTGTAAAAGCCCCAAACTAGAAACTTACGGCATAGCCATGCCTGGGAGAATGGATAAGCAATCCGTGGCACAGACACTCACAAAGGACTGCCTGCCATCAATGAATGGGCAAGCTATTCATACAATATGGATGACCTCAAACAATTATGCTGAGAAAAGAAGCCAGACAAAACAATAGTAAGTGGGCTACGGGTCCATTTGCATAACATTCTAGAAACTACAGTTGGTGGGTAGTGGCAGGATCAGCAGTTGCCTGGGGAATGGAGGTGGGGGAGGGGAGGCAGGAAGAAAAGTCTAAGGAGCCACAAAGGACTTCTGTAATCCCATGAGTACATCTATTTTCTTGACTTGTGCTAAGTGTACTCAGGCGTCAGGATAGTACATTTTATGTGTTGGTTTACTTGCATGTAAGTTATAGCTCGACACACACATAATGCTAGAAATGGGTTTTTATATTGCCGTGGCCAAGTACCCGGCGGTTCTTCCCCATCTCTCATCTCTCCATTCAGTTTCCCAGAAGCCCGAAGAACTCCGCTCTCCGCTCTCCAATGAATTCCTCTTTGTCTCAAAGCTCTTTCTGACTTGGTGCCTGTTACCTGCAATCAGAACTGTTCTGGGGAGAAAGGATGCTACCGCTTAGAGTGTGCCAAAGACACAGGTGGGGAGTGACACCTCATTCTGGGGACTCAGGACTGGGGGTAAGCTGTCAGGAAGAGATTCCCTGAAGGAGCTGGGGTGGGGCTGGGGAGAAAAACCAGAAGGGCCCTCGGTCTGAGGAAACAAAGGCACGGAGAGAGCAGGGACTGAGGGGGGGGGGTGCTCACAGATGTCGGATGTCCCTTGAGTTTTGGATGAGCTGGGGCATGACAGGAAGGGCAAGCAAGAGCACCAGTGAGGAGCAGCCCCTGACAGTTAAAGAACTTGAATCTAACCTTGTAGGTAATGCCGAGCCAGGGAAGACTTGGGTAGGCAAGGGCCACAGACCGACTTATACGTTGTTTTCTTTGTTTTGTTCAGGATCTTGTGTGGCTCAGACTGGCTTCAAATTTACTGTGTAGCCGGGAATGACCTTGAGTTTCTGACCTACTGGTCTTCTTGCCTCAACCTCCCAAACCGATATTACAGGCGAGGGCTGTCATGTCTGGGTTATACAGTCCTGGGGCTTGAAGTCAGGGCTTCATGCACGCTGCTCGCTCTACCCCACTGAGCTCCTCTCTGTAGGACTTGGGGAAGGATACAAACCAAAGTTGACTTGGAGAGGAAGGTGGACGACTGGGAGACCTGACCAGCAGGGCTTTAGGTCTAACAGCTTGGCTCTCGGCACATCTCAACTGCAATCTGGCCATACTCAGGGAAAGGAAGAGGCAACAAGTTCCGAGGCAGCATTTTAGAAGCTGCATGCCACCATTTCAGAGGCTGGAGGAGCCCAAGGCACCTGCAACAACAGCGTTGGAAAGAAAGAAATGTCAGCACTGCGCGGCACGTGAGCAGATCGGGCAGACCAGGTTACCATGGAAACGGAGATAGTGAGACATTGGTAGGAGAATGGGATCAGCAGGACCAAATGTAGCAGAAAATCCAAACCGATAAAGGCTGAACTTTTTTTTTTTTCTTCTGCTCTGACAATTAGTGGAACACTGATGAGTACAATGAGAGCAAGTTCCCAGGCCACTGGCCAGGCGGGATGTGGAGATGTACAGACAGTCTAGGGGCAGAATAGGCCAGAATTAGTGATGAAGCGTGCTCTGGAAGCAGTTTTAGACAAGACCCCTGGGCTCCTGCACTCTGAGTGGACTGGATGGCAGTTGCGGGGGGAGGGTGCTCCAATAGGACAGGGCTTGCAAGGGGAAGACTGGGACATTTGTAGCTCACAGGTATCATGTCTATATGAACATGCCACATGCTGGACTCTGTCCCGAGAGCTTGGCTTACAGCAAAAAGAAAAAAAAAAAAAAAAAAAAGACATGGTTTCATGGCTGACTTTGAACTCGTTATGTAGCCAAGGGATGACCTTAAAGTCCTGATCCTCCTGTCTTCCTGGAATGTTGGGATTACAGGCATATGGGCCACCGTGTTCATGTTTTGCAGGGCTGAGAACAGAACTCAGAGACAGATGCATGCTGGGCAAGCTGTTTGCCAACTGAGCCATACCCCAGGCCTCAATTCACTTACATGAGTGTAAGTAATTCATGAGAGTGCCTTATCAGACAGAAACAGGTACAGGAGAAACTGTCCCATGTCAACAGGGTGGCAGAGGACAAACCTGAGCCAGACAATGCAGACACGCAGTGTACCATGCTTGGGATAAACAAGCAGGCTGTCCTAGAGGCATGTGGATCTGGACTCTAAAGCTCGGTCACCTGGTGCAGACACCAGGCAGGTCCGACACTGGTGTGGCCTAAATACTGGAGGTCACAGGGCCCATTGGGAAGCTGCAGCCCTAGAGATGCTGACAACAGGGCAAGATTCCAGAGGCTGGGAGAGAGGGACAAGGCGAGGCCCCAAAACAGATGTGGGCAAGAGATCCTGCCAGCTCAGGCAACAGAGCACCCAGAAGGCCAAGTAACAGTGGTCTGTGCCCAAGGAGGCCAAGGAGTTGGCTCACCCATGGGGAGGCTTGGGTCTGTTTTCCAGAGCAGCCTTAGAGGACACTAAGGAACCATGGCTAGAAGAGACAAACTAGACTCTGGTTGAGCAGGCCAGAGGGATAAGAGAAGCTGAATGGGGACACAGAGTCTTGCTGTGTAGTCAAGGCTGCCCTTTAATTCACTTTCTTGCTTTTGCCACCAGAGTGCTGGAATCACAAGCACCAAAACACTGGGCTCCAGATACATTTTTTCTTGTTGCTGCTGATGCCGTTTGGGTTTTTTGTTTGTTTGTTTGTTTTTTGAGACATGGTCTCACTAGCCTGGAACTCACCATGTAGACCAGGCTAGCTTCTAACACAAGGTAGGCATTTTAAAGTCAAAAACTCCTAAAAATTAGTATTTTAAAAACAATAAGATTTACATGGTTCAAAAATTCAGAACAAATGCCTTGTGAAAAGCCCGTCTCCTGTCCTTGCCCCTCGGTCCTCGCCAAAGAGGCAGCAGCCAGCACAGAAAATAAGTCTCACACTGGAGAAATCTGGAAGCTAGGAGCAGAAAATAAATTCAGCAACATTTGAGGAAAGGGTGGCATCGAGGGAGGGAGGCGGCGGAGACACCAGTGGCCTGGAGGAGCCGCCTTAACTGCAGCAGTGGGAAATGAGTTTTGGACAAGAACAT
The DNA here is from genome assembly GCF_907164565.1 of Psammomys obesus. Taxonomy (NCBI): domain Eukaryota; kingdom Metazoa; phylum Chordata; class Mammalia; order Rodentia; family Muridae; genus Psammomys; species Psammomys obesus. The sequence continues at coordinate 6,445,746 of NW_026586589.1, forward strand.
ATGTTTCATTGAATGGCAAAAAATTGATTCATTTTCCCTCTGCCCGGGAACATGAGCTGGACATCTTCTGGGACTCACCAGCAACTGGCGTCCACAGCGCTTTGCCCCACTCCACAGCTGGAACCCATCCTCCCCTTTGGAAGGGCCTCAGCACCTGGCATCGAGCACGAAGCCTGGCAGCTGCAGATAAACACTCTGTGACATAAAGTGAATGTGGTTCAATCTTCCTTAATTACTGTAAACCAACTGAAGTGCAAAGGGGACGTTACTGGACCGTCTAAAGCTGAGGAAGGGGTGGGGGAGGCTGAGGGAGAAAAGTCCATGCTAGGGAGGGACTCTCGGCTGCACAGGGGACAACACTGTCCCCAAGACCTCTGAGAGCCCCTCCTTTATGGCATACAGGAGTTTGCCCTTTAATCTCAGCAGCACCCCACTCTGTAAAATCGGGTGTTGGCCTAGGGGGTGGGGGAAGCTGTGAGGGTTGAAGAAACTCAGGCAGGGCCTTCTCTGTCTCCCATACTTTCTCTTCCCTCTGTCTATAACTCCAGACAGATGGCTGCCCTGCTCTGGACCACAGTCTCTCCACTAAACTGGCATAGTCAGGCATAGCCACCTTTTCCATCTATTGTGGATGCCTTGGCTTCCACCTAGGGCCCCCTTGTTCTGCGCACTCCATGCAACCACAACAAAAGACACGTGAGAGTGCAGGGCATCCTTGGGGGCATGCTTCAGGAGGCTGATGGGTAAGGATCTGGGTCCTGGGTCATGATGGCACCCGGTGAAGGGTGTCTCTAGAAGGTGGCCGTGGTCACTCCGTGGTCACTGAGGGGTGTGAGCTGCCAAATCAGGTGGGAATCAGGAAGGAATGGTGTTCTTGAGTGTGGCCTTTGGGAGACTAGGGGGGTCACAGGACAGTGGCTGACGGGAGCAGAGTGGGTGCAACTGGATGGAAAAACCAATCAAGAAAGGTATAGAGGGAGCAAGAAGGAGAATAGAATCCAATGGACACTGGTCCTTGTGGAACAGGAAAAGTGAGTATGTGCGTGTTCGGAGAAGGAGCAGGCTGGGGTGTAGAGCAATTAAGGATGTGACAGTCAGCGAGCAGATGGAGCTAAGGGGACAGATACCAGGATTATCATCAGATAATCAGAGGGGTTAGGCTGAGCCAGACTTAATTAAACCAGCTCACTTTCATGGGGAACCTGATCTCGGTGTCCTTCCAGGGACTTAGCGGCCTCTAAGGATGTGGGTGGCCTCCCAGGCACCCTCTCCCTGAGGGTCATGTTTTTCTTCCTCTTCTCTCACCCCTGGGCACTCGTGGTGGTCAGCACAGTGACAAGGACTGGATGCACTTGACTGAGTAAACACTTGAAGAACACGTCGTGCCCTGAAGAACACACATCTGGCCAGCGTGGCTCACGCAATCCTTAATGATGCTTGCACAGGACCTCAACATTAGGTTATAGAACTGTTTCAGCTCTCTAGAAGGTTCCATTGCCCCCCTTCCTGCTCAGTCCCCGCCTCCCAGGAGACTTCTGCCACCCCATGGCTTTGGTTGTTCTTGAACTTCATGTGAATAGACCAAGACAGTGGCTTCTTTCATGAAATATGTGTTGTATGTCTGTGAGATTCAGCCGTGTGTGTGTGTGTGTGTGTGTGTGTGTGTGTGTGTGTGTGTGTGTGAGTGCGTGCGCACAGATCCTCATTCTTGGGCAAAAAGCACTTTATTGGCTGAGCCATGGCCCTAGGCCCTATTCTTTCTCATTCTATGTAGGATTCCTTTGTGTGGATCCATCAGTGGACCTATTTATCTACCTGTCTTCTGTCGGTGAATGTTTAGGTGGTTCCTAGAGCATCACTGTGACAGGAGAAGATGCTGTGGGCATTCTGAAAGTGTCCATCACTGGGGACCCTATGCATCTGGTCCTCTTTGGCATGTTCTCAAGATGGAGCTGCTGTTCCAGGAGGAAGAAACATGCCCTGCTTCTGTAGGTAAGCAAAGCTCCTGTACCATTTGCACTCTACAGAGAGACTGTTGTTTTTGAAGTGGGTTTTGTTGGGGCAAATTTACATACCGTGACCTTCATTCTTTTAATGTGCAGTCTTTAAGAAACACAAGTGACTACACAACCCTATGGAGTTACTATTACAAAACCCTATGGAGCTAGGGTTTTGTTTGGTAGTAGAACACCCCTGGCCCTGGGTTACCCCAGCACTGCAACAAACAAAAACCAAGAATTAATTTCAACCTGGCTAACAAGGTCTAGCTAGCTAAATACGTTTTTAAAAGCGAGGCGTGGTAGTGAGTCTGTAATCCCAGCCCTCCAGAGACAGAGGCTGCAAGGTCAGAGTTCCAGCATCAGAGCTCAGGACACCTAGCAAGTCCCTGGTTCTAGAGGGAGGCTGGCTCCGTGGCCACGAGTGCATACTGGCCAGGCAGTAGTAGCACACAACTTCAATCCCAGCACTCAGGAGGCAGAGGCAGGCGGATCTCTGAGTTTGAGGCCAGCCTGGTCTACAGAGCAAGTTCCAGGACAGGGAGGGCTACACAGAAAAACCCTGTCTTGAAAAACCAAAAGAGAAAATAATAATACACACACTCACCAGAGGGCATGGTGTGACTTGCAGTATTGGGAGTGGAGTCAGGCAAAGCTTTGCATATGTCAGACATATACTACTGAGGTACAACCCAAACCCTGACTTTTCCCCTGTTTCTACTAAGGTCTCGCTAAGTCTCCTAGGCAAGCCTTGAATCTGGAATCTTCCTTCATCAGCCTCTGGAGCCGGTGGGATTACAGGTTTGGGTCACCATGCCTAGTGGGTCAGGCAGCATCTGGAGGCTGGACCACTTTGCATCAAATCATGAGCATTCATTCCCCTTGTTCCTCCTTGCCTTGCTATGCACTACAGAGCATCAGCCTTGGAGTTGGTAGACCTGCACATTTTAGCGGTGCTGGTAAGGATATGGAAGTTCATATGTCTGTCAGTTCGGCTGGAAGGGTGTTGAGTGAGGGAATGAATGGCATGTTCCAGGATGGGCCTTAGAGTTACTATTACTGTGATGAAACACCATGACGAAAGCAACTTGGGGAGGAAAGGGCTTATTTGGCTCACACTTTCGCAGCACTGTTTGTCATTGAAGAAAGACAGGACAGGAACTCGGATAGAGCAGGAACCTGGAGGCAGGAGCTGATGCAGAAGCCATGAAGCACCACTGTTTACTGGCTTGCTCCTCATGGTTTGCTCAGCCTGCTTTCTTAAACACCCAGGACCTGGGGTGTCCCTACCCATAATAGGCTTGGCCCTGCCCCCTTCGTCACTAATTTTAAAATGCCATACAGACTCTATAGCCCAGTCTCCGCTGGGGTTTCCTCCTCTCTGACGACCCTAGCATCTGTAAAGATGACAGAAAACTATCCAGCAAAGAGAGTTAGCCTAAGCAAGCAAACCTGGACTGATGGGTCTGGGAGGAACCTGGTGTACCCACCAGTGTCGTGGCTCAAGGACACAGTGAGTAACAGAGTCAAACAGGATTCAGATTCATTGAAGCTGAACCACTCATCACAGTTGAGCACCCCACCTAGGTCAGGGCCTCAGCAGCAGACTCTGTGACAAGAATTTGAGTGTCATTGATTTATTCAAGCCACCAGGGCTTACAGCATGAGGGAAGAGGACCCAGTGAGGGCAAAGAGGAGCAGGGATAGTTAGAGACAGGTAAGAAATCAGGAAGATTATGGCACTGGGAAAATGCAGAGGTCGCCAAGTGCAGACACAGGAACACTTGCTGACAACACTAGCCAAGGAGGTTTCAAATGCCCTGGGAGCTCAGAATGACTGGGAAGCAGCTGTCAATTGTGTAAAGCTAGGCCTTAGGTAAACCTGGGTGGGGGTCACTGAAGCCGGCTGGAGACCCCACACTGACAGTGACAAGACCCAGGCTGAGCGGAGGGATTAGGGAGAAACAATACCGCAGTGTTGGGCTGAGCTGCCAGAGTGAAGTAATTAGGCCTCACCAGTAACTTTATCCCCATATCCGGAAGAACCTTGTGGGGGGTCCCAGGAAGGCCAGCTAAATCCTGTCTGGGGACCCCAACAGTTTTCCCACTTCACTGTGGCCCATGGTGAAAGTTCCCAAGAAGAAGGTGAGTGGGAGAGATGGGAGCCTGGTGGCAACTTAGGAAGCCTCAGGGACAGCAGACTGTGACAAAAGAGGAAGACAGAGGCCATGGCTAGAAGCATTTAAGTATCGCTACGGGTGCAAGAAAGAGAAATCAGAGGGGCTGGAAGGGGCATGAGGCCGGGAGGAGACAGACAGGAGACAGCTGGCCTTGAGCACAGAAAAGTGCTGGCCCCTGATTGCAGAGGCCTGAGAGGGAGGAATCATTTTCCCGAAGAGGCTTGAGAACAGCTGTGGGAGGGAGAAGGAAAAAGATTGGAGACCGGTGAAGGGGTGGTTAAATGGCACTCGAGCCCCTGCTGAGGTAGGAGGAAATTAATCTGTACGGGCGCCAATCAATCAGCGTGGCAATGTGATTGGCACCCTCCAGCCGAAAGCAGATGCTCCTCTGCCTCAGCTCCGCCACCATCTTGTTTTGTCTGCCTGGCAACCCAGCTTCTTGTGATTTGCCGGTACAGAAACTGAGCCCTGGGAGAGGAAGCCACAGAGGCCTGAATGTTGCAGGGACCTTGTGTAGCCACACACTATGAAAGAATGATGATCCTTCCCAGAGCTCCAGCCCAAAATACACAGAGCCCGTCCCCTGGAATCCCAGAACTGGTTTTGGTTCAGTTGGACCTGCTCCCCAGGACCTCTCAGGGAGGCATCAGAGGGAACCTGAGGTTGAGGGGTGATCTGGGTTGTGAGTGATCTAGGTCACATGGGGCCTTGAAGAGCAAGTGTGGTGATTTTAAATTATATCTGCAAGTTCTTTGACATTCAGAAGCAGAACCCAATGTGGACGGGACTCCGGGACTCGCTTTTAACAACAGGACAAAGCAGGATTGATAGCATGGAATTTGGGGATCATTACTACCATGAGGAGGGAGCCAGCAGCTCATGCCCTGAGGGAGCCCTGTGGAGAAAATGGTGGGGTGAAGGAACAGCAGTTGATGAATGATATTTTGATATTTGGAAGTGGACACCTAGAGTAAATGAAAACCTAAAGTTTGAGGATGGCCTTGGGACCACATAGCCTAGGAAAGAAAGACTGAGGAGAAAGATAAAGAACTGAAGAGTTCTTTGCATGTCACAGGACATTTCTTTTGGGGAGCCAGTGGTGAGGTGGGAAGAGGGGAAGCTCACTGGAAATGGGGAGGGTGGGGCCCTGTCGCAACATCCACTCACAGTAACATGGACAGTCAGAAACACCCCTAATGAGCCGGGTGATCTAGTTATGAGGTTCCCAGGCAGAATGGTGAAGACGCCATCTGGTTTGTTTCTGGTGTTTGTAGTGAAATGGGACATGAAAGAGGTAAATTAACGAATAGCTGTCAAACACGTTGAAGCCAGGCCTGGATGGTTCCGAAACCCTAGGCTTCTCTGGGGGTCACACAGTTCAAAGATGGAAGCAGGCCAGCAGCGCAGCGCTCGACTGCTGTGGCCGAGAAGCAGGTTCTATACCCAGCACCGAAAAAGGAAAAGAAAAGGCTCTGAGTGAGATGAAATTCAGAGAGTTTTAGTACAGTCTGTGTAGCTAACAAAATCCCTGCAGCTGGGATTTTACTGTTATTGTTGTTGTTTGTTTGCTCTTCTGAGATAAGGTCTTGCCATGTAGTCCTGGCTGGACTGAAACTCAGAGACCCTCCTATCTCTGCCTCTTGAGCACTGGGGGAATTAAGACATGAGCCATGAGACCTAGCTCTTTTTTTTTTTTTTTAATTTTTAGTTTTATTTTTTTTCACAATTTTTTTCATTATATATCCCGATTGAAGCCTCCTCTCTCAACTCTCCCCAGTCCCACACTCCCTTCCTCTCCCCCCCCATGCCCTTCCCCTAGTCCACTGAAAGAGGGAGTTCTCCACCATTGCCATCTGCCTATATCTTGTTAAGTCTCATCAGGACTGCCTGGATCCTCTTCCTCCATGGCCTGGCAAGGCCTCATCACCACAGTCAGTGATCAAAGTGATCAAAGAACAGGCAACTGAGTTCATGACAGAGGCAGCTCCTGCTCCCCTCACTGGGAGAGCCACATGGAGACTGAGCTGCTAATCAGCCACATATGAGCAGGGGGGTCTATGTCTTCTCTGTGCCTGGTCCTCTGTTGGTGCATCAGTCTCTGCATGACACTCTGAGATCAGATCCTTGAATTTTGTTGGTCTCCTTGTGGGGCTCCTGTCCCCTCCATGTCCCTCTATTCCCACCCCTCTTGTTCCATAAGACTCCCTACGCTCTGCCCAAAGTTTGGCCATGAGTTTCAGAATCTGCTTGGGTGGAGCCTTTCAGAGGACCCTCTATATTTGGCTCCCATCCTGTTCCCTCTCTTCCACTGCTTCTGGTGTCTATCCTGTTTGCCATTCTGAACAAGATTTAAGCATCCTCCCTAGGGTGCTCCTTAGTGTTTAGCTTCTTTAGGTCTGTAGATGGTTAATCCTGTATTATATGGCTAATATCCACTTATAGGTGAGTATATACCATGCTCACAGACAAAAAAAAATGCCTGTCTTTCTGTTTCTGGGTTACCTTACTCAGGATGATCTTTTTCTAGTTCCATCCATTTGCCTGCAAATTTCATGATTTCTTTGTTTTTAATAGCTGAGTAGTATTCCGTTATGAAGATGTATCACAATTTCTGTAGCCATTCCTCCATTGAGAGACATCTACAATGGAAAAAAGACAGCATCTTCAACAAATGGTGCTGGTCTAACTGAATGTCCACATGCAGAAAAATGCAAATAGACCAATATCTATCACCCTGCACAAAATTAAAGTCCAAGTGAATCAAAGATCTCAACATAAAACCAGACATAGTAAATCTCTTGGAAGAAAAAGTAAGGAAGAGCCTCAAACTCATTGGCGCAAGAGATACCAACAAGAACAGAACACCAACAGCTCAGGCTCTAAAATCTACAATTAATAAATGGGACTTCATGAAACTGAAAATCTTCTGTAAAGCAAAGGGTGCTGTCAACAGAACAAAATGACAGCCTACAGACTGGGAAAAGATCTCCACCAACCCTACATCCGACACAGGGCTAATATCCAGAATATATAAAGAACATAAGAAATTAGACACCAAAAAACCCAATAATCCAATTTATTTTTTTTAAAGGGGATTTACCCAACTGGAAGTTCTGTCTACTAAGAACACTGTCTGGAGCATTTTAGCCTGAACGATTTTTGGCATTAATACAGAAAGACTAGGTTTTAACACCCCTCAGCCTAGCCCCTGATTGTCACCCAGGGCACTCATCCTGGCCCTATTGCAAGAATAAACTGACTCAGGAGTGAAGACTACTGAGGACCTATCCTAAAACAGTTTATTCACAAAGCTCAAAATGAGCGAAGCAATTAACAAGGGGTTTACTTTCTTGCCAGGACTTAGCTAGTGACCAGGGCCCTCTGGATGTCAGCAGTGTCTTAGACCCGACCAAAGATTCCTGGACAGGCCAGGAAACAAACAAACAACCACACAGAGTAACCCAGAACCACAGGAAAAGTTAAACAACAACAACAAACAGAAAAAGATTTCAAACAAACAAAAAGGGGGTAAAACAACGAGGGAAGAATGTTAAAGGGTTGCACTGAAAGTAGCTCTCCAAGCAGAGGCGAAGGCAAACCGAGGCTCTGTCAGCATCCTCGACGGGATGCTGCTAGGAGTGTGTCCTGCACAGTGGGAATAGTCCAGGACCTGTTTGCCCAGGAGGCTAGTGTGTGCAGAAGCTCCAGACAAGAGGATGGGACCAGACTGGGGGTGGGGGTGGGCATAGAGACAGGGAGATAACTGCCTAAGGCCTGGGGCTCCCGGGAAGTCATGGGGAATTTGGAGGATGAAGAGAAGGCAGGGGTGGATGCTGAGGACAGAGAAGAGGCACAAGATGCTGGAACCTTCCAGGAGCGGGGGCTGAAAGGTCTTGAAGCTGGGGGGGGGCATGAAAAGAGGGGAGGACAGATGAGCTGTGAGAGGCAGGAGCAGGAAGCAGCAGAGATGGCACAGGCTCCTGCTGTGACCTCAGGCAGGCAGCGACAGCACTGATGAGAAATGCATTTCAGTGTATGAAGATGACCCACTGTGCGTGAGGGACCCAGCCTGGAGGGACTGGGAAGAGAGGCTTCAGCCCAAGGGGAGGGCAGGATGAGCTCATCCTAGGAGTGTGGAGGGTAGGAGAGAAAGGATAGAGCCTCCCAGAATGAACTAGACTCGCTTTTGGGCAGCTGGGGGTGGGGGTGGGGAGAAGAGGATAGGCTAACAGGCGAAGGGTCCATGAGAATGATAGAATGGGAGCCATCTCAGACCAGGCATGAGAGAGAGAGAGAGAGAGGAGACTGCATGTATACATGCATGCACAAATCCTGCATGCAATGTGCATGAACACACATGCATGCCCACACACCTGTATGCACACATGTATATATACAAATGTGCACACACAGCTTTTTTTTTCCATCCACGAGGAAGAATTTAAACAACTTAAGCTTAACTTGGCTCATGCCTTTCCAGGGATCCTAAGCATGGCCAGCTAATCTGCTAGGGTCTGTGATGGTGCAGACCATTGAAGCAGCCGAGCCATCTGACAGCCAGGAAGCAGAGAGAACAGGAAGAGGCCAGGAACAAGATACTTTTCAAAGACATGTCCCCTCCCCCCTCCCTTGACCCCGTAACCCATGTGCTGCAAACATGCCCCACCTCCTAGTTTCTCACATCTCAGAAACACCACCAAATTTTTTAATAAGTCTACTGATCAACCCACTAATGAAGCCCGAGCCCCCACGGTCCAGTCACCTCTCAGCGATTGCATCAGCAAACTGGAGATAAGTATTAAAACATGAGCCGTCCAGGGGCCACTTCCCATCTAAACCAAAGAGACATAGGTCCACAGAGCCACATATGCAGGTTGTTCCCAATCCCGGGTTCTGGACGATGCTCAGGGTTTGAGTGGGCAGACTGATGGATGTCAGGGGGAGTGGGGGCAGAGGACCTTGGTTGTCGCTCCAGTGAGTGACAATCAAGATGAGAGGATAAAGAGCACCTGCATGTAGAGATAGGAAAGTGTAGACACTGGCACGGCTGTGATAGACATAGAGAGGCTTTCTTCAGGGAGGATGGACGGTGGGGTGGGGAGAGGCAGAGAGAGGCATGTGTGTGCACGCGCAGGCAGACAGGCAGACGTGACAGACACAGGTTGGCCCAAGGACAAACACAGCGGACCAAAGACAAGCAAGGCACAGAAACTGTCGTCTCTTTGTCCAAAGGGCAGGGGATCCAACACTCCCTGACAGAAGGAGATGACAAAAGTAAGATGGGTCTGAGTTCTGACCGGGATGCGTGCACAAGGCATTGCCGAATGAAGGCGTCTGTCGCTAAGTTGTTGTTCAGACCACAGTGGCAGTGGACAGACCAACACATGCGAGCCTGCATGTGTTTCTGCCTTCTGTCTTCCTTCCTGTTATAACCATTGTATCTACCTGTGTATCTCTCTACCTCCATATCTATCTATCTGTTATCTAGCTACCTGCCAATCATTGTCTATAAACCTATTCATCCACCAGAACAATTCACACCAATCTAATAACTGTGAATCATACAGGAAGATCAGTCCCAAGCCCACACTTGGGAGGCAGTTCAAAGCAGACTTTAGTCTTTCCTATAATGTTTGAAAGCTGTTTTTAAGTCAAACATGTTCCCATCATCGCTGAGATAATTAACAATTAATTCTTCAAAGGAAGAGAATGAAAAGGGAAGCAACAGGGAATAAGAGACCGTAGGGGAGAGAAGCTGCCCACAGACACTCTGTCTGTCCTTCCATCCTCCCCTGCCAGTACCAAGACCTGGGGACAACTCAGACAGACCCTGCCCTGGAGATGACTATGGTCTGGTGAGAAGAAAGATTTCCAAGCACACACCTGGTCCTGGCTTTCAGGGGTGTGTGCCTATGGTCTAAACTTCTGTCATCAGAGAGTGAGACTGTGAGCTAGGACTAAGTGTGCTGGGACCAGGCCTGGAGGTCCTAGCCTGGACAAAGGCCTGGAGGTGGCACATAGCCTGGACGCACCACTGCCTCTTGCAAGAGGTTGCTGTCTCCAGGAACAGAGTCAAAGTCTCAGAGCATTAAAGAACTTGGGCTGATCTGGAAAGCCATGAAGCAGAAGTAGTCAGCTTGAACTTACCTGGGGTGCTGTGGGGAGCTGGCCAAACAACAGTTAAGCCAGCAAAGGTGAGCTCCCGATGGGGGAGTTAGAAAGCTGGTGTGTTGGTGCTGGAGAGACGGGTCAGTGGTTAAGGGCAGTGGCTCTTTTTGCAGAAGACCCAGGCACGATTCCCAGCAACCACATGGTGGCTCACAACCGTCTTTAAGTTCAGTGCCAGGAGATCTGACAGCCTCTTCTGGCCTCCATGGGCACCAGGCACTCATGTGGCACATAGACTTACATGCAGACAAAGCGCCTTTACACATAAGGTAATGAGGTGTTTGGAAAGCAAGCAAGCTGGTATGAATGGAAGGAGTGAGGCTGTACACAGAGGCAGCACAGAGATGGCACGGTGGTGTGTCTCAGGGGGCCCTGGCTGCTATGACAGGACTGGACATAGCTGGAGGGATCAAAGAGGTGCCCGTGGCTTGGTCATGACACTACATTGAGTGGCTGGGCAGAAGTAGAAGCCAATGTAGAAAGGAAGAAGGAATGTCTGGGGGATGTACAGAGCAAGGCTTTGTCCTCTAATCTGTGCTCAAGGACACGGATGCACAGAGACACCTCTGTGCCCACAAAGGACAAGAGGTAGCTAGCACTCACTGTCTCCTAGGGAGGAAATCTTCCCTCAGAAGCCAACGAGAAGAGGGTTCAGAGCAGGGACACCCAAGCATGGGAGAAAACCCAGGAGGGGACTGTGGATCAGGCAAGGATGGGTTTCCATGATCCACTGGGTCCTTACGGGCCAGGGGAGAGGAAGAGGCCAAAGGTAGGTGGGGATTTGGCCGGCAAATGGGTTCTGGGGGACTTGCTCAAGATCCTGGGTGGGCTCTAGGAGGCTTGGGCTCAGTTGCCAAGGTTGGCTTGAGTTTGGGGCTGGAAGAGAATCGAGGTTCCAGGGTTCCTTTCCAGTCTCTTCTGTGGATGAGAGAGGACACCGCAGGAGAGGAGCAGTGACTCATCAGGGCATGGACCACTTTACACTGTAGGAACATGAGCAAAGGAGGAGGCTATGGTGGCCACAGAGAGAGGGTTTGGAGGGAGTGTCTGAGTTGATCTGAAGGCAGGTGGAAGGGAAGGGCATGCCTGAGATGGACAGTGGAAGCAGACGTGGAAGACTGGATGGCACTGGGCAGAGGAGAATGACTCCACAGGCCTGGCGCTTGTGCTGAGTGAAGGGCTTGTGGGCACAGACCGAGTCCCTGAAGCCCGCTGGGAGCAGTGTGACCCAGAAGCACATGAGAGAGGGATGGATAAAGGAATGAGGACCCAGCCCTGGGGAGCACTGACAGAAGATAGACACATAAGAGAAGGCCTGAGGGAGGGGTCAAGGCAGACTCAGGCAAAGCACACACACACACACACACACACACATATTCATTTGCACACACACACACACACACACACACACCCATGTGAGAACATGCACACACAGTAGAGCTGAGAGTGGCTTAGAGACTTCAGGAGTGATCTTCCTTGTCCCTCAACTCCTCAGAGCGTGATCAGAGGCCTTGGAGTTCCTGTCCCCTCAGAATTCCCAGGGGCCTTGCGTACATCAATCGATGGCTTGATGGCTGCCTGAATTGTAGCTGTCTGTTTGTTGACCACAAAACTCCCCAGCAAAGGGCAAGGCACAGAAAGCTGGTGGGCAGCAAGGCAGAAGTGTCACAGTCCTTTCAGGGCTCTTGGCTGTGGCACATCCTGTGTTGATGATAACTGAGAGGGCATCGTCGGGGTGCAGAGACAATGAGATGAATCTGAGCCCTGAGTCTATGGTGTCAGGAATAGTCTATGTGTCAGGAAAGGGGGTGGAGAGGGACAGGAGAAGATTGGGGGGTGTCCCATACAGACAGCAGGAGGTGAGTTTGTGTAAGGAGGCAATACAATGTGGAGGGCCATGGAAGGACCAGAGGTGAGGGGACAGGCAGACCCTCATCCAGAGCTCATGAGTTACTCTGCGAAGGACCCAGCCCTGAGCTTGGCATAGCTTACAGGCAGGAGCATGCACACACACTCAGGCATGCTGGGAAATAAGAAGAAGAAAAAAACAGCAAAACTCTACAAACTCCAGAAAGAGAAGGAGCTGAAGGGGAAAGTGTTGGGCACACGGGTGCGCGCACACACACACACACACAGACACACATACAGACGGAGCAGGGATGACGCACGAACTCCAAGCCAAATCCAATATGTTCTCCACAGAGAGCGGGGAGCGGGCTGAGTGAGATGAAGGCAGAAGCCGCAGGGGTGCGGAGAGTGAAGCATCAATAATAAAGTTACAAAAGAAATTGAAATAGGGGGGGGGGGAGGGGGACCCTCTGGAGGCGAGAGACAGGCAGGCAGGCGGACAGGCGGGCGGGCATGCATACGTGGAGGATGTAAAGGGAGTGGGGGGGAGAATCGACTAAGAAAAAGCTCAAGTTGTGCCCACGCACTCACCCAAAGCAGACTTCAGGGTCAAATGTGGAGGAGTGGGGGAGAAGAGAGAATGAAGGGGCGAAGTGGGGTATGCATGCTCAGACAGACTCACAGACAAAAACATGGTAGGCAAGTTCTATGCAGCACCCTGGGATCCAGAAGAAGAAGGCAGAAAGGGAGACCTGAGCACAAGGGTTGGGAGTGGCCTCTTGGGCCCTGAAAAGAAAAAGAAAACATTCAGACAGCAAAGCAAAGCCGGGCTAGCTTTCCCCTGGAAGGGCACTGGGAGGTGTTAAAACCGAGGCCCATGCCTGCAGCAGGTTGACAGACTGCCCTGGTGGAGGAGGAGGAGGAGAAAAGCTCCGTTTTGTAGGTTTGCCCCCTTCTATGCTGCAAACGGTACCACCATGGCCAGTGCAAGCCAGCAACACTGGGCGCTGGTGGCGCACGCCTTTAATCCCAGCACTCGGGAGGCAGAGGAAGGCAGGTCTCTGTGAGTTCAAAGCCAGCCTGGTCTACAGAGTGATTCCAGGACAGCCAGGGCTACACAGAGAAACTCTGGCTCGAAAAACCAAACCAACCAACAGAAACAAAACAAAAGCAAAAACCCAGCAGCACACCAGTGCTAAGGGTAGTTGGGAGACACTCTGGACCGCACCATGTTCCAGAGGGACCCCAGATATCACCAAATAAATAAAACAAAACAAAACTCTCACTGGCCAGGCTGGGTAAATGGCGCGTAAGAGTACTTGCTGCTCTAACATGAAACATGAAGACCTGAGTTTGAATCCCTAGCACCCACCTAAAAAGCCTGACATGTGCCTGTATGCTGTGAAGGCAGACAGGAGGGTCCCTGGGGCTTGCTGGCCGCCAGCCTCTCTCCAGGCTCAATGAGAGACCCTGTCTCAAGCGAGCAAGATGAAGAGTGATAAAGCAGGAATACTGTTGTCCTTTGTCTTCTGCAAATGTAGGTTTGCATACTTGTGCTCATAGGACACACACATACACACACATGAAAGGAGTTTTATTTCACCTAATGAGAAAATCCAGTGGGTCACAGGAACTGGTCACTGCAACATCCTTTGAGGAGGAGAAGAAACATCAGCCCTGTGCCATGCTTTAATTATTTGCCATGATATGTCTTTTTGTATCCCATAGATAATGAAAAGTTTGTTTTTGTTTGTTTGTTTGTTTTCACTCAGTAGAAAAAGTAGGGAAGTCTCAAATCAGAAACCAGTCTGGGCTACATAGGGACACCCTGTCTCAAAATAAACAAAAATCCCTTAATTTTTTCAAATAAGAAGGCAAATGAAGAGGACAAAGGGAGTGTGAACTGGCAGAGAAGAGCGGGCTCTCCAGATCGTGGACTCTGTCTCTCCTCCAGCTAGCAGTATCCTACAGAGGGTGGAGAAAGTACCCCTCCCAAACACGCATTTTCGGGTGTCTATGTGGCAAAGATTTATTTGAGGATAGCATGGGGCTTCATGGGAACACCCACGACCTTGCTCAGCACACTTGCCTGGTGGGAGGAGGGAATTCTGAGTGTGGCCAGTACAAAGGCAGGTACCATCTCTAACAGACCAGCTAAGGCAGCACGTAGCTCCAAGAGGAGGGTTGGAGACCAGGAGTGCACAGGAGGGCACAAAGGACAAACAAAAAAATGGCCCAAGATAGGGCAGGAAAAGACCTCCAGCCTCAGAAGTCCTGTTGGGCCATAGGAATGAGGGTGAGCGTGGGGCGGGGATGGGATGGAGAATCAACACAGCCACAGTGGAGTGCCCGTCTCCAGCTGTTCTCTAATGCAGAGAGGACAGGAGGAGGTTGAGAACGAAAGGTCAGGTTCTCCTCAGGAGGGAGAGAGGTGAGCAAGCCCACCTGCTGAGAAAGCCCAGGAGAGGGAGGAAGGAAGAAACAACTGTTGCCAGAGCAACGGCACTGACAGGGAGAGTAAAGTGATCAATAGGGAAGATAGGAGAAGGGCATCGGAATGAGCTGTGGGTTAGATGTGGGAAGTAGATGAAGGATTAACCTGCTTCCAGTCGTGGAAGGAAGACGAGAAATGCAGAGTTCCCCATGGCCTTGTTGAATCTGATCTACTGGTGGGGATCTCGGGGTTGTGGGGTTGGTCAAACACTCTGGGCCTCAGTAATCATGTCTGCCATGAACCCAGGGTCATCACATGCTCTCGCACACACTGTGATGCTTAAGTTTAAAAACATAAATTGCACTTATCATGTTATACTTTTACTATAGATAATAGGCCTGCTTCCTCCAGGGACTCGGGTACAGGATGTGTCATGGATCTAGATTCTCATAGATCCTCAAGGAATGGTCAATAAGTACTGGATGGATGGATGGATGGATGGATGGATGGATGGATGGATGGATGGATGGAACGATGGATCAATGGATCGACAGATGGATGGATGGACAGATGGATGGATGGAGGGAGGGACAGATGGATGGATGAATTGATGCATGAAGAGATGTGTGGACAGTGGATGACAATTTGGTAGATGAATAGATGGATGGATACATGGATGGATGAACAGATCAATTTATGAAGAGATGGATGGGTGGATGGATGGATGGGCACAAGCAGATGAATGAATGGATAGGTGGATAATGGGTGAGAGAGTGGATGGATGGATAAGAGTGGATGGATGGATGGATAAATGGGAGGGTGGGTGGATGGGGGTATGGGAGAATGCGTGGATGGGGGTGCTGGGTAAGTAAATGGATGGATGAATGGATGAATAGATGGCTAGGGAAGTGGATGAATGGATGTGTGGGTGGGTGGGTTGGTGGATGGATGGGCAGATGGATAGATGGATGTCTTGATGTATAAGTGGGAAGAAAGAACAGTCAGATGTGAGTCCAGGCTCCCGAGTGCTGGGCCCTGGGTGGTAGCAATGACAGTGCTATTGAGAATGGAGACACTTCTTGCTGACACAAAAATAAGGTGATGGGTGGAGGAGCCTGGTAGGACCTGTGGCTTGAGGGAAAGAATGGGGGATCTCTGCAGGGGATGTTAGGCACAGAGGAGCCTGGGTTTGTTCATCCAGAGAAAACATGTCAAGTGAGCAGAGAACCGAGTGCCGACTCCAGGTTCTGTGAGGCTTGAGAACAGGAAGAGGAGCTGGAGAAGAGACAGATAGAGTCCCTTGCAGTGAGCTAATTAGGCAGTTTATGGACATAAAAAAAAAAAAAGATTGTGAACATGAACAGGCAGGGAAAGGACAGGGAGGGCGAGGCCAAGCGCATCACGCTTTAGGAAAGAAGAAACCTACATGTGTCTCTGGTGAGACTAGACAAAGAAGATACACTGATATATAGGCTTTATGTTCTGTGATTAGATGATTCATGGATGGTGGAGGAAGGGGCGGAGTAGAAGGAAAGGTGAAAGGATAGAGTAAGTCAGAGAGTAAAGACAAAATGAGATTTTAAAAAGAAAAAATCCAGGTGTAGTCACAATGCTTTTAATCTCAACACCCAGGGGGTGCACACAGGAGGATTGCCACAAGTTTGAGGCCAGCCTGGGCTACGTTCCAGGCCAACATTCTGGTGTGTCAGTTTTGCAGGCTGTGGAGACAATCAAGACTTCCTCTGAGGGAAAGGAGGTGGGAGCCAGGACCAGTGGAAGCAGAAACAGCTTCAGAACCTGAGAGCAACACTCCTCAGCTCCGGGAAAGGAGAGACACAGGGGAAAGGCAGCCAGCACGTACACACAGAGCAAGAATGACGCACAGCCTCTGAGCAAAATTCAATAACTCTCCTCTGGAGAGAGGGATGGAGCAGCACTGAGCAAGATGAAGTCAGACACCGGAAGAGAAGGGGGGCTATCTATCAACAAGAAAGTTAAGAGAAGAGGGGGGGCAAGGCGAACACCGGACAGATGGGGCAAGCAGAGTCCCAGCTGGGGTCCAACAGGTGCCTCACGCTGCTGGGCGCACCAGGAGCATGAGCCTTCTCAGTCCCCACTGGCTGTGTGGTGGATGGATGGATGGATGGATAGACGGATAGCTAAATGGGTGGATAACAAGTGGAACAAAGGACTCGGAGAAGGTTCTAGTTGTTTCCAGAGCTATTCTCTATCCTTCTTTCTGCCCTCAAGTAGCCAGTGGGAATCCTGACATGAGTCAGATTGATGAGGGTATTGGTTCCCTGGCCTCCTTAGGCGGCCAACCAGGCAGTCTCTGTTCTCCTGCAGGTCCTGGTGGCTGCTGCTTTTGTCCCTCAGCAGGCAGAGGTGGCCAGAGTCTCACTCCTGTCAGCTCTGTTTCTGCAGAGCCCCTCAGGGTCCTCTGCTCCCACATCCTGCAGCACAGACCTTTGCAAGACTGTCGTTTACACAGGGTCTCACTGTGTAGCCTTAGCTGTCCCAAAATTCAGATATCCACCTGCTTCTGCCTCCCACACTCTGAGGTTAAAAGCCTTGCCTTTTAATGTTTTTATTTTATTTTTAATCTGGTGTATATGGGTGCTTTGTCTGCAGGTATGTCTGTGTGCTGTGTGCATACAGTGCCCTCAAAGGCTGGAAGAAGCTACTGGATCCCCTAGAACTGGAGTTAGAGACTGTTGTGAGCTGGGAATTGAACCTGGGTCCTCTGGAAGAGCGGCTAGTGCTCTTAACCACTGAGCCATCTCCCCAGCCTCAAAGCTCTGTAAAAGCATTACAAATGTTCCTAAATTTGAGTGTCCCTTCACTTTCCTGTTGGGACACCCTCAACACACACACACACACACACACACACACACACACACCACTGCTGCCGCTGCCACTGCTGCCACCACCGTCACCATCACCACCATCATCATGACCACCACTACCATACTAGGACAGAGAAAGTGATGACTACATCTAAAAGGAACAGAGAGAAACCGGAAGCTGAGAGGGACCAAAGACAAGAAAGAGAGAGAGAGCGTGATTCAGAGCCCTAGGGAGGACTTTACTTTTTATGCAAAGATGACGCAGCCATTTATCACTTTAGAGATTAAATATTAACTCTGGAAAAAGCGGAGGCAGAGGGAGAAGAGGACCAGAGAGCTTACAGAATTACAGAAGACACACTTCCCTCTGTCCACCCATCCATGCCCCCTCTGGCCACCCCTTTGCTGAAACCCCATGTGCACACACCTCCCCAACAGGCTCCATTGCCCTCCTACAGAAAAAGCCAAACTGCAGTGCCCAGGGCAAACGCCTCCCGGGCTATGACAAGAAGGGCTGCTCATCAACCATTGCAATGGATGTGGGTGTACCCCAGGTGTGAAGAAAGCCAAAATGTGAGTGAACCCCGGGCCCTGGGAAGGACACAGCAGGTAAGAGAACCCTGAGAGGAAAGAAGCAAGGAAAACCAGGAGGCACCTCAGAGCTAAGGGGTGGGAATCTTGTCTTAGGAGCCTCATGGGTAGGTGGCATGATCCCAGAAGAGTTTGGGTATCAAGGTGATGGAGGGGCATAACCTTCCCTGTGGCGTGTTGAAGCTGGAAGGATGCAATGCAAGGGGAAGAGGTGGGTAACACAGAAAGACACACTCCAAGTGTGACACCCAAAGGCCCTCTCAGTGAGCCTTTATCACCCTCAATCACCTTGGGGTGGGAGAGCACTCAGTTTCTTCAAAGCGTACAGGAACTTTGAGCTCTCTGCTCTCAGCAAGCACACAGTAGCTTCTCAGCTCACATTTGTTGACTTGGATGGATGGGTGGATGGATGGATAGATGGATGGATGGACAGATGGATGGATTGATCGATAGATAATGGATAGATGGATAGACAAGCAGGCAGATGAAAAAAGACAGAAACAGTGAACTAATCTTGGTCATGAATATGCATATAACACAAAGAAAAATCTCCGAACTACATAAAAATGGCTCCTGCACTTGTAAGCCAAACACTGGGGAGGCAGAGAAGGGTGGGTACCTGATGCTTGCTGACCATCCACCCCAGCCTAATCGAGCCAGCTCCAGGACAATGAGCGACCCTGTCTCAGAAAACAAGGTAAGATCTGTATAGATGGCTCAGTCAGTAAAGTGTATGCCACAAAGGCACAAAAGCCAACTAAGTTCAGATCCCCAAAAGCCATGCAAAAGCCAGGACTCTGGTGGCACGTCATTGTAATCCCAGAGCGTAGGGGGCAGAGACAAGGGGATCCCTGGAACTGAGAGGGACATCCACCCTTGGTTCCTGGCTTCCACATACACAGGCATGCTCTCTCTCTCTCTCTCTCTCTCTGACATGCACACACCCACATATATGTACACACATGCGCACACACTCCTACAGCAGGAATGATGAACAAACAGAGGAAAATCCGATAAAGGCCCTTTGCCGACAGGATGGAGGGAGCACGGCTGAGGGAGATGAAGACAGAGCGGGGTGATGACACACAAGGAGTGTGAAGAACCAGAGAGGGACATGAGGTGGGGGGTGGGGAGGTGGAGAAGTGCTTCATGCACCCAAGGGGAAGACAATGACTGGCAGTCCAGCTGGTGGGAGATGCCTGAACCAAACTCTGGGGAGACAAAGAAGCCCCAAGGACACCGGGGTGCAGGGCTGCAAGCTGCTGCCTCCTCTTCTCTCAGCAGCCCCGTGAGTCTGGGAGCTTCTCATTGCTGATAAGCTGATCACAGCTCTTCCAGGTTGCACACCCCCAGCTCCCAAGCCTCCACCTTGGGTCTGGCTGAACATACCCTCCGCAAATGTCCTTACTTTGAGGGGACATCTGTGTGCTGCTGGGTCCTGACTGAAGTTCACAGAGGCCCTCAATCACATACGCTAAAGTTCTGGGTATCGTTTGGCAAACACGGAAGGACCCGGTGGATTAAAAGATTACTTTTTTAAAAGCAGCATGAATGCACTGCCTCAAGACAGCAGAGAGCAAGGATCCTCCCACCTTCCACCCCTCTGTCCCTCTGTCACCAGCCGAACGCTAAGAGAAGTCAGTCTTGTTCAGAGGGTCAGGGCTTGGCCAGGAAAAAGGTGCCCACACACACCACTGTGATCCTGGCTCCCAGGGGAATGTTTGCTGTGCCCAAGAGCTTCAACTCCAAGATGAAGTTAGAGGGGCTTCTCCTCTGCGCATGGTGTAGAACTGAGAGGGGGAGAGGCATGGCAGCCGCTCCAGAGGGAGTCATCTTGCATGCTGTTCCTAGGATTCTGGTGTGGTCTAGGCAAGCTCTGGAAGGAGAGGGAAGAGATAGGGAGGGAGCAGAGACAGAAGGCAAAAGCCCAGTCAGGGCCCCCTGGGGAAGAAGGCAGGAGCAGCCTGCATCCAGGAGCACATGTCTATGGGACCATGAGACAGGGAGGTCAGGAGGGAAACAGGCTGGCAGTTTGTCAAAGACATGGGCAGGGGCAGCCATGTCTGAATGCTTCATGGCTTAGGGTCAGAGGGGAAAGGAGAGAAGTGGCCAGTGTCAGATAGCCCTCCTTTGTGGACAAATGAGAGCAAGAACTGACGAGACTGAACGTGTTCCCCTGTAGAGAGACCCCAAGAGGAGGCAGAGGACAGCATGCTAGTGGGATAAAGAAGCTTTGAGCAGTCCAAGGGACAAGTGAGAGTGAGTGAATGAGTGAGAGAGAGAGAGAAAGACAGACAGAGAGACAGAGACAAAGAGAAAGAGAGAGATGCATCCCTCTGCTGAGTGCATCCATGTGGGAGAGGTGGGAAAGAGAGGAGGGTCTGAAGAAGTGTCCAGGACAGAGAGCCACTGTGAGAGTGTGCACGCACAATCGGGGTTCACATATGGCCGTGTACCAGTGACACAAAATCACTTCAGCCACCCTGTGGGCCCAGCAACAACTGCTCTCTTTTCTCCCTGACTCGGAGCTCCCGAAGAACATGGCTCCCGGCCCTGGGACCTGTGTCTTCAACATTGTTCCAGTGGGTGCTCAGTGAAACTTGGTTGGATGAGTAGATGAGTCAGTGATGGATGATGGGGGGTGGTGGGCGGATGGATGAATGGTCCATACATCAAAACACTCGTGGCTGGGCTCTGGCAAGGATGGATTGGAGTGGGGAGGGGGCTGCTGAGCTCCCCCTGAGAGGAGGGCCTGACAAGAACGGGAGGCAGATGGGTGGTGGGTGGCAGGAATAAGTGCAGTCAGAGATGACTCGGGCTTAAGGCTGTGAAGTTCCAGGTGGTGGTGACTATCCTCGCTAATGAGAACTCCTCGGTGGGAAACCAGCCCAGGGGGACAGGAAGGAGTGCAGGTTGGAGTATCAGCGCCAGCCCTGAGGAGCCCAAGGTGGCAGGAGTGGGAGGGAGGCAGAAAGGTCTGGGGTAGGGAAGCAGCAGGGTGCCCATGAAGAGAGTTTTAGATTCAACCAGGAGGCCAGAGAAGTGTAGGGGCAATCGCTCCAGAACTAGCACCCGACACCTAAGATGTGAGGCTGCGTAAGGTAGTCAGAAAAGGAGAGAGACGCTGGACAGACAGACAGAACCAGTAAGGCAGCCACAAGGATGGTGCTCCAGAGGGTCACACGGGAAGAGAGGTGAAAAGTCCCTGAGGGCAGAGGCAGAGCCCAGTCATGAGCAGTGCATGTGGATGTGTGTCCACCCACGCAGCAAGATCTGGAAAGGGTGGGAAGCCCCGTAAGCCTGAGAGAGACACGGAGGGGAGGCTGTGCATGCATGTGCCCTATGCCACACACACAGGGAGTGGGGTGGCCCAGACTGAGAGAGCAATTGAGTCACTCCTCTCAAGAGAGCGAAAGAGAACAGTTGAGTGAGAGAGCAAGACAGAGGCAGAGAAGATCAGTGGTGTGTAAATTAAAAGGCTGGAACATTAATGAGAGAAGGAGGGCCTTCAAGGGAAGCCAGGCAAGCAAACGGAGGAGCAGACACACTACACACACACATACACACACACACTCACTCGCAAATGCACACAGACCACACACACAGACAAGCGCACACTCACAAATGAACACACAGACACACACACACACACAAGCTAGGGCATGGTTCGAAAGGAATGGTGAAAGGTGAGGAAAAATCAGGGACTTGGGAAGGAAAGGAAAGATGAACACTAAGAGACCAAGACAGACAAATGAACATAAAGGCTCGGAGGCCCCCAGAACCTGAGACACAGAACCTTGTTTCCAATGGTGAAAATGCAGAGCCACCTAGGTGTCCCTCCCCAAGGAGGGAACTGGAGCCCATATGCCTCTCCTCTGTAGTCCCACCAGGCAGACGATTTGGGTGCCAGGGACCGCTAACCGAGCAGCCTCATTGGTGAAGCTTTTGTCATCTGAAGAGCTTCATGGAATCAGGTATCGTTGGTGAGACCGAGAAGGACGTTTTGCAAGGACAAGAGTAACCAAGGTGTGCCCGACTGCTCCTGGGGGGTGAGATGGGAAGCTGGTGGTGGGGTCTGCGTGGGCAGTGTGGCGGACAGAAGGAAGGGAAATGCCGAAACCTACCTGTTAATCCCACCCCTGCCCCTGAGCACAGGAGAGAGGACAGGAGTGAGTTGGGCCAAGATGGAGTGAGAGAGAGATTTAAGAAAGGTGCCAGATGGAAGGAGCCAGCAGGGAGGGAAAGGGCAGCACGGGCCAAGCAACAGTATTGGCCCTGGAGAGGGGGCGCTATGAGGGGGAAAGTGGAGAGAGGTGCCAGGGGAAGGTTGGGTAAGATGTTCGAGTTCAATGAGGGGCAGACATGTGGGCAGAGGAGGACCCGGATCCTTGGCCGCCCCTGTCTTGGTGAATCTACGATGTCACTGGGCATCATTTGGGATGGTAGGAGGTATGATGGGAGATGCTGTAGTCATACAAGAAGGTCCTACTGCATGGACAGGGCTCTCTGAAACCCCAGGATGAACAGCAGGCGCAGAAGACAGCAGGGAAAAAAGAAGGCATGAAAAAGTGGCCCTGGGCGCTTTGGAGGTGAAGTGCTTGCATGTGTGAGGTCCGGAGCCTCAGTCCCCAGGGCACATGTTAAAAACAAAACAAACAAACAAGCAGCCATGGCAACATGGACCAGCAACCCCACACAGAGGAGGTAGAGACAGGCAGAAGGTAGGTTGCTCTTTACTCTCTCTCTCTCTCTCTCTCTCTCTCACATACACATACACACACACACCACAAAAGGAAAAAGGAAAGGAAAGTAGGGAGGGAAGAGAAGGAGAAAGGAGGAAAAAAAAAGAAAAAGTAACCCTGGCCAAGGAGACAAATGTCACCACACACACACACACACACACACACACACACACACACAGTCTCATGGTGTGATGCCTCATTTTGAAACACGGTGACAAATTACACTGTCTGTCTTCCCTTGGACACTGAACTCTTGCAAGGTGTGGCATGAGGCTTAAAAGTCTATGTTCTCAGAAGAAGCCTGGTAAATACTCAGTGCAGATTTGCTGGATGTGTGGCTGGTGGGATGAAGGAAAGAATGAAGATAGATGGAGGGAAGGAGGGAGGGGTGGGTGGAGGGAGGGATGGAGGGGTGGAGGGGTGGATGGAGGGATGGAGGGAAGGATGGAGGGGTGGAGGGGTGGATGGAGGGA
>NW_026586589.1:6469034-6488633 GCF_907164565.1 Psammomys obesus
GGAGGGATGGAGGGAAGGATGGAGGGGTGGAGGGGTGGATGGAGGGAGGGACAGAGGGATGAATGCAGTGGTCTGGCTTGACTTTCTAGGCTTGGGATGAGTTGGGGCTGAGGAGACAATAGGATGGGACCAAGCCGCTTCCTGAGGAAGATTCTCCAAGAAGGGGAACAGATGGGCTGTGGGTGGCAGGAGAGTGACAACTCGGAGATGACTTAGGGCTCCTGGCTACAGATCCAGGCGGGCAGTGATACTCAGTGCTAATGAGGATGGGGAAAGAAACATCACGGGGCTGAAATGAGGGTGCAGTGAACTTGCCACGTACTCTGGGCTTGCGGTACTGAAGCCAGCTGGGACCAGGCTTTGTTTTCCCCTGTGGAGAGGGAGAGCTGACCCTCAGCACTGCCAGCACCGAGGATGGGAAGCGGGGACAAGAAGGAGAGGCATTCAGCAAGGGCCCATGTCAGGAAAGCAGGTGAAAAGAGACGAGGAAGGGGTCAGGAAGTGACTCTTTGATGCATACAGCCACAAACATGGGAATGGCCAGGTCCTGACACAAAGCAGGGTTCTAGCCAACTCCAGGTGGACAAAGTATGAATGATGGTGACCCAGAGATGGGGAGCCTCCAGCCCAAGCAACAGCGGAAAGGAAGCGACAGCCTCACAGCTCTTTAAAGAAAGGTGAGAAAGAACAGTAACTAGACGGTTCCGTGTGAAAGATACTGTGGCTTTGGAACAAGATAGAGGCACCGGCTTTGAAGGGAGGGAAGTGGGACACTCTGAGCCAGGCTCATGGCGCTTTTGTCTCCCAACTGATTGACACAGAGCTTAACATTTGTTAGAGGGTGAGGGGATGGATGGATGGAAGGTGGACAGGTGGTAACGAATAGACAGTGTGTGGCTATGAACTCATGGATGGGTAGACATGACAGGAGGACTAGTTAGTGAGCGTGTGATTATACTTACAGATGGATATATGGACAGACAGATAAATAAAGGGATGGAAAACTCTAGAAATGAGGACAAAATCTGACAAGAAGCTAGGGTGTTAGTGGTACCTGTAATCCTAGTCCTAGGGAGACTGAGGTGGGTATTCAAAGCCACCCTTAGCTACATAGAGAGTGCAACGCCAGCCTGAGCTGCATGAGACCTTGTCTCAAAAGGCCAAAGCAAAATAAAAATTCTGATAGGAAGCTGGACGCAGTGGTGCACGCCTGTAATCCCAGCACTTGGAGGGCAGAGGCAGGCAGATCTCTGTGAGTTTGAGGCCAGCCAAGACTACCAAGCAAGTCCAGGACAGCCAAGGCTACACAGAGAAGTCCTGTCTGCAACTTCCCCCCAAAAAAATTCTGATAGGAGCCCAGAGTAGAAAAGATTCATGTATGACACTCATGTACACCAAACCATCTAGCACAGCAAAATATTTCAAGGTAAAAATAATAGTGTAAAACAACAGATGAATGAATGAATGAATGAATGAATGAATGAATGAATGAATGAATGAATGAATCACGAAGTTAGACTGAAATACAAGGAGTGAGAAGGAAGAAGGTATTTGAGTCAAGGTGAGAGAGGTAGGCACAGGGGGGCATATGCAGGCACACATGCGCCTTCACACATGCATACACTCCTCACGGAAGGCCAAACCCAAGAGGGCTCAGCCAAGATGGGGTGTGGACAAAGCAGGGTGGCAGAAACAGGGGAGAAGGCAGGCAACTTCACACATGCCGTCAGCCCCGTGACGGGCAGAAGAAAAGCAGCTCCACGAACTTCTAGGAAGTCTTGCCACCTGAAAGATCCCCAAGGGCTAAGCCCTACGGCAGTTTGGGGGCGGAGATGAGCATGGGTCAGGTCACATCAGATTTTGTAGGTAGCGGCACAACATTTGGATTTGATGAGCGTGAGCGTTAGGTGAAGCGATCTGATTGAGGAGACCTCTCTGGTTCTGGGTGGAGAATGGACTGGCCGCTGAAGTAGAAGCAAAGAGCTGAGGAGGAGGCTGGGTCAGTGTTTCCAAGAGGTGACACAGCTTGTGTGAGGAGGGGGCAGCTGAGGAGGTGAAACGGTATGTGTCTGGGAGGCTTTGGGCGCCCAGTGGGTGGAACACAGGCCCGACTCGTGAAAGGACACGGGATTCGAGAAAGGTGTCCAGGAACTTGGAGTCCTGTCACTTCATTGATATGTCAATGGGGGCAAATCAAAAGGGGGCTGACTAGAAGGAACGGGTGGGTGAGCTCAGCTTTGGATGTGCTGAGTTTGAGGTCTCTGTGGACACCAAAGCAGAGGAGTTGATGGCAACAGGGTCTGGAATTCAGAGGCAGGGGGTCACCAGTAAACAGGAGTGTACCACTTTAGTGACTGGAGGACCTCCTAAGGCAGTGGTTCTCAACCCATGGGTCACGACCCCTTGAGCTTAAACAACCCTTCCACAGGGGTGGCATATCAGCTATCCTGCAGATCAGATGTTTCCATGAAGATTCATAACAGTAGCAAAATTACAGTTATAGGGTAGCAATGAAAATAATTTCATGATTGTGGGTGACCACGACATGAGGAACTGTATTAAAGGGTTGTGGCATTAGGACGGTTGAGAACCACTGATCTAAGGGGAGGGTGCAAAGAGAGAAGGGACTCCTGAAGGAGACAGACCAGAGGACTGTTGTAAGCTCAAGGCCAGCCTGGCCTACATCATAAATGCCGCCCAGCCTGGTCTGTGTAGAGAGACAATGTCTCAAAAATAAAGCGAGGAGGCTAAGGTTGTAGCTCCAGTGCTGGAGCGCTTGCCTAACACAGGGAGGGCCCAAGGTTCAACTCTGAGAGGGACAGAAAAGGCAGGGGAGCCCGTAGTTTGGGGATGCATTGCGGTCCAGCAATGAAACCCGAGGACGACTCCTCAGAGAACACAGGGTCTGGGAAAAGTGAGTGTTTGAATCGGGGAAGTCACAGGCCACATCCAGTATCACTGCCAGGATGAAGAAGGTGAGAGCTGAGAAGTGGCCGTTGAACTTGACAAGATGGAGGCCTCAGGCGGTCTTGCCAAGAGCAAGTCAGCAGCAAAGTGGGGGTAAAGGGCTGAGTAGAGGAGCTAAGGAAAGAAGAGCTGGGGATGAAAGCTGAGTCAGTAACCCCCACGGCAGCAGATGACTGCTGGGATCCAGAGGCCGGAGCTGAGATTTCAGAGCCAAGCTGGTACTGGGAAGCAAGGTCAAAGACGTGATCCCAGCCAAGGATGAGAGAGAGACCAGACAGCTGGCACCTGGGAGGCACAGTCCAGGAAGCTGGCTATGATACCCACACCGGGCTTGGAGTTAGCCCATGTGACTAGGAGAGTAGGGTAAGGCACAGAGCCAGGAAAGCAAACTTTGGCGACAGGGACACCACGAGAGAGGCTGTCTTTGCAGAGGCGCCAAGTTTAGTTCCCAGCACCCACACAGTAGCTCACAACCATCTGAAGCTCCTGGGGAAACCA
Source organism: Psammomys obesus (assembly GCF_907164565.1). Taxonomy (NCBI): domain Eukaryota; kingdom Metazoa; phylum Chordata; class Mammalia; order Rodentia; family Muridae; genus Psammomys; species Psammomys obesus. Next base: position 6,472,500 of record NW_026586589.1, read on the forward strand.
ACACTCTCCTGTGGCCTCCACAGGCATGGTGAGCAGCACCATAAACCTGGTACAGACACACATATGCAGGCAAAACACTCACAGACGTGAAAAGAAATAAATCTTATAAAAAAAGAGGTGAAGGCCAACAGAAGAAGACCCTTAACACCGATCGGTGGCCTTGATGTGTATGAATGCCCATATACACAGGCGCAGGAACATATAGAAACTCACCCCTCCCCACCCCCTGAAAAGCTGCTGTGAGTCCGAAGATCTAAAAGCTCGCCCTGGAGGTCACCCTGGATTGTACAGCATGACCTTGTCTCGAAAGATAAAATCTAATACTAAATAACACGGTAAGGACCAGAGAGATAACTCAAAAGATAAAGTCACCTGATGCCATGCTGGATGACCCAGGTTCAACCTGGGGACCAACATGGTAGAAGGAGAAAAACCCGACCTAAGAATTGTCCTCTGATAACATGCATTGTACTCCTACCGTACACACACAGGGGGGAAAAAAAGTAAAAATTTAAAAAACAGATTAAAATGGCCACACGGTTCCAAGGACCTCGACCCTGTGGGAAACCTTGGAGGAGGCTCCTGGAGAGGAAGGTGCCAACTCTCTCAGAGCTTTTCTGAAAAGGGAAAAGGAAAAGCGTACCCTGGGAGAGCTGCAGTCAGGGGAGGGAGAGCATGGCCTGCAGCTACAAGGAGAGATGGACTTGCTCAAGAGGTGAATCTCCTTCAAAAGGGACCAAGATCCCTGCCCTGAGAGATGGTGTGGCTAGGTGAGAGTTCTGAGAACGACCTGCCTCGGGGGTCATTCACCCATCGGCCAGGGAATCACTGACAGGGCTGCTCCTTCAGTCTCCAGCAGCAGCCTCGGAGCCGGAGCGTGCGCCCGACCCCGCTGCACGCTGCCTCCGCGCCTGACTAACATCCGGGACAGCTCAGGAGGAGCATGCTGTCGCTGGTATTTACACACGGAGGGACCTACGGAAGCAGCAGGTGTTTGAGTGAGAAGTGGAGGTGGAGCCGAAGCGTGGGGAGGGGGGCTAGACTCGCAGCTAGTGGGGCAGATGGGTGGTGGGTGGCAGAAGCTAGAGGGGTCGAGGATGACTCGGGGCTCTGACGGCAGCCCCTGTGGGTGGCGAGGCTGGGCGCTAATGAGAGCTGGAGGGAAAAAAAAAACAACCTTGTAGAGGAATAGTGGTGGGGTTTGAAGCAACTGTGGGAGAAACCGGATGGAGTTGGTTTTGTGTCTTCATCTTCGGGGGCTTCTGGGAAGGATTCAGGGCTTAGCCCAGCACAGAGGGATCAGTTACCTGTTCTGATCTCTGATCTGGAGGAAGGAAAAAAGAATGAGGGCCCAGGGGTCCAAGGCTGGGCAGGAGATGCAGAATAAAGGCCCTGCCTGCTGATATGGTGAGAGAAGAGGCCTTCACCTCATCTCTCTAGATGGCCTTCCATCCTCCGGAGCTGGAGCCACAAGCCTGGGTTCACTCCCACCTCCACTACCTACTGGGGCACATCATTTAACCTTTCTGAGCCTTGGTTTCCCCGTGTATAAAATGGGGACTTTAGATGTCATCTAAAACCCTGTCTTGAGGACTAAGCAGCCATTCGATGCATACAGGGCACTCAAGGGTGGTTCTGGCTTGAAGTAAGTACTGTGGGAAAATCCACTGCTTTTTGGTTTTGTTTTGTTTTGTTCTGTTTTGAGACACAGTCCCCCCTGTACTCCAGGTTGGCCTTAAACTCATAGAGATCTGTCTGCCTCTGGCTCCCAAGTACTGGGAATAAAGGTTTTGGCACCTCATCCAGCTCGCTCTTGTCTCAGTGGCTCTGTCCTGGTCTGCCCTTGAGCACTCAGAACCTTAGAAAGGCCAGTGTAGGGGCTGCAGATGCCTCAGCAATTAAGAGTACTTGATGCTCATGTAGAGGACTGGAGATCGGTTTCTAAAAGCTCACAAACTCCAGCTCCAGGGATCTAACATCCTCTTCTATCCTTGGTAGGCACACGCGCGCGCACAAGCACGCTCACACACACGCACACACACACACACACTGAGGACAAGGAAGGCCAGGGCAGATAAAGGACACACCATGCTGTGAACTGCAATTTGCTGTGTGTCAGCCACTTGCTAACAGGAGACATCTTAGCAATTGACCTGGGTTTTGAAGAGTGCATACAAGTTTTCCAGATGGAAAGGAAAACTGAGTCATTCTCCCAGATGCTATGAGGATCTCCGGATGCCTCATTTGTGTCCAGCCCAGAAGGAGTCCATGCTTGACCTGCCCTCACCATCCCCAGTATGTGGAAAAACCAGGATAGACAACAGAGCGGCTCACGAGAAAATGTGGCCACAGAAGCCATAGAGGCACACCCAGGAGTCCTGGGACCCCAATTTAGGTTGCTCACCTGAATGGGGTGGGGGGTGGCAGGATAGGATTTTTGAGAGAAGGAATGGAAAGGAAGCTGCGGCAGGGAACAGCCACAGCAAAGCTAAGAGCTGCAGCCCCTGTGTTGGTGAATGGCACTGGTATCCCCCAGTCTTTCTGATCAGCCCTCCCTCCCTGGCCCTACTACCCACAGGCCTCCATGCTTTCTCCCACACATCCATTCTTGATCCACAGAGCACCTAGGAAGAGTTAAACCCGAGTACAGCAACCCCTTCCTTCCTCCCTGACTGACACCCATTCTCCACGCGACACTTCCTCACCCAAGGCCAGGTTTCCAGGCTCCATCACTATTGCAGGCTCACACTGCCACATCACAGCTTTTGCTAGCTACCAGCGGCCCGTGGGTTAAAGCACAGACTTCACCCCAGCTGCCAAACCATGCCCTAGGGAGTCATAAGGTCTTTCCTTCCACTGGACAGGCTCTTCCCAAGACCAACACCTCCCCGCAGGTGTCAACTCATGCTGTCAGGCCCCTGGTCTCACTCCCATCTTAGGATCTTCCTTCACGTTCAAATCTTCCTTTGTTTCTCATCCCACACTTGAGGCCCCAACTTGTCTTTCTATCTCTGTGTTCCTCCTTTGTTTCCTCTGCCTCCTACCATTTCTGTCTCGCTCTTTCTAGCACCTCCTAGTCCCACTTCCAGGCTCTGAGTCAACTCTGTCCATCAAGGCAAGGCTCCCAGCACCTGCAGGGGCAGATTCAGTACGGTATCCCAGGCTTTGTGCCAGGCCTGGGCCTGGCCTGCCAGGTCTTTTCATTCCAGAAACCTTTGTCTTCTTTCTCTCATTGCTGGTATCTAACATTGAATTTAGTTCCTCTCTGAGCCTGGTCCAGCTTTGCTGCATGCTGGCCTGCAGACCCTCAAGCATTAACACACACACACATGCCCATCTGTACATCTCTTGGCCAGCCTTGGCCGGGTCAGTTCCCGAATAGGGGCCCGTGTTACCCATTTACATGCCAGCAAGGGAGCACCCACTACAGGCCAGGAATAGACCATAGGGTTCCAGTCTGAAAGGGCAGGGATGAGCACAGCACAAGAGCAGACACCCAGGAGCACTGGTCACGTGCCAGGCCCTCATCTAAGTCTTACATAATCATCCTTGACCCTTGCCACCCCTACCCAAAAGCCACTGTCAATTTTGATCCAGTCTAGAGGAAACTGAGGCTGAGTGAGGAGTCTGCCAGACATGGTGATTCTGAGATGCAGACCTGCCTGGTACTAACTCCATACCCTGTCACCCAGCCACTGTCTGGAGTATGGCCTTAGCTGGGCTGGGTCTTACTGGAGGGCTGAGGAGGCAGAGAGGGGCTGAGCTGGCTCAGGGTCAGCATGCTGAGAACCACTCTATCTTCCGGGGCCACGCCCCTTACTGCCCTCCTTCTTGGCTCCTTCTGCATACCAGACACTTCCAAGCAGACCACAGGCTACTGAAGGGACCCACACCAACCAGGGCCAAGCCAGGACAAGGGAACTGGTTAGAAGCCAGACTCCGGGAAAATGTTCTGGGAAAAAGAGGGCAGCCTAGGCTTGGAGGCACAGGCCAGGGTTCCAGGGGGCCCACACCTGGGTAATAACAGCTTAGGGTCACTTCAGGCAGCCTGGCTGGGAGATGGCTGGGAGAGGGTGTGGGGTGCCCCATGCACTAGGTGTGCAGGAACTCTGTGAAGTCACTTTCCTGAGGACCTGAACAAGGTTGGAAGCCAGGGTGTCAGATCCTCAAGCCTTGGAATAGCAAGCAGAGGCAAAGCAAAATGGAGCTGAGAGGACAGGGACAGACAGAGAGCTGCTGAGTTCTCCCAGGGAGCTGAAGGGAAGGCGCGTTGCAGTCCCCTTCCGGAGTGAGGCAGTGGGTAGCTTCTCTCGCCTAGACTCTCCAGGGAATCTGTCAGAAACACTTGAAGCCTCCAGTCCCTCCTCGACTCTATCCCCATCCCAGAGAACAAAGGGAGGCACAGAGGGACCAGGGCACAGTCACATCCTTGCAACACTACTGAGCACAGGGAGAGGGAGAGGACAATCAACCTGGGTGCCTCTCCCTTGTCACCTCTGCTCATGTTTGCCCCAGCTCCCCCCAACACGCACACCCCAGACAGAGGTGGGAGGTTCTCGGATGGACTTTCCAGACAAAGCCGACCCCCAAGCCTGGGCTTCCAAATGCTTTAACAGGGGTGCATAAGCAAGGAGAGGAAAACTGAGCAAAGAAAAGGGTCACACAAAGAGGTGGTAGTGAGGCACCCAGAGCCCCCAGCCCTTCCTCTCGGGGAGGTGGACACCGTGACATTTTATTTCATGGTCTTCTGCGCGAACTTTTGGCTATTTTCTACTCTTTCCACCGTGAACACCTATTCCGTCTGAAGCCGAAGGAAAACAATAAATGTCATTTCACAAGGAACGAAGCTGTCCACGAAGCAGGAACAAAGCCCACAGAGAGGCTGGAGAAGCAGTGAGAGTGGGAGAGGCAGGAGGCAGACAGACAGACAGACAGACACACACACACACACACACACACACACACACACACACACACACCACCCTTCAGGCTCATAGCATAGGCAGAGAGAGTGAAACTCCAGAAATCGCTAGGGGAGGAGGAGAGAGGGGCAGCAAGGATGGAGAGCTGGGGAGAGCCAGACAGGCAACACACTTGTACCACCCCAACCTCGTACAACTCATTAGCAACACCACAATGGGCTCAGTCTACCCTTGCAGTAGTGACGGCTGTGATTTTTGTTGTCTCCTCTCATTACAAAGGTAACAAAGCTCTCTGTGCTCGGGGCCGGCAATTCAGAAGAAAATTGTGTTCTATTTTTTTTTTTGAATAGCAAAAGTACCTATGAGTGTTCCACAGAGACGGGAGAGCACAAAGAGATAGCTACAGAGAGGACGCACATGCAGAACACACACAACATAAGTGGAAAGGGCCACGGGAACAGGGAGGCTGAAGAAAAACAAGCAGATGATGACCAGAGGACACACAGACACAAGCACTCCAGTGTCCTGCTAGGACTCCAGAGTGGGAGCCATATTCAGTGAGGTTAGAATGAGTGACTAAATGAGGAGGGACCCAGGGTGGAAGGAGAGAGGCTCAATAACAGACCTGAGAGGTAGTGGCAGAGGTGAAAAGGGGCAGGCAGAGTCCTGGCTGGAATGAGAGAGCCCAAGATGAGACAGAGAGGCAGGCAGGGGGGAGCCGGGCACAGGCACCCCTGCCCACACCCGACAGCAAATGCTACAGCCGCTCCCAGGGACCTTTGCCTTGGGAAGGGGGGGTGTGTGCATCATGAGAATCCTGTTTTCCTCTCTGTATCTCTTACATGTTCCATCATAAAAAATGGATTTGTTCCTTTCACATCAGGCCAGACCACGTGCCTGGAAAGAAAAATGGTGCAGAGAGAAGCGAAGCTAGAGAGAACGAGGGAGGGAAGCCCCCAACACACACACGCCAGGGCACGCACACTCCGAACAAGAGCACACAGGTGTGGGAGGACTGAAGAGAGGGAGGCTCGGGGGGGGGGGGAAGTAGGCCGACAAGATCCAGAGCCTTAGACCCCGTGTGTGTAGCCCTCCATAAAAGCAAGTGCGTTTATGCATCATCTGTGTGCAGGCCTCGGGGTTAGGTCAGGCTGTATCCTGTCCCCTTGGAGCTCAGGGCCCGTCAACTGTGGTATTAAGTCTAGTCTGAGCCAGAGGCCAGGGCAGGCAAAGGTCCTCCGGAAGAGAGTCCCAGAGCCCCCCAGGACGCATAGGGTGCCCTGGGAGGATGGGAGGAGAGCAGAAAGAAGGTACAGTGAGAGCCGTTTGCCAGGCCCCAGGACTCAGACTTGCAAGAGCAGAAGCCACCTGCCCCAGCCCCCAGGACTGGAAGGTGGCTCTGTTCTTCACACACACACTAAAGCTGGTGTGGTTGGAGTGGGGCAGTTCTGATCTGCAAAGGGAGCTCAGAGGAACGAGGTCTCCGAGGAAGTCAGGAAGGTCCTCCTCCCGCTAGGTCAGGTTGGCCCGAAGGGACTAGCTGCAGAAAGGGGGTTGAGAGTGATTTAGGAGCTGGTAGGGGCTTCCTAGGGGATGGGAGAGATGGCTGGCCACCAAGGGAGCGCCTGTGCCCATGGCTCAGGAGGAGGGGGCAGTGTGGGGGTGGTATGAAGAACTTGGCATCCAGGAGTGAACCACAGTGGGGTATAGGGCAGCAAGAAGACAGGACTCTAAAACAGCTTCCTGGAGGAGCTTGGAGGTTCGGGGCAGGCAAAGGGTGAAAGGAAACAATAGGTTCTCTCTCTCTTTCTCTCTGTCTGTCTCTCTCTCTCTGTCTGCCTCTCTCTCTCTCTCTCTCTCTCTCACACACACACACACACACACACACACACACACACACAGCAAGCACTGGATGGAAAGGAGAAAAAAGAACCTGAGGGGAAAATGAGTGAGGGAACCATGAGGCAAGATGTAGTCAGATGTGGCACATCTGGAAAAAGGGAGCTGGGAGGAGACAGGCCAAGAGGAGAAGAAGAGTGGGGAGCTGAGAGAGAGAGACTGAAGACAGAACAAGAAGAGACGCTGACAGCTCAGCCCGCACACAGGGGGCTAGGAACGAGAAGCGGGGGACACGCAGGTGCAGACGGAAGGGGCCAGAGAGCTGTGGGAGGGGGCATCATACAGCAGTCCTCTCAAGTAGCCTTATGTATACAGAAGGACTGGAGGGGGAAAAGCACTTGAGAACACACACACACACACACAGGCACACACACGCACACACACACACACACACACACACACACACACACACACACATTGAATGGAGGATGAAAGCCTGGCTCCCAGGGAACAAAAGCAAGAGGCCCTGCAGAAGGCCAGAGGGACTCCTGCATACCCAATTACCCTCCAGCCCCCACTCCTTAAAGAGTAGAAAGGGACCCTGGGCTACAGCAGAGCAGAGAAGAAAACAGTACAGTGAAAGGATCTTACAGACAGACAGACAGACAGACAGTCCTACTGAGAGAACGGAGACCTAGTATGCAGCAGTGTCTCCTGATGCCCACTCAAGGAGTCCAGACCCATCCAGCTAACACTAAGACACAGGAAAGGAGCAGAGAGGAAGGAGGGCTGGCCTGGAACCCGTCCCTCTTCTCCAACCTTCTCTCCCAACAGCTTTCTCCACAGGTGCTGAAGGAAAGCCCCTCCTGTTACGGGTGCTTGAACTAAGTGGTTTGTGGCACCCTGATGCCTCCAGCACACAGAACGGTGGAGGCTGTCCTGAAAGCTCTTCCCTGGGACACCTCAGAGGGAAGATGCTAATGACATGGGTGTGAGAGAATTAAGGGGTCCAGAGCATCGGAAACCACCCACAGGCTTGGGGAGGGGGCTTGCAGCCTGACGGCAGCCCAGGGCAGGTCGGGCTAGACCCTTCGGCCAAGGAAGGTGTCAGGGGCAAAGGTCCTGAGGGGCATGCTGTACAGCTGGCCTTCTGGATGCTGGTGGCCAGCCCATCCCTGCCGGTGACAAAGGAGGGTGAAGTATGGAAAGTGTGCCACCACTAGGCCAAGGTCTGAACTGCACCCACCCCAGAGCTTCAAGAAACAGAATGGGCTGAAGGGTATGTTGGGGAAGCTGGTGTCTGAAGAGGGTGACAGAGGGATCAGGGCTAGGTGGTCAGCCAAGGATAGCAGGAGAGACGGGCAAAGGAAAAGAGCCTCAGAGGGCCACAGTCCAGAGGCAGCTTGGGTGACCTGGGTCATCCCAGCCAAGGGCGGCCAGAGCATGGCTCATGAAGGTGCTAAAAGTCATGAGCCTTGGGAAGGAGTGAAGCAGGAAACCTCCAGCCTCTCACAGGGGTGAGGCCGGGCTCACCGGAGTTACGAGGTCACAGACAAGATTCCCAGGGACAGGCAAGGAGGAGGGCTGGCCAGAGGTGGTGGCCCCTCATACTGGGAAGGTCCTAAGGCTTTGAGCTGTTCACCTCCAGAAGCTAATTTTAGGTTGTATGGATTTCATCTCAATTAAAAAGTTTTTAATTAAAAAAGAAATACCAAAAATACTTTGGAGTTCAACAAGTAGGGACAGGAAGGTGGCACCATAGAAAGTGTGGAGGCCCTGAGGCTTGGGAAGGAGAAGGCTCAGGGAGCTGGGAAGCAGGTCCCCGAGAGAGAAATATCTGGAGGGACAGACTAGAGAGGGAGAGCCACGGGGGAGGGGGGGCAACACAGCAATGAGAGACTGATGTGAGAGGCGTGAAGCCAGGCAAGGAATCTAGGGAAGGCCTCTCTGAAGAGGGGACACTGGAGTAGGGCAAGCAAACCTTTGGCAGCTGGTTCCAGGCAGAGAGAACCGTACATACGGAGGACCTGAGGTGGGAGCAGTTTGTCACATTCCAGGAAAGGCTGGGCAAAGGAAAGCACGGGGCTGATGGCAGGAGAGGCTGGAGGCTAGGAAGGACAGCCGGCCTAGAGCTGAAGAGTCTTCTCCGTACATTGGTTGCAGTTACTACTGGGAATTGGGTTCTGTGATGGGGTGCCCCAGAGACCTTAGGGAGAACAGGTGGAGGAAAGAAAAGATCATGAGCATCCCCCCCAACCCCGTGGGACTTGTTGGAATATTCAGATGAACCCCAGAAGTTCTTTACAGAGGCAACTAGAGGGGGCAAAGTGAGGAGCTCTGGGGAGGAAGAACAGGGCATAGACAGAGGCAGGAAAGAAGAGGAAAGCTTGAGAAGAGGGAGGGGGAGAGAGGGAGAGAGGGAGTCAGCGAGGGAGGGAGCTGGTAGAGCGGGAGCCGCAAGGCGAGATGAGACCCCCCACTCCACCAGGGCTCTGGATGACGCACACAAGCTGAGCCCACGCTCAGCATCTCAGGCAGAGCTCTGACGCATTTTGTCTGTGAGGCCGTCAGGCACAGACACTGACATACACACCCCAGCAAAGCCCCCAGGAGAGGGGCTGCAAGGAAGGGGAGGCACAAGGAAGGTGTAGGCAGGATGGCAGGGAGGTGGACACACCACGGACAGAGAAAAGGAAGGACACACAATCACCCGCCCGGACAAGAGACACAGACACCCAAGTCGCCACTTGCACTGACAGAATGACCAGGGACCCACACACAGGTGGCCAAGGATGGCCAGCCCTGTCTGCACTGTAACACCCGAGTGCCAGACATGTGCCCACTGACAAGTTACATGCGTGGCTGACCCACAGCGACATATTCCAACACACTCCAATCCTCTGTGTGGGGCGAGAGTTCGCTGTCCCTCCCTCTGTGACAGATAAGGGCTCATGGGGATGCCGGCAGCCACCAGATACACCCCAGAAACAGCAGAGAAAGGAAGGAAGGGAATGGAAGCAGAGGAGGTGGAGAATACATACCAGCCCAAGCCAAATGTCTACCTCTCTGGGCTGCCTAACACACACTAGTCAGCCTGTTGAACACCCCATTGCCAGGTGGGAAGAGCACAGGTAGCCCCTGGACAAGGTGACAGACGTCCAGGAAGCCAGGCCTAGTGGGGGAAGGCAGGATAAACTGGGGGGGGAGGAACCGCATAAACAGAATATAGAGGGTGTGTTAGCCAAGTCGGGGTTCTGAGTGGGGTGGTGGAGGCTACATTGGGAGCCTGTAGACAGGACCAACACGGAGGTGGGGAGACGTAGAAGTAAGTTAGGAATACTGGGAGACCTGCCCTGGGGTGACAGACATCAGGGTGCTTCCTACGAGGGGCTTCGGAGCCCTGGACCCTGGAGTAGGGACAGCAGTGGTAGGCAAGGAGAAAGGAGGAGCAAGAAGGGGCCCTTGGGGGTAGGGAAGGCTGGGTTGGTGTTTCTGGAGGACAATTACAACAGGGTGGGGAGGATGCGGAAGCCTTGCAAGCTTGTGAGGACCATGTGACAGGGGTCAGCACAAAGTCCAGTGGGTCAGGGACTGAGAAGGAGAGCTAGACAAAAAGTCTTCCAGGAGTGAGGTCTAAGGGGACATTCTTGGGTATGGAAGACAGACCAGGATAGACGTGTGGGTCTGAGGCTTGACTCCAAGATCCCAACTGAAAAGCCAGGTGTACCGGGGAGCAAAGAGCTTACAAAGTAGATGGACAACAGACAGGAAAGATGGAGGCCAAAATCCTGTTCCACCCCTTAGAGACAGTAAGGGGAGTGATGAAAGGAGTAGCAGCCAGGAGAGAAATCTAGCCAGGCTCTCCTGAAAATATCTAGGGGGAAGAGAGAAAGAGACAGAGGCAGAGGTCTGGAAGCAGGGAGGGAGGAAGATGGTGAGGAACCATATTCTCCCTCTCTTCCTCCCTCTTTCTCTCTCCCCCTCCCTCCTGCCCTCTCTCCCTCTCTTTCTTCCTCTGACACACAGCATAGAGGCAGAATTCAATGCAATTTGGGGACGGAGCAGAATCAGACAGGAGGGAGTCGATATTTACAGAGCCACATTCGAAAACTGTGAGCTGAATGAATAAAGACAAAGAGGCACCAGGAAGAGAAGCCTCGCATGGTGGAGCATCCCTGTAATCCCTCAACGCTTCCAGCATCTGAAGACAGAAATCACTGCAAGTTCAAGGCCAGCCTGGTGTACAGAGCAAGTTCCAAACCAGATGGGTTGCTAGTGAGACCCTTGTCTCAAAAACAAAAACAAAACACACACTGGATCACCACACACAGAAACAAGGTGTGTGGGTGGGCAGTGGGGTGTGAGGGTGGGGCGGAGCACGCCCGGGGCTGGTGAGATGGCTGGTAAAAGTGCTTTCTGAGAAATCTCAAGAAAAGGCAGAAAGAATTTATACACGTCTTTAATCCCAGCACTCAGGAGGCAGAGGCAGTGAATCTCTGTGAGTTTAAGGCCAACCTGGTCTACACAGTGAGTTCCAGGACAGCTAGGACTACACAGAGAGACCTCAAAAAAATTGTCCTCTGAATTCCACATGAGACATGTGTGCATCTCTCTCTCTCTCTCTCTCTCTCTCTCACACACACACACACACACACACACACACACATACATACACACACACACACACACCACTCCTAAATAACTAAGTAAATATTCACTTAAAACACCCTAGCGGTTTGGAATTTAAAACAAATGTCAACAAAAGTGGGGGATTCAGGGAATTCAGAGTTTGATGCCCAGAACCCAGAAGGTGGGTGAACTGACTCTCTCTCTCTCAGGTTGTCCTGTCTGACTGCCACATGCCCGCTGTGTCATGTGTGTGACCACGTACAGACACACCCTAAATTCATAAACAGAAGATGGGGGGCAGGGGCGGTCTTGGACCACATCTGTGGAGCATAAGCAAACGCTGGACACAGCCTGGGAACGTGCCCCCCTCCCACTAGCCCCAAAGGCTGTGGAGAGGCTTGGGGCCAGCCTGCAGGCAGGAGAAAACGGGGCAGAGCCGACAGCAGCTGGGCCTCACCCAAACCCTCACAGGAGCTGCTCAGCACGTGTTGACCGAAGGAAAATGTAAAGAGAATTACCCCAGGGTGGGACAAAGGATTAGGGGACGTGGCAGAGATGGCATGTTGCCAGGCGGCTTATCACACGCGCACCTCTCTGAATGCCGCTCACGCAGGGCCAGGCAGATTTCAGAAGCGCCTTGGAGACAGGCAAGGCAGGGAGAGGCTCGGAGTCTCGAGCTTACCACATACATACACTGGGACACAGGGAGGAAAAAGGGTACTGAGGGTGTGGATGGGCGCGCACAGGCCATAGAGCTGGGCGTGAAAGCCACAAGGCAGGAGCTGCAGGGACCCTTTTCCTGTCTGTCTGTCCATCTCTGTCTCTCTCTCTCACACACACAACAATTGCTTCCCAATGAGTGCCTCCTGAAGAGCCACGGAATGAAAAAAAAAAACTTCCCAACCAATGTCAGTGCCCCCAAAGCCGAAGGGTAGCAATGGCTGCACAGGAGGAGAGCAGTAGCCTGACCCCACAGTCCACCCCTGAGGGGACTTGAGCAAGGTCTGGAGTGGGGGTGGGGCGGTGGTCGATGCAAAGAGCTTGCAGACTCACACGAGGGACTGGGCAATCACAACTCAATTGAAGCTCATCAGTGTTGGAGCAAGTGACACAGAACCCTGACCTGGGGCAGAGCCGCAGGAGACAGGGAGGAGGCAGGAGCGAGAGGCAGCCACACCACCTCGTGAGAACACGGCAGAGAGGGCTGGCTGAGTGAGTGCAGGGCCGAGTCCTCCGTGTCTGTCCGTGTCCTGGAAGGAGTCCTGGCACCAGTCCTGCTGGAGCCAGACACAGGAGAGGCCCAGCATCGCACCACCGAGGCAGCATACACGCGTTACACGCCACCCGTGTCCACAGTCACATCACAACCCTGACACTTGGGCGCTGTGTGCCACCCTGCACCTCCCTCGCCGCTGAGGTTCCACCCCACACATCACTAACTCCCACAGTACAAGACTCAACCACACCACACTGAGGGGATTCACACACCACTGTGGGAGTGCCGGTGATGCTGGATAAGGACGGGGAATCCAGACCCAAGGAAGCACACACACACATGGACATGAACACACAAGCACAAGCTCACATGCACGCACACACACAATCAACCTTTCACTTCCCTGGAGCTCTGTCATCTAGACAAGCTCAGGGCCTGTCTCCATTCTCCTGAGGCCGGGGACTTTCTGCCTCTGTCGTGTTGTCATTTAGACAGAGGGTGGTTGGTGGGCCCGGCTTATTTTCCAGCCCCTAAATCAGTCGGGGCTGCATCATGGAGGGAATGGATGAGCCAGTTTTTTTAGCACACAGGAGGAAGAGAGGCCTAAGAGTGCTTCCAGGCTGTGCAGATTATAAAAACAGAGGGGGTGGGGGGAGGCCTGCACATCTGGAAGAATCAAGAGGGAGGAGGGAGACCTGGAAACCGGCAGGAAGTGGGCAAGTGAAGCCCCCCGTAACCCACCCCGACACACACACACACACACACACACACACACACACACAGTCTCCAAGTGCTGACTCCAGAGACTGGGCAGCTCCCTGGAGGTAGGGAGAGGACGGAAGAGTAGATTCGGACCTCTGTCCGTCCCTTGCCCTCTCTCACGCACAGCTGGGTGGCAGCAGCTGCTCCACTGTTAGTGTTTTTGGAAGGAAAAGGAAACAACCTCCCCCTCCCCCAGCCAATGGTCGTGACCCCCAGAGCCCCCAGAGCCAGAGCTTGGAGAGAGGGAAGGCGGCACCAAAGGGCAGGGGCATTGAAGAGCTTTGCAGAAACCCAGGCCTGCAGGGCAGGAGACAAGATGGAGCTGCGCCCATCCATCAAAGACCAGCAGATACCAGAGCCACATGGCTTTGTCTGTGGAATGAATGAATGAATGAATGAATGAATGAATGAATGAATGAATGAATGAGAAAGAGACAGGGCAAAAGAGTGAGGGCCTAAGAAATAGTCAGAGAGGTGCCACTCACACACATACATACACTACCTACCTTAGGTACGGGACAAACAAACAAGAGAATGGGTAACACGGGACTCTTCGTGCAAGGCAGGGTTTCTCTGTGTAGCCCAGGTTGTCCTGAAACTCACTGTGAGTTTGGGAGAGCAGGGGTGTGGGTACCTGGGAGGGGTTGGAAGTAGAAAAGGGGAGGCAATAGTGTAATTACAATTTCAAAAACTATCACAGAAAAGAAAAGGAAGCCACTGGCAGAGGTGGCCTGCGGAGAGACAGATGGACACCGGGACCCGTGGCGCCTCCCAGGGGAACAGGAGGGTGCACACCAGGCACGCTGATCCAAATCCAGTCTCCACAGCACCTTCCCACAGAGACCGTCTGTCTGTCCCTGTCAGGGTCTCTTTCTCTGCCAACCACAGTTTGGACTCCACAGGAGAAAAATGGGAAAGAAAACAGACAAGAAGAGACACTGTGTGTGTGTGTGTGTGCGCGCGCGCCCTCTGGAGAATTCCCAGAGGAAGGAAGGAAGGGAGCAGAGGACAGGTGAAAAGCTAGATGGAGCAGCAAGGGAACATCAGGTCATGTGGCAGCACGTGCACTCCAGGGCAGACACCCCCTCCTCACCGTTACACACACACTACACTACCCCCATGCCCCGCACAAAACATATACACCCCAAAACCACATGTAACCTAAGGACATCCCCACACCGCACATAACACACACCAGACACCCCCATGCAACACCCTTCCACCTCACACACCCACGCATACCCCCACATCACGCCCTCCCTTACAACCCATACACACCCTAGATCCTACACCCACAACACCCGGCAGGTGCACCCCCCAGAGGAAGGCAGGAGCACAATGGCCGGATACGGAGGGCTGGCAGGCGGGCCGTGAGCCGTTACCACGATACCCCGTGAGCACACTTGCAGCGGATGTGGCAGTGCCGAGCCCAGGCTGGACCTCTGTTCCGAGTTTTTCTCCAGCCAGCAGCTCAACTGTGAGCCACGGGACAGAGACAAAGAGATCCAAGAGACAAGAAGGGTGAGCAGCCAGGCATTGCACACACCCCGGGGAGATGCCCTGTCCACTGGGCACGAGGGGCAGAGGAGTCTGGAATACAAGTGATACAAGTGATTTTGTTTGTTTTGTTATTTGTGCTTTTCTCAACTGTCCCACTCTGCAAGAAGGAACTTCAATTATTCCTGCTACAAGGAAGCCTTTTCCTGGAAGAAAAACATCCTCGACAGAAAGGGTCCTGGGGCCTCACACCCGGAGGCAGGCCAGTGAAGCAGCTGGAGGTCCAGGCCAAGCCATGGCTCCCTCTGCTGTCTGCACCTGTCCCTGTCTCCCTCAGGTGCACAGCCCCTAAAGGCACTGGTGGGGAGAAAGAGAAGAGGCCACTGCCTCTCTCTCCTGCACAGACATCACCCCATGGGCTGGGGCTGGGCAGGGAAGGGGGCATCTGGTCCGGCGGATGGAGCTTGGTGAACAGCCATGATGGCCCCGGAAGATTCCAGGGCTCAGAGAAGACTCCCCGGGTGCTCTGTGGCCTCCGAAGGTTGAATCAGGAGTTTCCAGCTTGTAAGAGGAAAGAGATTTTCAGAGTAGAAGACGCCCAGGCCCAGAGTGGGAAGCTGGAATGTGCAGAGGGTGACAGGGAGGAAAGACTGACAGGGAAAGGGAACGCTAGAGAGAGCGCTGCATGCAGGTGGATGTGAACACCTAGATCTGTGTGCATGTGGCCACGGCTCACCTGGGCCTTTCTCTCTCTCACACAGAGCCTTTGAGATCACCCCGGAAAGAACACATTCCACACAAGTGAGGCGGCTCTGCCCATCCTGCCAGCTGTCCACATCTCACGAGCATCCTTGGCTTAACCGGTGCTTCCCCCAGATCCTCAGATAAGTACAGACGTGCGTCTGCTCTCTCTGATCATCACTCCCCAGCAGGAAGCACCATCTGCGGGGCCTAAGGCCCACAACTGCTATCTTCCCTCACACCCGGGACGCTTCTTACCTTCCTGCACACAGTAGATGGTAAATAAATGGCAGCCCAAACTGAGGTCTGTTTGTGTTTAATCAGACAGTATGCAAAGTATGTACAACCAGTTCTGGGTCCTCCCTCCCGCCCCAAGCCTGGGCCGTGGAATGTGGGATCCCCATGCCCTGCCCAGAGCTGGGGTCCCCAAGGCCTCTGCATAGTCATCTGAAATCTACAAAATACTGTAAGAAAGAAAGAAAGAAAGAAAGAAAGAAAGAAAGAAAGAAAGAAAGAAAGAAAGAAAGA
>NW_026586589.1:6488643-6516715 GCF_907164565.1 Psammomys obesus
AAGGAAGGAAGGAAGGAAGGAAGGAAGGAAGGAAGGAAGGAAGGAAGAGTGGACAGTTGAAAGTTGAGGCCACCTTACACAGAGGTCCTTGGGCAGCTAGAGTGGGGGTTGGGGAAAGTGGGGTGGCAAGCTCAGACTCGCCGGGTGCATGGGGAGACTTAAGCAAGAGACTGTGGGAGGAGAGTAGAAACATCAGGGCAGGCCCTGCTTAGCCTCCTCCCTGTGAGCAGGCCCTGGCTGGCTCGAATCCCCGGCAGCAGGGGCATTATTGCTGTGATGGGGCATTGGGTGAAATGATCATGTCTGGGGACAGGGTAGGAGTGTTTTTACATGTTAAATATGGACACAAGGGAAGACACACAGGCACATGTACATACATACACACACACATACACACACAGGGCCCCTCGGCTGAGATGCCACAAATCATCAACTGCCCACCTTACAGATGGGGAAACTGAGGCAGAGAGAAGCCACCTACCCTAAGGCTCGGCAGAAAAGCCAAAGACCAAGCAGTCAGTTGGCTGCAGTCCTAGGGCTGTGCTCCCCTTAGATGCCCAGCTACGGGATCTATACAGGGGCTGGCCAATGGCAGAGGCCATAGCCACAGGGGCAAAGACTGTAGCTCAGAGAGAGAGCAGGGCCAGTGTCGGTGCACAGCAGGGAGGAGTCTTGCCCTCCTTTCCCTGGCCGAGGAACTCTCCTCCTTCCCCCTGAGTTAAGGAGTCCCAGCATAGGCAGGAGAGCAGGGGCCAGGAGTTGAAATGATCAGGACAAATGGAGGAGGATGACCAGGCTCTTCTTAGCTCTTCAACTTCTACTGGCTTGTGTCAGCAGCCTAGGCGCTCACCCCACATCACAGCTGGCTCTGAAGGTCAAAGGCCATCCACACTGTGACTGAAGCCCATTCCACACCCTCATGGTCCAGCCCTCATTCCTGGCTCAGCATCTGCTTGCCTTTCCCCACAACAGACCCCTGGGCCTCCGTGGCGGCAGAACTCTGCCTCCTTTAGCCCAGTCTCAGGCCCCAGCCTGTCCACTGCCTTTGAGGACAGTTCTCATTAGTTCCTGAGGAAGACAGAGGGAGCACCAGGTGCTAAGCCCACCTCACAGCCCCTCCTGGATTCAGTTTTTCCAACAGAGAAATGAGGGCAGTGTGTCAATGATCTCCAAGGTTCCCTGTGGAGGACAGGGCTGAGAGGGAGTGCTCACCCTCACACCCCAACTTGTGTTGGGCCTTGGGCTGTCCAGCCTGAGAGCCATGGCAGGGAGCTCCAGACCCAGTGTTCTACCCAGAAGCCTCCAACAAGGATGGCCAAGGGCAGGAAGTACATATAGGCAAGGGCTGGGCCTCATTCCTCTTTGGAAAGGCTCTTTGGCCAGCTTGAAACAGACCCAGGGTGAAGAGAGTAGGGAGGAGCCAGGTGAGTGGAGTGGGCTGAGGTTGGAAAGCCACCCCACAGCCCTGCTCTTCACCTGGTGTCTACTGCGAGGAGCAGGCTGGCTCCAGAGAATGCACAGAGAGGGCCTGCGACCAGGGCAGGCCACGGGACAGTCACTGGACCAGCCTCAACCTGCCCTTCCAGGCTGCCCCTGTCCCTGAAGCCCTTCCATGCTCCAAAAGGGGCATCACCGAGGCGACTCAGCCCCAGAAAGAGGATGAAAGGAGGTGGGTGCCACAGAAGTGACAGCCCAAAGCCTAGGGGCAACAGTCCTGCGCACAGTTCCTATAGGTTCTCCCCGGGTTGGTACTGCGGCTCAGTGGATGTGAAGTAGTCCTCCAGGAAGGCCTGCAGGTACTCGAAGGTGGGCCGCTCCTCGGGCTCCTTCCGCCAGCACTGGCACATGAGGTCGTGCAGGGACTCGGGGCACTCGGGGGGACATGGCATCCGGTAGCCGCGCTCCACCTGGTCCAGCACCTCGCGGTTCACCATCCCTGTGGACAGAGGGGCTGTGAGGAGACGGCTCCAGACACTGACACGGCTGCTTTCAGCCCGTGGCGCAGAGAACCTCGTCTCTGAGGCCAAGAGCCCTGACTGAAGGCAGCCTCTTTGGGATCCAGCCCGGAATGAGGAAGCCCAGGGGTGCCGTGGGGGGGGGGAGACTTGCCCCTAGGGCCAAGATCAGGAACACCAGCATAACCTCCTCACCAGGGTAGGGCACTCGTCCCTTCGTGGTGAGCTCGGTCAGCAGGATCCCGAAGGACCACACGTCCGACTTGATGGTGAACCTGCCATACAGTGCAGCTTCAGGGGCTGTCCACTTGATGGGGAACTTGGCACCTGCAGGAGAGATACGCATGGGGTGTCACTCCTGATCCGCAGCAGGGGCCTCACTCTCCTCTCCACTTGACAGACCGACACCATTGGCCGCTCCCCGGTGGCCCCACCTTGCCGGGCCGTGTACTCATTGTCCTCGATGAGCCGGGCCAGCCCAAAGTCAGCCACTTTGCACACCAGGTTCTCCCCAACCAGGATATTGGCGGCTCGGAGGTCCCGGTGCACGTAGTTCATCCGCTCCACATACGCCATGCCTGAGGCGATCTGCAGAGACAGAGGGCCTGGCTCAGGGGCCAACCCACACCCACCCCAGCAGTACAAACCAGTGTCTCGGGCTGGTCGTTCCTGGGGAGAGAGAGACAGCCAAACACCCTGCCAATCCCATGTCTTTTCAAGCAAGGACCTTCATTCAGCTCACAACAAGCAGCGCTGGCTTGAAAAGGCAGACCAGACCTCAGTGGCCGAGGGGGACAGCAAAGGACAATGGGAGGTCACAGTAAGACGCTGCCAGAGAAGCAGGTGTTAAAGAGGACCCAGATGACCCATAGACACAGGTGCGTGCCAGGTCATTTAAAACTTTCCATACTTTATTTTCATTCTTAATTCTGTATATGCGTGCCTCCGGCGCCCAGATATGATGAAACATCCCAGGCGCCTGCAAGGGTGCCACTAGTGGCAAAGTTAGATTCTGGTGTAATGAAAGCAGGCCTCCTGGAGGGGACACTCTGGAGCCTGAGGGCTGAGAGCTAAAGGCACAGGAAGATGGCGGAGGAAAAATCACCTGAGCAGCCATGTCCACCAGCTGGGGCAGTCGCAGGTATTTGCCTGTTTCCCCCTTGAGAAAGTCCAGTAGACTCCCTGGAGAGAGAGAGAGAGAGCAGCTGTAGCCTAGCCTGGGTCTCAGACCCCCTCTTGCTCGACCAGTAAGAAACAAACAAACAAACAAAAAACTTCAACTCAGTGTTTGGCACACAAAGGCAAACACTCAAGGGAGCTAGACCAAGAAACCCTACTGGGCCCTTGTGGTAAGGGTAGTCTTGGGAGGGTGGGCAAACAAAACAGGGGGTTGTTAGATGCGAAAGACAACGTGGAAAGCCCGAGACAGATAAGTTCATCAGGACCAAGCCTGCCAGACAGCTGCTGCCCGGGGCTGGAGCGGGAAAGCCACGTGGCTGAGGACAGCAGGGAAGTCTGGGGTGATGTGGCTGCTGTATAGACAGACATAGTGAGCCGCCCTACTCACTATGCAATGAAGGCTGACCTTAAACTCGTGATTCTCCTGCCTCTACCTCAGTGCTGGGGTTATGGGTCCATGTCATCATGCCTAACTCGTGCAGTGAGGGAGATCAAACCTAAGGCCAAAGCCAGGGTCTTGTGCACGCCAGGCAGGCACTCTACAACTGAGCTGCAGCCCCAGCCTCACACTGCTGTTTGCTGAGACAGTCTTGCTACAGAGCCAGCCTGCCCTCAAACTCCAGATCCTCCTAGGCACTGGGATTACAGGTGTGTGCTACACAGCACCCAACAGCAACAGGGGTCTTGACAGCGGTAAAGGACGAAAGGAGAATCTTTAAAAAAAAAAAGTAGCAGTGCTTATTTATGAAAGGAGTGAGACGGTCCCTGGCTTAGCTGTCCACCCATCAGGGTTGGTCTGGGGTAAGAAGTAAGTTTCCTGCCCTGCACAGGCACTGAGTGGCGCTTGCCCCAGGCTCAGGCCTTACCCTTGCTCATGTACTCAGTCACAATGTAAATGGGTTCCTCCGACACCACGGCATACAGCTGCACCAGCTTCTCGTGCCTCAGTTTCTTCATGACTTGGGCCTCCTGCAGGAAGGCCTCTGGAGACATGGTGCCTGGCTTCAGGGTTTTGATGGCGACTCTTGTGGTGCCATTCCAGGTCCCTGTTCGGGAGGGACATAGCAAGCTCAATACAGGCCTTGGTTGGTTCTGCTGCACTGGGCCAGGCCGGCCCACAGGCAAGCCTGTCTCCATTCCTGCCTCCCAATTCATGGCATGGGCTCAGGCAAGGCCAGGGGCCTTCCTGAGACTCTGTATTCTCACTTATAACATGGGTTTGAGGAACGGAGAGCCCTCTCAGGACTGTGAGAGGAGGGTCTGGAGCCTGGTCACAAACAGTGGCTGCTAGGACACTGACTGATTGGGAATGTGGGTGACAAAGATCCCATCTCAACTGCTTCCACTTGCATGACCCTGCCTCAGCTGGGTGGGCACTATCAGCGCTCTAGAGGAGAGGGCAGGCTGTGTCTGGGGCCATTGGGAACACCAGAACGAAAGGTCGACTTGGTGCCTGTGATGCACCAGGCGGGGAACCGACCAGCCAGCCGGGAGTGCTCCTCATGGCAGGGACGGGGTCTGAGGGGAGACGGGGTCAGCCCTCTAGCCCGTCTAGCGTCAGGCCATCCACGGATCTTTCGTGGCAATTCCTGTTCTATGCAGAGCCCCAGGGAGAGGTAGGAGGCTCTCAGATCCCCAGCACACACTACCAAGAATCACAGTTGAGGAGGACCAAGGCTGAGGCTCACCCCGGACCTGCCTAAACCCTCCTTTTGGTCTCAGCTTAGGAGCTGGCTTCTCCCTCTGTCCTTCCTCCTCACATCCCTTCCCCACCCAGCCCAGTCCCTCCAGTGCCCCCTGAAGGGAGGACAGTGAAGTAGGCACCACTAATGTCCCTCCACTCCTGGGTAGGCAGAGAGCGGCCAATGGCAGAGGAGCCCGGGTTCGGCTAGGACAGCCCACTATCACAGGGGACTCCTAGTGGCTGCACAATTAGACAGGAAATGGGACAGTGACTTCCCGAGACTCCTTCTGCACAGCGCTTTCTCTTTCTGTGATGAGCTTACATGACTCTTGAAACTTACTATCAGCCCATTTTACCTCAGAACCTAGGCACGCTCACTCAGGCCCTGAAGGAGCACAGTGCCGAGTGCCCAGCAGCTCCTAGTACACAGAGCAGTCTCTAGCAGCATGGGCTACAAGGAGTCAGGTGTGCCAGTCTTAGTGCGGACCCCAACTGGGGCATAGCCAGGAGACGGGAGGGCAAGATCAACATATATTACATGTGGGTTTGAAAGGGTCACAGGAAACGTAATCATGTGTTCAGCTGAATAAAATCAGGGCCCATTTGTTCAGCAGAGACAGAGAGAGAGAGAGGGGCCCAGGGGCCCTGAGCTGTCTGGCTGGGATGGGGACAGGGGTGCATGTTCCTTACCCATCCACACCTCTCCGAAGCAGCCCTGGCCCAGCTTGACCTCTAGCCGCAGGGACTCCCGGGGGATTTCCCAGGCATCCTTGGCCAGGCCCTGGGTCTGAGGCTTCGACGTGGGGCACACGGTAGTGAGGCGGTGACACAGGCCGTCAGCATGTTCTGAAGACGGAGGCACAGGACGGGGCTCAGACAGGGTCCACAGCAAGCTGGCCCTCTGTCCAGCTTGGATGGCCCTATGCAGCATGCGCACATCGGCTCTGGGGACAGGCACACGCCCTCCTGATATACCTCTGTCCCCACGGGGCGGCGGCACAAAACTCACCTGCCAAACCACTAATTCCTTCCCCTCTCCATCAGATTTGGGAGCACCAGAGAAGCAGCGGGGAGCAGGGGCGAGACCCTGGTCTAGGGAGCTCCCCCCCACACCTCTCAGGACCGCAGATGTGACGGAGCAGAGTTTGAAAGAGGGGAGCCAAGCAGGCTTTAGGAATCTTTTGGGAGCCCTGGAAGGCATTCCAGACGAAGGGGTTCCTGAGCTGGCACAGAACATGGCCTGGGCCAGGGCCCAAGATCACTTGTGCAGGTGGAAAAGCCTCCAGGAGACGGGAAGCTGGAAGTGAGGCCGGAGGAGCTGGCAGATGAAGGCATGGGACAACCTTTAGCCACCCAGGCTTGGGGCCTTGGGCCTCCATCATAAGGTTCCAGCCCTACCTAGAGGATTTGGTCAGGGGACATGAACCCCAGAGCAGAAGCAGACGGACAGAGAGGCAGCTGGTCCTAGAGAGGCTCAGGCCCAGGCTGAGGAGGCAGCTCACGAGGCGCACACCTGCAGTAGCCCTGCACAGACAGGCACGCACCAGCCCCATCACTGCACACGGCCCCAAACCCCAGCTCCAGCCCACTCCACGGTTCTTATCAAAGAGGCCTCCCCCCTCCTCCTCTCCAGGAACCGGTTCAGACCAGTCTTGGGGCTGCAGAAACAATCAACAGCAGCCTCCGGCCCCTCCCTTCAAGCTTGCACAAGGCAGACCCCTCCTCATCAGCCAGCTGCAGAGGAAAGGAGGAGGGGGCTGGGCAGGGAGAGAGGGGAGAGACACCCCAGGGCCGAGGAGGCACACCCTGGGCACCCCACTCCCCTCCTGGGGGGCCAGCCAGTGAGTCCCCACACCTCCAGGGGACACTCACTAGAGTAGTAAGCCACGAGCTGCTGCAGGCTATTGAACTGGGTGCGGGAGGTGATGTAGAAACCACCGCTGTCCAGTTTCCGGATCTTGTAGTGTTTCACATTGAGGCCCTTGGCATTGTCGAAGTCGGATACAGAGAGGCAGTAGGCACCTGTGGGCAGGTAGGGAGGAAACCTTCATGGCACCCTGCTGGTGTGCCCCTTGCTGGAGAAAGTGAGTTCAGTCCACCCTCTTTCAGCAGCCGTGTAGACACAGCCAGGCAAGGCACAACCCCCCCCCCCATGGCGGAGACCCCTCCAATCATCCTCCATGGGCCTGAGTTTCCTCCTCTACACGATGAGACTGCCGTGAGGGTGCACGCAGTATTCAGCAAGCACCCCATAAATGCTGGCTGCTGCCCTCTCTGCCCACTCCTGTCTCCTCGTTCTGCGTCCTGGAGAGCAGCTGAGCAGACAGGAGCAGTGTGGCTGGCTATGTGCGGCATGCGAGTGCTAACCCTGCCACAGTAGTCCAGGGCAGGAGGTGCACGGAGTGTGGCCGGCGGGTCCTGCCTCCCTGGAGCCTAGAAAAACCGCAGCTGGGAACGTCCTGAACAGAGACCTTTGTTAAACAGAGCCAGGAGCACCTAGAGGAGCATCAGGGAGAGGTGGGGCACAGTCCCCATGGACCTAGCAGGTAGTGGGCAGCTCTGAACAGAGGCTCTGCCTCCCCACCACCCACTGGACATCGTTGGGTAAACATGACGACCTTCTGGTAACCTATGAGTGAGTCAGGCAGGGCTGGGCCTGAGACCCACCCTGGCCTGTCTCAAAGCAACACTGGGAAGCCATGTTTTCTACCGACTGCCCACATCGTGTGCACACAGAAGACACGGGCTGATGGCCGTGGCCAGTGGGACCGCCTGTACACACGGCAGCATACTGATATCCAGTGGCCACATGTTTACATCTGCCCATAGCCCCAAGCCTCAGGAAGCAGGACCACACCACATTTCACTCCCGGCAGCACTAGCCAATGCCACCCCCAACAGCACACACACACAGAGCCGTGACTGTGTACTGGGCACAGCACACATGGCGGGGTGCAAGCACTTTTTCATCTCCCGCTGAGCCCCAGGCCCACAGGAAGCAGCCTAGCTTGGTTGCCATGGTGATGGGCTAGGAGAAGGGGCAGAAACAGAGCAGAGACAGTCTGTGGGGGAAGGGCAAGGCCAGGCCAGGCCCCTGGGAAAGAGGAAAGGGAAACAGAGGGGCCCACTGCATCTGTACCTATCCTGGGAACAAATCCACGGCTATGTGACCCTCGGGGCTCCTGATAACCTGCACCCACTCCCCATGTGAGAAACTGAGGCCAGAAAGGAAGGCCTCAGCTTGTATGCCCTGACCACCACCTCTGGGCCACGCAGGCCTCAAGCACCATGTCACTTCAGTTCCTGCTCTCTCCTCCACCAAAGGGTTCTTCCCTTCCCATCCCATGTACCCGTGTATTCACTCTGCAAGATCCAGCTCAAACAATACCCTCCAAGCTGAGTTCTGCTGACCACGGATGTGCTCAGGCATACCTTTTGTGGTCTCACTTTCCCTCACGAGGAAGGTCCCTCTTGGGTTCTCAGCATTGAGCAGTAGCCGCTCTGATTCCCGTCTTGTGATCTTGCCAAAGTACCACCTAGCGGGGGAAGGAACAAGTCAGGGACCCAGGGCTGGCGGCGGCGGCGGCAGACCATAGCCAGACAGTATACTCACTCCTCAGCCTGGATGGAGTCGGAGGGAGCCACATAGTTGCTGGGGATGTAGCCGGTCTGTCCTGTGCTCAACGAGTGTGCCAGCCACCAATCTCCCTCTCTGCGCAGGCGGGGGGGAGCAGAGAATGATGTCATCAGGTGAGCAGGGTCAGCAACCCCAACCTCCCCAAGTGCATGGCCAGGCTCCGCAGCAAGGGAAGCTGGGCCAGCCTGTGTCCACAGCAAGCCAGCAGGAACTGGCCTGGAACTGGCACACTGACCCAGAGGGATGCCACCCAAAACCTCAGCAGAACTCAGCCCCCCTCTGCCCAAGGACTGAGCCCCGGGGCACTGTCCAGGAGTGCGGAGCGGCCTGCAGGTGCCAAGGGCTGCCTTGGAAGAGAGGGGGAAGGAGAAGGGAGAAGCAGGGTTTACATGAGATAGATGCCAGATTAGACCTTCAAAGTCTCCCCAATCCCTGAGAGCCCTAATGCCCAATGGAGACAAGGCTGGCCCTTCTGGGGCCCAGCAACAGTCCAGGCCTACCTACCCCTTAACACAAGCAATACTTGCCCGTCCCAAATCACAGCTCACCCTAAAGGTCCTTAACTAAAAAATGACAGGCCTCCTCCTGCAGCCTACCCCTGTCCCCTGTCCATGGGGAAGGTGAAGCCAGGGACAACTGGGCCATGCCCAAAGTCACACAGGGAGTCACGGGGAATACAGTGGCCCAGCCTCAGAGCCCAGGGCCCTCGGCACTAACTACCCAACGAAGAGGGGGAGGAAGGAGGAAGGAAGAGGGAGGAGGGCAGGAGGGGGAGGGGTGGAAGTACCTTTGCAGCCATCTGAATGTGAACCAGGTCTGGCTGGAGCAGGGGTCCAGAGACAGAGGAGGGAGGAGCAAGCGAGAGCCCGACAGGAGAGAAGAGGCAGAGATGGGGGTGTGGTGAGAGGCCGTGGCAGGGGGTCGAGGGAGAGAGCGAGAGCCAGGCAGTGCTGGGGACACTGGGAAAGTGCCAAGGGGGCAGCCAGAGGCCTCACATCCAAAGCAACCAAAGGGGCCAAGGAGAAGGCTGGAGGTTGGAGGGGAAGATCAGAGGATAGGGGCTGGGAGCTAGGGTCAGCCCTTTCCACACTCCCTGTACAGATGGGAAGACTGAGGCCGGAGAAGCAAAGGGCTCTGTGCAAGGTCACACAGCCAGGCCAGGTGCCTCCCCGTGGGGGCCATGAGGCTCAAATACAAAGAACCAAAGGCTCATCTCCACGCAAGGCTTGGGGGAGGGGAGTTGGAAAGAAGGGAGTCAAATTAGTCAGCTGGTGACCTTGGCCCTACCTTGACCCTGAGAAGACACACAGCATCCCCACCCTGGTCCAGAGACAGAAAGGCCCTGGCCTTGTCTGGGACAGAGCCCCAGCCTGAATGCACTGGATGTCTGAGCTCATCTTTGCCCAGCTTTACAGATGGAAACACTGAACCCAGGAGCAAGTGGAGCTGGAGACGCTCGAAGGACCAGCTGGAGGCCAGGCCATCATCAGACCCTGCTAACGCTGGGCCACAGGGGTCCCTTCTAGATGGATGTGCACCGCGAGACTGGAGCCGTGAGGGACAGACACATTGGCAGTACCCATGCGCCAAAGCTCCACCCTCGCTTGGGATACACACATTTTCCTCTCTGATTTGACCCCCAAAGGTCACCCAACAAGGAAGAAGGCAAGACCCCCAACACAAAGACCCAGTCACTCCAGCAAGAGAGACCAGTGTTTCCTTGATGGAGTTGGGGAAACTGAGGCATGGAGTAGGAGAGGATTTGCCCAAAGCACTCTAAAATCTTTCAACCCAAAGCATCCATGATTTGCCCAAAGCTACATAACACAGTCAATGGCAAAGAGAGGCTGAAATCAAGGACCCCTGGTGTCCACAGCCAAATGCAGCAGCCCAGAAGCTCAGGGCCAAGAGGGGGAGAGACAGAAAGGCAGGAGGCAGGCTGTCCCAGGACGGGGGCTGCAGAATAAGGTGGCCAGACTTCAGAGTGAGCAAAGCAGCCTGACATTAGCCCACAGGAGCCTGGGGGGTGGAGGGTGGGGGTTCACCGGCCTGTTTGGGGCTTTCCTCCACAAGAAAATGGACTGAGCAGTACCAAACTGGGCCCCTTGATCTGAAGGCTGGGCTCCCTTGCTGGCTCCCAGAAGGTCAAATGTCAGTGCACAGAAAAAGGAAACTGCACCCCGAAGGAGTCGGGCTGCTCTGTGACCCCTGGGTAAGAGATAGAGTCCAAGTCCCCAAGCCTTTCCTGCCTTCCAACAGGGTAGGTCGCCACCCTAGGACTGTGGGCACTGCCCACTCAGCTCTGCCTCTATCAGCTGTGTTACCTTGGGCAGGTCAACTCTCCTCTCGTTGCCACAGTAACAGCGATTACAGCTGTCATACTGTTCCTCCTCCTCCTGCTCATCCCAATGCCACCAACATCCGGGGACACGGGGACTCAGGGACTTCCATTAGGAGGGAAAGAGCAGCTGGCCTCTCTGATGGGAAGGCCGCTTCCCCAGGGTGGCAGTCTAGGAAAGGGGAGAGCAAAGGCCCAGGTTCCTTCTTGGGCTTGCTATTCTGTAGCCATGTGACCTTGGACAAGGGCCTTCACAACTCTGAGCCTCAGTTTCCTCACTCACAAAGCAGAGCCAGCCCCTCCACCATTACTGCTGGCCCCGGGATCAGAGATAACGAGATGAAGGGGGTATGGGTGAGAATGACTGGTACAGCGTATGGCACCTGCTTGCTTTTGCCTCACACAGAGGGCAGTGCCACCCTGGATCTTGAGGGATGGATAGGAGTTCACCAGGGGGATACAAGAGAAGGCATATTTCGAGCAGACAGAGTAGCACACACAAGGACGGGAGGCACAGGCAGGGAAACACCCCCAGCGACGTGGAAAGCTTGCCTCCTTAGCCAGGCCCTGGGAGCACTCTGTGATAAGCTCCTCTCTACCTTTCAGAACAGCCCAAATCAAAGTCCCCAAGCCTTACCTGCCCCAAGGAAAGGCCCCCATAGCCCGGCACACACCTCCAACCATCAGCTGCCCCTCCCAGGGCTGTTACCTTCCACCCTTACCTGCAGTGGCTCACTGTCCTGCCTGGGATGCGCAGCCTGATAAGGACAGCCCCTTCTCCCGGGCCCATCTTGCAGGGACCCCAGCCTGCCTCTGCCCGCCCCTGGCCTGGCCTGGGGTAGCCCACTTTCCCACCATATTGCCTCCCTCCCCGGCCTCCAGAATACACTGGGTCCTGCATGTAGCTGGCACTCAATGTGGAATCACAAACCAGAAGAGGGAAGAGGTGAGCTAACAGGAAGGTGTGGGGAGAAGATGGAGGGTTGGCTCAAACGGGTGAGATGCAGGATAAGCTAAAGGGATGGGAAAGGGCTTGGAGACCACACAGGAGCGGTGAGGGAAGCACATGCAGAGAGCAATCCCCAGCCTCAGCGAAGCATCCCCCTCCACCTGGCCTCGGTACACACCTGACATCCACCTTCCTCCTAAGGGCCAGCGAGAGAGAAGCAGAGAGAGGGAGAGGCTGAGGTGCGAAGGCAGGGCCCGAGGGAGGAGACCGTCGGGGTTTAGGGAGGGCCACCTCCCACCAAGGGCAGAAGCAGCCCAGTGAGCTCTACACCGCCCTCTGCCGGCAGCTCTGGGTATAGAGGGGCCCACGCTCCCAGTGCGGTGCCCACCCCACACCACCCCCGCAGTGCCACTCACGTGTTGTTGACAATCTGCAGCCGCTCCCCTTTCTTGAAGGACAGGTCAGTCTCTGTCCGTGACTCATAGTCATAGAGGGCCACAAAGGTGGTCACCCCACCTGCAGAGCGGGATAGGAGGTGTCAGAACCCCGCAGGGGACGGAGTGGGAGACCGCCTTCCTCGCCAGCCTGGCCCTAAGAAGTCACACTGGGCACCGGAAGGAGCAAGGGCCTGTGGCTCCCTGCTGGGCTGCAGGCTAGGGGCGCCTTGTCTGCACACAAGCAGAAGCACGCGCACCTAGAAGCTCTAGGTATCTGGGCCAGGCTGCAGGGCCCTTCCCCTCAGTCTCTCCTCACCCACAGCTGCTCCCTGGACTCTTGCAGCCCACCGTCTGTTGCCCAAGGCTCCACAAATGCTTCTCAAATGGACCCAGTGGGTGTGTGGCTGCACCGGGAGGAGGTGGGCAGCCTACCCGGCGGTCTCACCACAACCAAGAGCCTGTGGGGGGACGTGAGGCTGCGTACCCTAGCCCGTGTCTGCATCCCCTGTGCAAGCAGGTGCACAGTCCCACCCGAGGGTGCATCTTGTGTGCGCTGCCCTGGGGGGTGTGGGGTGCCTGGCCTAGACGGCGCCTCTGGGAACACAATGAACCGCGTAGTGAACTGTGAGCATTTTGATGGTGTCTCCAGTCAATCAACGTGGGCACATACGGCTGGGTCTGGGTGGGATTTGCCCCTGTGGGCTGCAGCCGCGAGCCGTCAGAGCGTGGGATTTGCACGAGTGGGTGTGGAGCCGTGCAGGCAGCTGGCAGGAGAGTGAGCCACCCGGCTCAGCCCCCGGCGGCCGGGCTGCCGCACCCCAGAGCGCCAGCAGAGGGCGCAGGGGCGCACTCGGGCCGTCGCACCGTGGAGCCGGGAACAAAGGCTGGGCGGGGGCGGGCAGCGAGGCGGTCGGGGCGGCCCCTCCCAGCGGACCCCAGGGTCCCCCTTCAGCCCCTTCTTCGGAACCCGTGATGTTCTGAACCCAAGGCGGCAGGAGCCCCGCTTTCCAGCTTATGAGTCCCTTCCCCACCCCGCAGCCTCCGGGAAACCAAGTCCTCAGAACCCAGAGAGGGTGTCCCCAGCCCGGGGACACACAGCGAGCGGGAGGGCCGACCTGCCAGAGGCCCCGCCCTCTGCGGGGAGGTGACAGTGTCCGAGGAGTTGAAGCCTCCGAAGAGCTTGGGCTCGGCGGCCGCGGGGGGCACGAAGGCGGCGCTGGGCCCGCGGTGGGAGTCGGCGGAGGCGGGCTTGCTCGGTGTCTGTGAGGCTGGGAAGGCGCCCCCTGGCCCGTGCACGTTCTCCGCGGGCTCCAGGCTGCGGCGCCGCTGGCTGGCATCCTTGGGCTTGCTTTTGTTGCTGCCCATGGTCCTGGCTGGGGCGACAGAAGACCCTGAGGTAGAAGAGAGCCTCTGGGAGCAGACAAGACGCCCCACCCACTCAGCGGGCCTCAGGGTTCTGAGAAGGGCACTAGCCACCCGGGGAGGCCTAGCTAGCCTCATGACTTGACCTATAAAACGGGCGGGTTGTTGGCACCTTAGGACCCAGCTAAGGGTAGAAGACACGCCAGTCCAAAGCCCTGACCACCGCTATTCAAAGGCAGTTTCAGCCTTTCATGGGCAGGGAAACTGAGTCACATCTGTGTCCCCAGCACACAGGAGGGGCTCACTTAGGTTTTGATGAATGACTACATGACTGACAAGGGAAGGTGTTACATGTGTTCATCGAGGCAGCATACTCTGGCTTGAAGAAGGGATGGCCGGGCCCGCCAGCCACAGACCTTTGCAAACACTGTTCCCAGACGCCTTGACCGGCACAAATCAGGCTCCTTCAACTCTCAGCTCGAAAGTCACTTTTGAGTTGGGGAGATGGCTCAGCAGGTGAAGGCATCTGCCACAATCCCTGCTGACCTCGGTTCAATCCCCGGGACCCCCATGATGGAAAGAGGGGTGAGGAAAATGGTCCTGCAAGCTGTTCCCAGGCCTTCAGACATGCCATGGCTCACACACACCTCCCCATAAGCACACAGAACAAATAAACACATGCAACAAAAATGTTTCAAGTTATGTCCTTTAGGAGGGGGTCCCCAAAACCTTTCATGAGCCCCTGACTACCCCGTTGGTTATATGCAACCTCTTTTTTTTTTTAAGGAAAACATGATTTTAAATAACTCCATCTTCATAGCTATGTATAAATGTCAGAGTTCTCGGTCAGACTTGAAAACTCCTTTGAACAAGTCCTTGGCAATCTCTTCATTGTTCTTGGTGACCCTGATAACCCTTTGATCAAAACTGAGGTCAGAGGGGCATGTGAAAGGTCACCTTAACCCCCCTCTTCTTTTGATTCCTATAACTGCTCACTGGTGTGCACAGAGTGAGGTACACAGCCAAATGAATGATGAGTGATGACAGAAACCTGAGTTCAAAGATGAAGCCCAAAAGGTTGGGAGGTCCTGGGACCAGGACACACAGAGGGAATGAAGCTGGTGGCTACATGGCACCCCAAGGCCAGGGTGCCCTCCTCCACATCCGTGCCCAACCCAGGAAGCTGGGCCAGGGGCTCTGCCCTCTCACCCCCACTCACCTGGTAGGCCGCAGGGCTACCCCAGTGGATCTGGGGACAGTCTGGGGCCTGACACAAACACCAGCTGTAGCTGTTCCACCTCTCCTGCTATGTGTCTCTAGGCAAGTTGCTCCCTTTCTCTAGGCTTCAACGTCCGCATCTGCAGGGCCTCTGTGGGGATGTGAACATGGAAACTGTTAGAGCTCACACTCTGAGGGTCATCAGAAGCCTCTCGCTGCCAAAATGCTCTTTGGCCCTTCCAAAGAGCCTAGGAGAGAGAGAAAGGTGGGTGGCACAGTGGTTTGGAAGGCTCTGGAAGCCAACTCCCAGTTCCAGCCTCAGCTCTCTAGGACACTGTGCCCTATGCCATTTCTTCCCCTTACGTGGCAGAGCTGCAGGGCCATAGCGGGGGGGGGGGGGGGGGTTACCCTGCACACGGGTGCTCACTGGCTTGTGTTCTGAATGCACCACCAAGAGGGGTGGAGAAATCTCCTGGGATGCAGAGGACCTGGGCACAGTCCAGACCTCCTCAAGAACTTTGACACGAACAAGCCTCCTCCACTGTCCTGTTTCAAGCCCAGCTCTGTGGCACCTGGCCCACGGGGACCTGGACACAGCAGCCAGTCCTTCACCCTCAGAGCTGTGGAGGTGCATGCTGGGAGTGGCTAATGTCCAGGCTTAGAGAATGTAGGGACTGGGGAGACACCAGGGGACCAAGGGATCACCGGGGACTCCTGGGGGCGGAGCCAGCAGTGGGCAGCCAGGAAAGGCCTGTTTCCATGGCAACCCATTCCCTCCAGGTCACATTGCCCATCAGCACTCACAAACTCAGTGTCCTGAGGGGTGTGCCGGCCCATGGATTTCCCCACAGCCTGGCTTGCCAGAGGCTGTAGCCCAGTCCACCCACTCAATCCCCATGCAGCTGTTCAGGTCCTGGACATCAGGTCCTAGCTGCCACAGAAGGACTCAGAGAAACAATACAACCTATGAAGACAGGTTTTTAAATAAACTCTATTTACAATATACGAGTTATCTGATAGCAAGCAGGAGCTTTCTTCAGAATGAACACAGTAATGCAGTGCGTGTCCCCTCTCACTGGAGGGAATCAATGGGCTCCTGGCAGAGGTGCCTGAACAGAGGAGGAACCATCCCTGGAATTTGAGGGAAACATGCACCTCCCCAGTACAAGTAAAAGTAAAGTAAAGTAAAGATAAATAAATAAATAAATAAATAAATAAATAAATAAATAAATAAGTAAGTAAGTAAGTAAGTAAGTAAATAAATAAATAAATAAATAAATAAATAAATAAATAAATAAATAAATAAATAGATAAATAAATAAATAAATAAAGTGGAGGCCTAAGGCGCAGCCAGGGAGACCTGGGCCATGGGTGCCATGCTGGCTGGGGTGGGGTAGGACCTATCTGTGGAAGGGGTCTGTGGTTAATGCTCCTTAGACACACACCAGGTGTCTGAAAAGGCAGCAAGGTCAGGAGCCAGCCCCAGAGTGGGCCGCAGCAGATGGACTGAGGGCGGACAGGGGAAATGGAGAGATTGTGGGAAAGGAAAGGGACCCTTACCCAAACTGTGCGAGGCCCTCTCCAGTTGAGAGTTAGTAGTTCTGGCACAAGCAGGGAAGCCTGGCGACACAGGTAAATTTCCTTCTATGTAGGGTATTTCAAATAAGGACCGAAGCAGGACCAGTGAGCTGGCTCAACCCGTGAAGCCTGACAACCACGGGGAGGAAGGACCTGACTCCCACGAGTTGTCTTTTGACTTCTATACACGTGCTATGACACATACTCACACATATCACACACACACACTAACAAAGAAATACCGAACTAGCAACGAACCATGGTTAAGGCCCAAGATTACATGACCTTCGGGTGTGCCCTTTCTCCTTTTCCAGCTAAACCTGCCACCTGCCAGGCATCTCCAAACCCCGTTTATAGCCTCGGGCCCTCGTTCCACCCTTTGAGCCATGGTCTCACCATCACTCTAATCCTTCCCCGGGTGCCCAGAGCTGCCCTAGAATGTCACCTGGGAGGGAACTGGGCTAGAAAGCTGGCTCAGCGGTTAATCAGGTTCAGATCCCTGCACCCATGTGACAAGTCTGGCATCCAGCAAATGCCTGAAACTCTGGGATGGAGGGATCCAATGCCCTTTTCTGTCCTCCAAGCACAAAGAGACAGTCACCTACACACACACAAACACCTGTGCACACACATGAACACATAAACCTTTTTTTTTAAGACAAAAAAGGAGGCCGGGCATAGTGGCACAAGCCTTTAATCCCAGCACTCAGGAGGCAGAGACAGGCAGATCTCTGTGAGTTCAAAGCTAGCCTGGTCTACACAGTGAGTTCAAGGCCAACCAGAGCTACATGGTGAGACCTTATCTCAAAAGGAAGGAGAGTGGAGGCTGGCAAAGTAAAGGGGAGACAAAGGAGGCAGGGTCCCTTAGGCATCGTTTGAGCAGCGCAATTCCAAAATCCTACAGACAGATACAGCGAAGGGACTGGGGGAGGGGCTGCCCTTTTCAGACGCACCTCTCTTTCTGTTAACTTCTATGTCCACGTCTATACATGCTTCTGTGTGCACATCGGGGGGTCCCACACACTGAGGACCTTCCACAGTTGCTTCTTCACCTTCTCTTTTCCACACACGCTTCCACACAGCCCAGGCTGACCCTGAACTTGCTAAGTAGCTGAGGATAGCCTCCTGATCCTCCTGCCTACATTTCCCAAGTGCCAGGTATACACTGCCAAGTCCTGTTTATCCACGCCGGAGATGGAGCCCAGGGCCTTCGCATGTGAGACAAGCATTCTGCTGATGGAGTCCCCTCCTCAGCCCTGCATTCTTTTCTTTTAGAGGATATTTTTATGTGCACTGGTGTTTTGTGTGCATGTATTTCTGTGTGAGGGTTTGGGATCTCCCAGAACTAGAGTTACAGGCAGTTGTGAGCTGCCATGTAGGTGCTGGGAATTGAACCTAGGTCCTCTGGAAGAGTGGATAGGGCTCTAACTGCTGAGCCAGCTCTCCAGCTGCCCTAAATTCGTTTCTTAATAAACTCAACTCTGCTTTATACCGACTCATCCTGAAATTCTTTTCTGCAGCTGCAGGCTGCTGCAGGTGACAGTGTGGGACTCCTGTACACAGGTCTACAGCTTGGGACCACTGGAAATGGATGAGAGATGTGCTCTGAAACACAGGGAGGGCCTGTACCGGCCCCTAAGGATGGTAACCAGCCCAAGTGGACTATGGGAGAGCCATCAACCAAGCTCCTTGGACACCAGACTCCCTCTCTGAACAGCATCCATGGCAGACAGGATGCTGCCAGCTGTTCAGAAAACATTTGCAAGGTAAATAGAAGACCGAACACAGCCATACAAAGCTACACCCTGCTTAGTCACTGAGTGGGTCACTTTACAGAAACCGAGGACCGCTGGGTGTTCCCGTTCAAACCCTGGAGAAGCTAGGCCCTGCTTCAAGCTCTTTGCACACACTGAATCCTCACGAGCATCTAGAATGTGAGGATAAACAGCATCCTTAGTTCACTGACAGGGAGGCTCAGGAGTGAAAACACTTGCCTGAAGTCACACAGCATTCGAGTTAAGACAGGGTGGTGGCAGCAAGAGACACATAGGGCTGCTTGAGGGGTCTAGTGGGAACTGGGGGCCTCTCAGGACATCAGTAGTTGGGAAGTGCACCAACAAGGCCTTTAGCAGTATTGGGGGGGCATACACGGTGAGGTTGGGGCTCCCTTTGGAGAGTGTCTCTCCTCTCAGGCTCCCCGGAGTAGGGGTGTGACATCTGCCCCATCACCATGAGTCACCTATTTGAGGGGACCCTATCTCTTCCACCACTTGCAATGTATGAAGTAGAGATAGGTCCTTGAGGGCCAAAGGGAAGCAGCACAGGATGTGAACTGAGGTCCCAAAAGGAAGGTGGCCCTTTCCCCTGGGCTGGGTGCCTGACCACAGGCTCCTGATGGTTTCCAAGACAGCAAGGGTTTCCACACCCCAGCACCAATAGACCAGGTCCTGCCCAACCCAACATCGCCCTACCCCTGTCCCAGCCCCTGCGCAGCTCAGCCTGTCACCAAATGCTTGCAGCGCACTGGCTCTGGGTGAACCTTGTCTAGCTGCTGCTGGAACCCTGAGGAAGCTCCAGAATCTTCCACCAATGCAACCTGTCTCCTCCCAGCACCATCCCTTAAGCCAGGGGCCTGCCATCCTCAAAGACACAGCCACGGTGTCCCCTCATGCCCACCCTAAAGAAGCCAGAGAGGTATCTCTGCAAATCACACAGCCTAATGGCTCTCCCCAGAAAACCAGTAAGATGTGAGTGTCCATCAGCGGGGTCCAAAGAAACAACAGCCCATCTATCCTGAGGACACTGGCCAGCACTGGAGCTCAGTACAGTTTGGAAAGATGCTCCTGCCTCACTAGCAAAGCAAAGACAAAGAGAGAAAGATGATGGCCTCCTTGCTGGCAGGGTACCACCTCCACTGGCATCGTGGTGCCTGGCTTTCCTGGAAAGTGGGGTCACTCTCACCAGCGACCCCACAGTGTGGGTGAGGGGTTGCCTGTATTGCCCCTGGCAAACAGTAACCACTGTTTTGGGGGTGTGACTGCTTTGTGTGGGTGCACGCTCACGCACGTGTGTGCAGACAGGTGCGCACATGCTCAAGGCTCAGAGAAAGTTTGGGAGAACCCCCGAGTCTTCACAGCCTGTCATCCGACAAGGGGCAGGAGCGGAAAAAGACAATCTCCTTTTGTTTATGTCCTGCCGTCAGGTGACCTCTGGGTGTCACTTTCTCATGACAATTATCATTACAGGGCCGGGGGTGGAGCCGAGGTCTTTGCTCACTAGGCAAGCGACCCAGGACCACATAAGAACA
The DNA here is from genome assembly GCF_907164565.1 of Psammomys obesus. Taxonomy (NCBI): domain Eukaryota; kingdom Metazoa; phylum Chordata; class Mammalia; order Rodentia; family Muridae; genus Psammomys; species Psammomys obesus. The sequence goes on from NW_026586589.1 coordinate 6,508,288, forward strand.
TTCAAGGGTACCCCTGTGCCAGGTACAACTCCCCTGTGCCGAGGCCTGAGTGGCTGGCCCACTGATCTGCTCTGGGAAGGGGGCCCATTGCCCAGCCTCCCCCTACCCAGCCCTCCCTCCCCCCACCCAGGACTCTGTACTGTCTCTCTAGCAGGTTCATATCATCCTCCTCCCCTGAAGATGTTTCCTCTTCTCAGGGTGACTGAGGCCAGTGTGGCAGGCCTGCGATGAGGGCTCCAGCACAGTGCAGCACAGGTCTGCATCTAACTGGACCTTGCCACAGTGTCCCCTGAGATGCCCACCTTTCAAATGGGCGTGGGCTGGGGTATAATTCAGCCGAGGATGCTTGGTACACGAATGAGCCGTTCCATCCCCAGCACCACATTAAAAACAAACGGATTTAAGCCCAACACCTGGAGCTCACAGTCACCTGACAGGAAATCATCGGTTTCTGATAAATTCTGTCCTGACAAAGAACAGAAGAGCAGTGCAAGAGGGGCTAGAGGGGCCTTGGGTGCCCACCAGGGATTCTTGATTGTCCCTACAGCACAGGTTCAGAGAACAGCCTGGCCCACGGCAACAGAAGAAATTAAGGGCTCCAGGCATGCCTCTGGGCCCTGCCCACCACGCAGATGCTCCATTGCCTGAGGTATCACAGGCATCAAAGGGTGATCACAGACCTGGAGTTACAATGCCAGGGCAGGTGCCAGCTCAGCTTTCCCTAGACACACAGACTAAAAGCCTCAGTTTACCCCTCCAAAACTGAAATGGCATGATAGTTCCTGTTCAACTGAGCTTGATGCAGGAAAGACACGGGGTAGTGGCGTTTGCAAAGTGCTCAGCAGGAATCCATAACTATCTGCTGATACCATCATTTCTCTGGAAGACCTGACCTCTGACCTCACTTTTGATTGCTCTCACCATCACACAAGGACCACCAAGCACCAAGTTATGGGCTAGGAGAGAAATCAGAGTCGTGCTCTGTAGACGGTGTGGAAGGAGGCCAGAGAGAACAAGAACGCTCTCTGGAGACCTGAGAGATGATTCGGTGTTAAGAGTGTGTAGCGAGCGCTCCTGCAGAGGTCGCACATCCCGTTCCCAGCCACACCTGTAACCCCAGTTCTGGGGGTCTCCGTGGGCACCTGCAAGGAGGTGCACATACCCATACAAAGACACATAATTAAAGAACAAAATACACCAGGTGGCAGCGGCAGCACACGCCTTAAATCCCAGCACTTGGCAGGCAGAGGCAGGCTGATCTCTGAGTTCAAGGCCAGCCTGCTCTACAGAGTGAGTTCCAGGACAGCCAGGGCTGCACAGAAAAACCCTGTCTCAAAAACAAAAACAAAACAAAAATACACTTTTAAAAAGAAAAAAAAAAAAGCATACACTGAAAAACAATCACCTGCAAAGTGAATTACACACAATAACAGTAAGCTACGCTGTTACATGAAAAATCAGTAACATATTCACACACCAACAGTGTCAAAAACTGAAATGAAAGCTTAGCATTATAAACAGCCACTATTCCCATACAACCTGCAAGTTGAGTGTGGGCCCTGTAAAATCCCTCACGAGAGGCCAGCATGGCGGCGCACACCTTTGATGCCAGCACTCGGGAGGCAGAGGCAGATACACATCTGTAAATGCAAGGCCAACCTGGGCTACCTATTGTGTCCCAGGCCACCCAGGGCTACCTACGGAGGGCCTGACTCCAGAAATCAAGCAAACAAGCAAAATCCTAAAAGGTCAGTGGTAGTGCACATTTTTAATCCCAGCACTCTCAGGAGGCAGATGGACCTCTGAGTTCAGGGCCATCCTGTTCTACAAAGTAAGTTCCAGGACAGCCACAGCTACAGGGCTACAGAGTGACCTGTCTCAAAAAAAAAAAAAAAAAAAAAAAAGACCCTGATGGGATTTATAAAATACATATTTTTTAATTTTGGGCTGGAGAGCAGTTAAGAGCACTGGCTGTTCTTCCAAAGGACCTGAGTTCAATTCCCACCAACCACATGGTGGCTCACAACCATCTGTAATAAAATCTGATTCCCTCTTCTGCTGTGCATGAAAAGTGTTCATTTACATAAAATAAATAAATCTTTAAAAATAAATAAATAAAAATATTTTTTATTTTATGTATACAAGTCTTTGCTTTCATGTACGACTGTGTACCTTGCTGTGCCTTGTGCCCAGAGAGGCCAGAAGAGGACGCTGGGTCCCTGGGAACTGGCCTACAGGCAGCGGTGAGTCACCAAGTGGGTGTCGGAAACTAATGCCAGGTCCTCCGGAACAGCAGCCAGTGCTCTTAACTACGAGGCCATCTTTCTAGACAGGTTCGTTGTTGCTGTTTGTTTGTTTGTTTGTTTGTTTGTTTGTTTTGAGACAAAGTCTCTCTCTACAACCCTGGCTATCCTGAAACTTGCCATTTAGACCAGGCTGGCCCCAAACTTAGAGAGATCCTCCTGCCACTGCCTCCTGAGTACTGGGAACAGTGGCGTACACCACCAAGGGACTTAAGGGGCTGGGGAGATGGCTCAGAGGTTAAGGACACTGGCTATTCTTCCAAAGGTCCTGAGTTCAATTCCCAGCAACCACATGGTGGCTCATAACCATCTATAGTAAGATCTGGTGTGCAGGCAGAATGTTGTATAAATAATAAAATAAAATCTTTAAAAAAAAAAAAGATTTTTAAAAAAATAAATAAATAAAAAATAAAAGGGACTTTGTTTCCTTTTATTAAATCAGCCCATATAAAAAACACGTAGCCAGGCATGGAGGCACACACTTGTCAACCTAGCACTCAAGAGGCTGAGGCAAGAATAGGGTGAGTTGAAGGCCATGTTGAGCTACAAAAAGACACTCTCTTAAGAAAAAAGTTCTAAAGCTGGGCATGGGGGTGCATGACTGTGATCCCAGCACTCTGGGAGGCAAAGGCAGTTGGATCTCTGTGAGTTCAAGGCCAGCCTGGTCTACAAAGTGAGTTCCAGGACGGTCAAGGCTACACAGAGAAAGCCTGTCTCGGAAAAAAAAAAAAAAAAGAAGAAGAAGACGAAAAGAAAAGAAAAAGAAAAAAGAAAAAGTCTGCCTGGCTTAATTAAACAAATTTAAACCAGAAAAAAATATCTGCAATTCGTATGATAGACAAGAGGGTTTTTTTAATATATAAAGAGCTCACACAAGATTTAAAAAAAAAAAAAAACACAGACAGTTCACAGGAAAAGCAAACTGAGAGAGCCTTCTGCACCACAAGAGTCATCTGCAAAACGCAAACTGAACCACACTGGGCACCCAGCAACAGCAGAACCCACACTCGCCTCAAGTGTGCCTGAACGGTCTCCAAGTCAGACCATATGCTGTGCCGTAAAACAAGGCTCAATAAACTTAAAGGAAATGAAATCACACAAAGTGTGTTTCTGGCCATGGCGGAACGGAAATCAATCGATAACAGAGAGAGATCGGGGGAACTCACAGGTGAAAACTACCACGAAAGAAAACACTAAAATAATCAGAAAATGCATAGAAAAGAAAATAAAAACACAGCACAGCAAGACCAAGACACGGGAAACAGCGTCTTAAGAGAAGCTTGCAGTGTAAATGTCTCTGCCAAAAAGGAAGATCGCAAATCAATACGCTGACTCGCCGCCACCAAAACAAACTAAATGCACAGCGAACAAAATGAAAGAAATAACAATAACGCTTGGCATAGGAGTGATAGCTCAGAAAAATGGTGGGAAGAGGCAACAACAGGCTAGTATAGTGCTTTTAAAAGCTCAACAATAAAACTCTACTAGCTACTGAACAAGAGAGAGAAGGCTCAAGTAACTCAGGCTGGAATGAATGCAGTTTTCCAAAACCCTTTAAGAAATAAAATAAACCAGGCGTGGGGGCACACGCCTGTAATCCCAGCACTCGGGAGGCAGAGGCAGGCAGATCTCTGAGAGTCTGAGGCTAGCCTGGTCTGCAAAGTGAGTTCAGGACAGTCAAGGCTACACAGAGAAACCCTGTCTCAAGGGGAAAAAAAAGAAAAAAGAAACGAAAGAAAAGGAATATGAGCAGGGTGTGTGCATATACCCGCAATCCGTGTACTCTGAGGCTTAAGGCAAAAGACTGTGAACTTGAGGACAGCCTGAGCTACTTAGTGAAAATTAGAAAGGTGGGGAGACCCGGGCTTAAGGTTCCCCGTCAGAAGACAACGCATGAGATTCAAATCTCTCCTTTTACCATGCCGGCCCCGGGGACCGAACTCAGGTCATCAGGCTTGGCAGCAAGTGTCTTTATCCTCTGCGCCACCCTGTTGGCCCCAAATCAGTAATTTTTTTTTATTTGTGTATGTCTGTGCCTGCATGTGTGCTTGGAAGCCAAAAGAAGGTGTCGCTCACCTGGAGCAGGGGTCACAAATGGTCCTGCGTTTCCCAACACGGGAAATGGAAATCAAATTCAGTTCCTCTGGAGGAGTAGCAAGCATTACTAACCACTGATTCATCTCTCCAGGTCCTGAATTAGTCACCTTTAAACTTCCCTTAAAAGGGCCCAGGCCCAGAGAGCTACACTGGTGAATTCCCTTGACCTTAGCCAAAAGGCTGGGAGGCTTCGGGGTGGATTGGGCCAGATCCTCAGGGAAAGGTAAGGCCACTTCTCCATCAGGACACACCTCCAATTCACTCCAGGAAGCCAGTGCTCCCTGACCCTGGAAGACATCATAAGAAAACGGCAGACACACATCTCAGAACCTGGAGGTAAAAACAAGCAAACTGGTTCCAGACACAATAGAAAGAATCTGCGCCAGGCCAAGAGTCCATGTAACCCAGGATATACGTCTGGTCTCATTTCAAAAACCAGTGACTAGCACACCCAGCCCCCCACAGAACAAAACCACGAGGTGACCTCAACCCGAGGTGATCTAAACACACCCACGTCTGTCTCGCACACTCTTACCACGAAACACACACAGAAGGAGTGCGCCATACCTGAGATTCCAGCATCCACACGGCAGAGGCCGAAAGATCACACGATAGATTACACGATTCTCTCAGAGAGTGGGGGGACGGGAGGAGAAAGTGAGAGAGGAGGAGGAGAGGAAAGGAGGAGGGAGATGGAGGGACAAGCTGGGAGCTCCCTCACCTGACAGAGAGTACCTAGAAAAGCCACAGCTCACCCAGTGCCAATGGTGACAGACAGACAGGAAAGCCCAGCAGTCCCCAGCAGCGCTTCTCTTTGAAGCTGTACTTAGGGCTCTAGCCAGAGCAGCTGAGGAAGAAAGAGGCAAAGCCTGCAGGCTGAGAAGGAAGGCGGCAAGTTACCTCTACTTGGAGGTGACATAATCAGTCTGCTTGCTTGCTTGCTTGCGTATTTGTTTTCTTTTGAGACAGAGTCTCAGGTAGCCCAAGATGGCTTTGAACTCCAAGACTGGCTCTGAACGGATTCTCCTGCCTCCGTCTCCTAAATTCTGGGATTACAAGCATGTGCCACCATGCTGGGCCGACATGATCTCATATAGAGAAAACTCTAAGGAGGCTACTAAAAATCTCAGAACTAAAATCTCAGCAAGGTCGCACTTCACAGGGTCAGCATATAAAACTGGGGCTGGTGAGGTGGATGGCTCAGCCGGCAAAGGTGCCTCCTGGCAAGCCCCGCAGCCTGAGTTCAGTCCCCATGTCCCACATGGTGGAACGAGAGAGCAGTTCCCAAAAGTTGTCCTCTGACCTCCACTTACATGATATGGCACCTGTATATGTGTACACACACAAAAGAAAATATTTTTTAAATCTTTTTTATTTTTTAGTGTTCTGCCTGCATATACACCTCCATGACAGAAGAGGGCACCAGATCTCGTTAGAAATGGTTGTGAGCCACCATGGGTTGCTGGGAATTGAACTCAGAACCTTTAGGAAGAGCAGCCAGTGCTCTTAACCTCTGAGCCATCTCTCCAGCCCCCTAAAACCTTTTTTAATTGAGCTCCGGGTGTAGCTTAATGCTCATCAAACATGCATACAGCCATGGCTTCATCCCCAGCATGACAAAATAAAGAAATACATTTTTTAAAATAACATTATTTATTTTTATATTATGTACACTGGTTTTCTTCCTGCTTGTGTGTGTGTGTGTGTGAGTGAGAGAGAGACAGTGTGTGTCATATCCCCTAAAACTGGAGTTAAAGACAGTTGTGAGCTGCCATGTGGGCGCTGGGAATTAAACCCAGGTCCTTTGGAAGAGCAGCCAGTGCTCTTAACTGCTGAGCCACCTCTCAAGCTCCCCAGAAATGCATTTTCTATACACTAGCAATATTAAACCAAAAATGAAGGTTAAAAAAGAATATCCCATAACATCAAAGACTCAACAAAAGAAAGGTCAGACGTAAGCTCCCAAAAGCCCCAAACCTGCTGTAAGAAATTGAAGAGCTAATTAAAGGAAAGCAACCCCTGCTCACAAGGTCCCAAGAATAAACACTGGTCAGATGGAAAGGGCCGGGTGGGGGGGGACGCCACACAATCACAAGGACCTGTGCTGGAGCTCCCACCGCCTACAAGTCCAGCCCTGTGAGACAGAGGCAGACAGCTCCCTGAGCTCACCTGCAGCAGCCTGGCCTACCAGCCTAGCCTACCGAGAGGGCCCCAGGTCAGGGAGAGAGCCTGTCTCAAAATGACAGCAATGCCAACTAAGGAGCCTCGGCTCCTCCACACCGACACCCATACACATCTGCGCCCTGTGTACACACGCACACAGGAGAGCTGGCAATACTCCCACCTGAGGTGACAGCCCTGCCAGAGCCCAGCTGACTCCTCTACGAATCCTGACTGCCTGACTTTAAAATACATACGGAAAGTTGCCAGGCGGTGGTGGCGCACGCCTTTATTCCCAGCACTCGGGAGGCAGAGGCAGGTGGATCTGTGAGTTCAGGGCCAGCCTGGTCTACACAGTGAGTTCCAGGACAGCCAGGGCTACACAGAGACACCCTGTATTAAAAAAAAAAAATTGTATATACACACAGATATATATGGAAATTCAAGATACCCAGAATTGTCAAAATTCATCCTGAAACAGAAAGCACAGTTTGAGGAGTTGCACTTCTCAGTTTCAAAACATACTGTAGACCTGAGGTCACCAGTGTGGACTGCGGCACGGACAACCTTACAAGCCAATGGAACACACAGCTTCAGGGCTGACTTGATGGCTCAGCGGATAAGGCGACTGTTTCAGGAGCCTGACGACCTGATCTCAATCACAAGTAGAACTGACTCAAAGCTGCTCTCTGGACTCCACATGAGCAGCATGACATGCAAGCACGCACGCACACAGACACGTATACCATGAGCACAGACACACACAGACACGCACACCATGAACACGGACACAGGCGCGCCCACATACATGCACATACACACAGACACACACAGACATGCACACAATTGATAATAATAAGTTTTTAAAAAAATGCACCCTCATAATCAGATGACATTACCAGGACGCCGAGACAACTCAGCGGTGACGGCACAGAGGCTGCTGGGACAACTGGGCAGCCACATGTGACAGGAGAATGCCCGCCAGCTTCCTCCAACAAAACACAGAAATGGCCTGAAATGGATCCCGAGCCTGAACCTATGGGGTGGAATGAAAAGCATACATGAGGGAGGTTAGGCACAGCAGGAAGCCCTGGCAATCCCAGGACTTCGTTAGTGGAGGCAGGAGACAGCCTCTGCTATGGAGCAAATTTGAGGCTAGCCTAGGCTATATGAGACCTTGTCTCAAAAAAACAGAAAACTATAAGGAAATATAGGCAAAAGATTCATGACCTGGGGCATAGTGATTTCTCATACAGGGCACTCAGGACCCAAGCCAAGAGAAGGGAAATAAGCTTCTATTTAGACTAATTTAGAATCTTGATGTTCTTTCCAAAGGGACAACCTTAAGAAAGCAAAGAGAGGTAGAGAAGGACAGCAATCCCAGCATGTGGGAGGCTGAGGCAGAAGGATGATGAACTAGAGGATAGCCTGGGCTACCCAGTAAGGTATGTTTTGGTTAGTGTTAACTAGATAGAATCTAGACTCAGTTGGGAGCCAGGCCTGTGGGAGACAGAGATATGCCCACCATGGATGGAGCCATTCCCTTGGCTGGGATCCTGGACTGTTTGACTGGAGGCTGGGGGCCGGCTGGCCAGCAGCTTTCATCCACCCTCTCTGCCTCCTGACTCTGGATGCAATGTTTTCAGCTGGGTCAAGCTCCTGCCACCTTGCCTCCCCTATCACGATGGACTGTGCTCATGAACTATGACCCACAGCCCTTTCTCCTTATATTGCTCTCGTCAGTGTTTTGTCCCAGCAGCAGGAAATGTAACTGAGATAATCCCTGTCAAAAAAAAAAAAAAAAAAAGACAACCCAAAACAGGAAAGAAGATATTCCGAAATCATGCAACAAGGGATTTGTATATAGA
>NW_026586589.1:6516725-6516848 GCF_907164565.1 Psammomys obesus
GGAAAGAAGATATTCCGAAATCATGCAACAAGGGATTTGTATATAGATGACGAAAGAAAGGAAGGAAGGAAGGAAGGAAGGAAGGAAGGGAGGGAGGGAGGGAGGGAGGGAGGGAGGGAGGGA
>NW_026586589.1:6516948-6536490 GCF_907164565.1 Psammomys obesus
GAAAGAAAGAAAGAAAGAAAGAAAGAAAGAAAGAAAGAAAGAAAGAAAGAAAGAAGGGAAGGAAAGGAAGGAAGGAAGGAAGAAAGGAAGGAAGGAAGGAAGGAAGGAAGGAAGGAAGGAAGGAAGGAAGGAAGGAAGGAAGGAAGGAAGCCTGGACCACCAAGATGGCTCAGATCTGTCAAGTCTAAAGATCAAGTGCCAGGATGCGCATGGCAGAAGGCAAAACTCCCCAAAGCTGTCCTCTGTGCCATGACATTTGGGGACACATACACACATACAAAAATAAGGGTTAAAAAAAACCTTCTAAGGCTGGAGAGATGGCTATCCCTGCTGAGGGCCAAGGTTCAGTTCCCGTATCAGGCAGCTCCCAACCGGTGCCTCTAGTCCCAAGGGCACTGCCAACCTCTTCTCACCTGGGGAACCGGTACTCATGCACATACATGCACATACATGCACATACATGCGCGCGCGCGCACACACACACACACACACACACACACACACAAGCGAAAGTTAAAAAAAAAAATCCTGCTGGATATGGTGGCACATGCCTATAATCCCAGCACTCAGAGAGGCAGAGGCAGGGGGATCTCTGTGAATTTGAGGCCAGCCTGGTCTACTAAGTGAGCCCAGGCAGCCAGGGCTACACGGAGAAACCCTGTCTCAAAAAACCTAAATATAATATATATAGTGCAACATTACAAATGGACAAGAAACACAATCCAATTTCAAGATGGGCAAAGAACACAAACAGGCATTTTTTCCCCAAGAAAAAAATGTAGCCGACATGGACAGAAGCTCATCACCAGGACCCACGAGAAGAGGCAAGTCAGTCACCGGAGACGCTGCGTCCCACCCACGGAGCATCTGCATCAGAAAGGCAGCCAGCACGAGGCAGTCGAGACCATGGGGCACTTGGACCGTCCCGTACTGCCGTGAGGCATCAAGCCATGCAGCCACTTGGAAAAACAGTCTGGCCTCCCTTTAAAAAGTCCAGCAGAGACTTAGCATGCCATTCAGGAGGTCCACCCCCGCTACATTAGCAGAAGTGAAGCTACAGCCACACAAAGAGCCACACGCCACAGCCCACGGGGCAGTGTTCACTGAGGCCCACCAACCAATGAACGTGTGAGCAGAACGTACACCTGCTGGGTTCAGCCAGGGAAGAACACCAGGCTTAGAGCTCACGGCTGTGCCCACCCACCACCCGACCTCCACTCTAAGTCTAAGCTTATCTCTCTCCTCTTCCATCCCCCTTGGCCTGGCACTCAGGCACTATTGGGCATCCTCCCATCACCCCTCACCCCATGCAGCTGCTCAGCAGATGTCCATCACAGAGTCCACCTGAATTCCTGTCCTCCTATTCAGGAACCATGATTTTCCCTTACTCCTATCCATCTCCCTCCTCCTGGCACCCGAGGTCTTCAGCTTGCCCGCCCTGTCGTTTTTCTCTCAAGATCTAATAATACAGCACACATCACCCCCATCTCAAAATAAAATAAAATGAGTACATCAAAGGGACATGCTAACTTCCACAGTCAGCACAGCGGTATTCATAATAACCAAGAAACAGCTCAAACGTCTACCAACCAATGAATAAAGAAAGGAGGAAGCTCTGTAATTTGAACCAACATGGATGACGTGAGAAGTGAAGCATGCCAGGCATCAAATTACGGGTCCCACCTGATCTCACTCACATGTGGAGTCTCAAAAGGTTGCTATCAGGAGCTGAAGAGACAGCTCAGCAGTTGGGAGTATTTGCTGCTCTTGCAGAGGACCTGAATTCAAGTTCCCAGCATCCGTAGGGTGGTGGCTCACAACCTGTCACTCCAGCTCCAGGTGAATGACGCCCTCTTCTGGTCACCTCAGATACCTGCACTCACAGGTACATACACACATATACACATATTTAAAATAAAATAAACGTTGACATCATGGGCTGGAGAAATGGCTCAGCAGTTAAGAACACTGGCTGCTCTACCAGAAGTTCTCAGTTTAATTCCCAGCACCCACACAGTGGCTCACAACAGTCTATAACTGTAGTTCTATGGGATCCACTGCCTTCTTCTGGTATGCAGATAAACATGCGGACAAAAAAACACCCATAGGCATAAAACAAAAATCTCTTACTTTTTAATGTTGGTATCCCAGAAGCTAGGATAGTTTACCAGAGGCCAAGGAGGAGAGAGAAAAGGGGATAAGGAAAGACTGATCCCTGTGCAGGGTGTTCTAGCTAAATAGGACGGAGAGGTCCCCATGTGCCTGTCACTGAACAGCTGGACGCCAATAGGTATCAATACACTGCACATTTCAAAAAGCTGAAAGAGCACAGAGAAACAGAGTGTGTGAGAAGACAGGCTCACTCCAGTTTGACCTTTATAAAACACACAAGGGCTAAGGCTGTGATTTAGGGTAGAGCAATGGCCTAGCAGGAGTGAGGCCATCTCAGCACAGAAAATCAATCAAAATCAACCAATCAATTAATCACGTTATCTATAAATACATACAATTTTGATGTCAATTTAAAAACTGTTTCATTACATTTCATTTTTTGAGATTTATTTATTTGATGTGAGCATTCTGTCTTGCATGTATGTCTATGTATCATGTGCATGCCCTGTGCCCAAGGAGGGCAGAAGAGGGTGTTGTATCTCCTGAAATTAGAGTTAGAGATGGTTGTTAGCCATCGTGTGAATGCTGGGAATTGAACCCAGGTCCTCTAGAAGAGCAGCAAATGCTCATAAGGGCTGAGCCATCTCTCCAGTGCCTACATTTAGTGTGTATGTGAGTGTGTGTGGGTGCGTGTGTGTGTGTGTGTGTGTGTGTGTGTGTGTGTGTGTGTGTGTTTGGAGGTCACTCCTGCTACTGTTTGCATAAGGAGGACAAATGACAACTTGGAAAAGTTCATTCTCTCTACCATGTGGGCTCCAGGGCCACACTCAGGTTGTCAGCCCTGATAGCAAGCATCTTTACCTACAGAGCCATTTCACCAGCCCTCAAAAACATTTTAATCTGTTAATAATAGCTATGTATGGAGGCTGGGGAGATGGCTCCATGCGTAAAGGGCCTACTACGCAAGCAGGAGGCCCCTGGTTCAGATGTCCAGGACTATATAAAGCTGGGCATGGCGGCACGTGCCGGTCACCCCAGCGCTGGAGGCGATGACAGGCAGATCCTGGGGACTTTCTGTCCTAGTCTAACTGGGACGGTGAGGTGCAGGTTCAGTGAGAGACACTTTCACAGAGAGTAAGATGGGCAAGTTATTGAGCAAGATGTCAAATTCCAGCCTCCACGCATGCTCACAGGGCCCCACACCCCCACACAGACAAACACAGGGAATAGCCACACAATGAAATATTATTTGACAAGAAGCCTTGGCACAGCCATGTGCATAAAACAAACAAGTAAATAAATCTCTTATTTTTTAATGTAGGTCTTGAAAACATGACCCTCAGTCAACAGAGCCAAGCAGCTCTGTCCAGACCATGAGATGGACCGCTTCAAATGGATTAATCTCATGGGAATTTATCTCATTACTGTGACTTTTTTTTTTAAGCTATCCTGAAAAATCAGTGTTCACCCAACAGATTGGCAAATTAATACTTCTATAATTTAGCCTCAAGTCCAGGAACATTTCCAGTCTGGTAGGAGAAAGGGGAACCAGGGAGGGTAGCATGCACGCCAAAAGACACTCTGTTAACACTATCCAAATTAAAACTGCAGAGTTATATCACAAGTTCAAGACCAGCCTGGGCTACATAGTGAGCTGAAGGCCAGTTTCGGCAACAATAAGTCGGAAGTCAGCCTGGGTTAGACGGTCAATTGGAGGCGAGCTTGTGCTTTGTAGTGAGCTGGCCTACCCGTTCAGAGGAGGTTAGCCTAGTTACCAGGCTACATAGTTAGTTCACAGTCAGCCTAGACTATGTGAGATTCCAAGTCAGAAATGGACATATACCCAGCTTACCTGCTTTCGTTCAGATCCTGGCTCAGCCTGTCATGGCTCCACAGGTCACTCAGCGCTCTCGGCCTCCGTATTCTGTCCTGCGGAAGGATGTTCATCAGTGACCTCTCCACGAGGCTGTAGTGAGCCACGTTCTCCGCCAGGGATCAGTGTTACTATGGACACCAGGTGACTGTCCCAGGGTGAGTGGGCAGAGTGTGCTCCAGCAGCCAAGCAAGCTTGCTGCAGAGGCAGCCCCACCCAGGGCAGGGCAGGGAGAGGAGCCAGGTCCCCACAGCAGGGATGGGGTCTCTGGCAAAGGGAGTCTTTGAGTCACCCATCCCTGGAGGGTCCCTGGGAAGGAGGAGAAGAGATTGCATACCAGCTGGCTGCAACCAAGGGGTTGGGCACACGAAGGAAGAACCACGGACGGTGCTGTGGCCCGCAGAGCTCCACCCAGCCCCCACTCCCCAGATCAGGAGAGGGACTATTCAAAGTCACACAGAACTCCCAGCCCTCCCTCCTCTCCCACCACCCAGAGGACAAACCCTAGAAGCCGTCTAAATTGGGGGCTTTCAGAGGAGGGGTGACTCCCAGGAGCAGGCACCGTGCTAAGTCGTGCGTTCCACTCGAGAGCCCAGGACGCTCCACCCCATCCCTGTGTGACCGCCTTCTCTCTGTAGGTGAGGAAGCTGGGGTACAAAAAGGGTTATCAGTTTGCCGAGGGTCACACAGCAGCTAAGACACAGCGGGAGGATGCAGGTGTGGATTGTGAAGGATCCATGGCACCCTGTACCCCAGGATCCACCCCCTGATGAAGGCACCCGCAGGGCCTCCACCTGCCGCTGCCCAGCCTCCCTGAGGCTGTTCCCAGCAGGGCCAGGAACACCAGCAGCACCACCGAGCACCGGGAAGGTGGGCGTGTCTGCCTCGTAGGAATGAATGAGTAGGAGGTGGCAGGTGGACTGGGCAGTGCAGGGACCTCCACAGGTGCCTGCCCAGCCAGACCAGGGGAGCATCATGCTTCGGGGGTGTCCTGGACAAGTCCTTCGGAACCTCCTTCGGTGTCATGGTGTCATTCTAGGGGGGCAGCATGCTGGCCTATAGGCTGCCTTGGCAAAGGGCCTCCTCTTCCCTCCCATGCTAGCTCCCCAGCTCTTCCAGGCCCTGGCCACAGGGACAGCGAGGCAGCTATGTCTATGTGCAGGGCTGACAGGAAACATTCAAAGAAGCTAAGTCGGGGCCTGAACCACCCTCTGACATCCCGGCATCACCGGTCCCAGTTGACCTCATGAGGAGTCACAAGCTCACGAGCCAGCTCATGTTTTCAAAGGGGAACAGAGGCTATGCAGAAAGAGGGGTACATAGTACAGACCCCAGGAGCCAAACTGACACAGCTTCTCCTCCAGAAAGCATGGGAGCCAGTGGGGCTCAAGGACGGGCCCCAGCTGACATTTAAACAGGCCCCAGCGGCGGCCCCCTGTGATGGGGCAAAGGACTTGGGAGGGTTTCGCCCCACACTCATCTCACAGGAGGGGCAGTCTCCCTACAGCACCATTCTGGGGGACGCTCCTAGGGACAGGCACCTGCTCCCTGATTCTGTCTATAGCGGTACCATGGGAACTGCCTGCTTACCTGGGTGGCCTTCCACAAGTGGCTTAGCAATGTGGAAAGGGCAAAGGGCTAAGGAAATACGCACAGCAGCAGTGACGAGTGAAACTTACTTGGCATCTACTGAGCACCCTCACAGAGACCCATGTAGCCCAGGCTGGCCCCAAACTCACTACGTAGCTGAGGATGAAGTTCTGAGTTCCTACCTTCATCTCCCAGATTGCATTTACACGGTGATGGGGGCTGAACCCAGGGCTCCCTACCACTAGCCCATCCCCAGACCCTTTTACCAGTTTTCTAGAGATAAGCGTCACACTACATGGTACTGGCTAGCCTAGAACTCAGTATGTAGACCAGGCTGACCTCGAAATCAGAAACGCACCTGATTCTGCCTTCCTCCCAAGTACTAGAATTAAAGGCGTGTGCCACCATACCAGGCCTATGTGTACCCATTTTACAGATGAAAAGAAGCAGATGAGTCTAAAATCCCATTCAGTGACAGCCGGTGATTCCTCTAACAATCCCCCAGCTTTTCCCTACAGCAGGCTGCCCCGGGCTCTCGGAGAAGCACCTGGGGCTGGGCTGGCCTTCCCTAGAATCTGGCATGTGGACAGCTCTAGCACAGACAGTGGGGCAAGGATAAACCCTCCTGCGGTTCACACCACCACCAAGGGGCTCTCAGCAGCTCCGTTTTACATCCGAAGACCAGGTCCTGGAGACATCCTAGGGGCCAGGAAACCCTTCCTTTCCACATGGTCCTCGAAGGAGGCGAGGACAGGCAGGCACAGGAGATCTGGCTGGAGCTATCCCAACTTAGTTGCTAGCACACGGCCTAAGGGACACCCCCAGATGGTTCATTAATGAGTTCAGGGAGTTATCATCACTAGGTGACCCTAGTGATGAGCAGGCCACATTCCATCTGGGCCTCACCCAGGGTCTGGGCACCAAGTCCTTGACTTACCAGGATGAGGCAGTGACCTTGGAGGGACCTTAGCTCCAATCTTACCCTGACCTCTCCAAGGTCAGCCCTCCCCGCTAACAGCAGGCGGATGGGCCCTGAGAGGGGCTGCCAGCCGGCCCCTGCCCACGGGGCCCGCTGTTCCCTGCCAACAGCTCCGGTTGCTTCTCAACTCTGGGAACACGGTGCCCCCTCCTCCCCGCCCACACCCAGGTGGCATCTCCCTTGGGGACATGGGTGGGCAGGAATACCAAGTGGCCAAGCCCCAGCGCAAGAGCAGCCCTAAGCTCCTCCCCCACCCATTAGCCCACGGGCGCTGCCCCCTTCCCCCTGCATGAACTGAAAACAATACTGAACACGAGTGGGGACCAGTGTTCCAAACACTTAACCCTCCTGCCTGCTGGGGGCTTGCTGCTCCATCTCTCCCTACCCTCGCCCATGCATCACTCCTAAATGACCTTCCAGCCTCTAGGCTTTTGCATTGGCTGTTCCCTCCTGAGAGGCTGATCATGGTCAGCTCCCAACCTCACCCATCCGTCATCGTACCCAGGTGAAAAGAAGCGGTCCTCTTTATTTGGGCTGACAGAGCCCTCCCTCACCACCTAGGTTCAAAACCCGGCTCCAGCCCTTCCTTACTGTGTGGCCCTGGCACAGTTTCTCGACCTCTCTATGCCTGTTTCCTCTCTGATATAATCAGGACACAAGCAGCCTACTTTGAGAGAACGAAGTAAGCTCCTATCTGTGGAGCCAAGAATAGAGTCCAGAGCCCAGCAAGCATGCTCCATGTCTGCTGCCATCAGAGCAGCGACTACCATGTGCCGGCCACCTACGAGGCACTATACTCTGAGCTCAGCATGGCCACTGAGCACAGCAGGGAGGCTGTAACCTCACCAGCAAACTGTACCAGGAGAGGGAGAAGGCCGCTGGCGGGAAGCCCACTGTTCCGATGGGCTTCGGGTAGATTACAGATTTGTGGCTATGCAGAAGTACATACACTGAACGGGAGACACTGGAGATCTTCTTTAGCACGATGCAAGGGAGAGCAAGGGAGGTGGTCAGGGCCGGGGGCTCTACGATGGCTCCTGGGATACAGAAAGAAGATGGCTACATTGCTTAGTGAACCATGCCTGAGTACCCCAGTACTCAGTATCCAAGTACCCCAAACAGACAGCCAACTGCTCTCACCAGCACGCTCTTCCAGCCCACAGCCCAGCCTGGGCACTGGGCATGTGGCACTGCTCCTCAGGTCTTTGCCTCCCTCCATGTTCTCCCTTCTGACTCCAGTTCCCAGCCCATTGCTGTTGCTCTTAGGGCCTTTGCATTGGCAGTCCCTCCCTAGGTCCTATTCTTGAGAGTTGTTAAGCCCACCCCACTCCCAGAGCCAGTCAGTCTTCCGGCGTAAGCATCTTCCCAGCTGCCCTGTACAGTAGCAACCCATCCATCTCCCAGCTGGCATATCAAGCCCCGTGCCCATCTTATGTAGGGCCCACAGCACTGGCTCCCTCTAACAGACCATGCACACGGATCCCTTGTGTGCTGGTTTTCTGTCTGCCCTGCCGGTCAGCAAACACTGCAAAGGCAGGGGTTGTGTCCAGCTGGTTCTCTGATGTAGCTCCAGCCTCCAGAGTATTGTCCAGCACATAGAAATGCCCAGAGTACATGTCTGGATGGATGGATGGATGGATGGATGGATGGATGGATGGATGATAGATGGATGGATGGACAGATAGGAAAATGTATTGTAGATGGATGGGTGAAATGACAGACAGGTAAGTGAATGGGTAGATCTATACATGGATGGACGCCACTGAGGAACAGACAGTTGGGTGATTAGGTAAGTAGGTGGGTGGAAGGATGGATGGACGGATGAAAGATGGCTGGGTGTCCGCTAGATGAGTGGATACAGAGGTAGGTGAAAAGTGGGTGGGTGGGCAGTTCGGTTGGGCCCCACCTAGAGCCTCCCAGGAAGAGGCAGCCTAGACCACAAGTCTATCCATACACAGGGGTTAAGCCCCATTGCCTGCTCTCCCTGGAACCTGTCAACTGCATGAGTTCCCAGCAGAGACTCTGACCATCCAACTTACACAGGCAATGTAAAATATAAAGCAACTCCAGTCCCCAAGCCCCACCCAGCACAGGCCTGGGCCAGGAACTGGGTGGGAGGTGGGGGAGGGCCTTTGCCAAGTGAGTAAGGAATGAGCCAGGAGTAAGGGGAGGGGGGGAATGGATCCAAGAGCCACAGCCGACAGAACATGCCTGGTCCTGCATTCTCAGTAGAAGCATGCATGCTGGGGGCTGTCAAGCCTCAAACCGGCTCTGCCAGGGCCACTGGGCAGAGCGCCTGCAGGCTCCAGCTGGCCCCGGCAAAGGTGGAGGGAGGGAGGGAGGGGTGTTTTTGGACCTAGGGCCCTCAGCCTGGGAAGATACAAAGTAAGGAAGTGGGATATGGGGCTCACACCACAAGGCCAGTAGAGACAGACCCGTCCCTGTTGCTCTCTTCAGGACCTGAGCCCCTGACCTGTGCCTTGGAGAACAAGATCCCTTCCCACTCAGCTGTGTCCAAAGTGTCCACCTGCAGCTCTCCGCCTTCAGCGCCCAAGGCCAGCCAGGAATGCAAGCTAACACAAAGCTGTAACTTACAAGACTCTCCCTCTCCCCCACCCCCCTTTTGTTTTGGTTTTGTAATTTAATCAAGAGTCCTTGGAGCATGAACCGTATAGATGACAATGTTATGTTGCAATGTCAAGAGGCTGGAAACCCCAGTGGGAGAGGGCAAGGCCAGGAAGTGAGTGGAGCCTGAGCAGGGCAGGGTGAGCGGGGGCCCTGGGGCTAGGCAGTAAGTGAGCTGGTTCAGAATGCTGACCTGTTCTGCTAGGCTAGGAGGCCCTCTGCAAACCGTGTTGCCCTTCTGGGCTGTTGTTTCCCCACGTGGAGAGAGACTTTGGCTCTGATTCCAGGAACCCTGGACCCCGAGGTGCTGATATATCTAATAGAAATGCCAGCCCTGCCCTGAGCTCAGCTGTGGAGGGGCAGGCCCTCACACCCAGACACCTGCAATGACCACGGCTCCCCAGAAGCACCAGGAGGCAAAGGAAACTGAGGCTCAGCTCCCACAGCAGGTTTGGAGTCAAGCTTTCCCCATCCCAGGAGCATACAGAGCAGTCTCCATTTCCCAAGACAGAAACGGGTATGCTTTAAAGTTGCTGGCTGGGATTTGGAGGCCAGGTTCTCTATAACGCTGGCCTTGCCCAAACCCAGCCCCGCCCCACTGTATGAGCCCTGCCATGGAGAAGCCATGCTCAACCTCAGTTTTTCGATTGACCGTCAGTAACCTGGTTCCAAACTTTGTCAGTCAGCTCCAAACACTCCCTGAATGCACTTCGCTTCCTTCTCTCATGCACCACCAAACTGGAGCAGAGATGCCAATCTGAATCCTTCAGCTCTTGACCTCCTCACAGGCCTCACCCCCTACACAGAAGGCCCTGAGTCCTTCCTGGTCACCACACCAGCCCTACCTGATAGCCAATCCAAGCCAAATGAAAATATATAAAGGCAGGTTTGTTGAGGGCAGCTCTTGGTTGGATCCACTGGTCCCAAAGGAAGGGGGCCAGGGAAGTTGCCATATGGAGGGAGACAGAACAGGGAGAGGAGGCAGATAGAGAGTTGAGGAGGAAGAAACGGGACCAAAATGTTTGGATTATATAGGGAAGAGCCTCTGGGGGAAGAGGAAATCCAGGCCCTGAGCTGTAAAAATCAGGGTAGAGAGCCAGGTATGCCAGCCAGGTACTATAACAGGGAGAGCCTGAGGGATGCTGGGAGAACCTGGGGGCCAGGTCCAATTTGGTATGTTAAATAGGCATCTCAGCCTCGTGTCCTGAGTCTTAAACCCAACACTACCCTTCCCCTCATTTCCCTCTACTGTACAGGCCAATAGCTCCACCTTCCCTAGAAACATCATGCTCCTACCTCAGGATCCCTGCCCATGCTGCTTCTGCCTCAGGGCCTTTGCACAGGTCATTTTCTTTGCCCAGAGTTCTACTCCACCCCTACTCCATATCTACATGACTCAATCCCTCACTTTCTCATCACTCCTGTCACCCACTCCAATAGGCATTTCAAT
The DNA here is from genome assembly GCF_907164565.1 of Psammomys obesus. Classification (NCBI taxonomy): domain Eukaryota; kingdom Metazoa; phylum Chordata; class Mammalia; order Rodentia; family Muridae; genus Psammomys; species Psammomys obesus. The sequence continues at coordinate 6,527,578 of NW_026586589.1, forward strand.
GGAAGCACCCCAGCCAACCCTACTCTCTTAAACTCACTTCAAAAGCGACCTTTTCAGGGGACTTAAGGGCTCCTCAACCCTGCCTGAGGGCCTCCACTTCTCTTTCCTGGCCTGAGCCTTCACTCTGCTGTCAGCAATCTCTGGATGAATACAGAGGCACCTCTATTCACTCACAGCTGATACTTGTTGGTAAGTGTTGTATTAAAACTAGCACATAGCCAGGACAGTTGAACACCTTCAAGATGGAGCAGACAGAGAGGCCAAAAAGCACCGGTCCAGTAAGGGGAAGGTGCCTGGGGTAGAGGGATGGAAGGAAGATGGACAAATGGGAAGATGAATGGGTTAATGAAAGATGAACAGGAAGGACACCCATAGGAGGCTCCAGATTTGCCAGAGATGCCTAGGCCCTTGAGAAATGGTCAAAACGGGGAATAGACACTGAGCTCCCCGGCCAGAGCAGCCAGGCTTTGCAAGTCACTGGGTTCCCACCCTTGGCCTCAGAAAGCTCCTTCTCCCAGGGGATGAAGGACAGACAGCCCTACTCCCCAGGGAGGGGGCTCCCAGGCTCCATCTGTCTCCCCACAAAGGGGCTTTGTCCTTGGAGCTAAGAGCCCAGGGTGCCCGGAAGCTGCCCCTTGGCAGCCCAGCAAGGCTGTGGCTCTGGGCCAGGGTCTCCCAGAACTGTATAACACTGGACACAACCCTTCAGAGGATAGCCCCCATTTCTGTTGGGGGGGGTAAAGAAACTGAGACTCAGGAAGGCGAAGTCACTTAACCAAGCTCCCCCAGCTGGAATCAACGTGAGGCTTCAAAGCCAGGCCTGTTGGGTCCCACAGTAGATAGCTCTCAGACCCTGGGAGGCTTACCCAAAAGGAAGGAGGCAGGGATCTGGACCAGAGCCCACACCAGGTGTCCGTGGAACCCACCACAGGATCCCCCCATTTCCTGAGGGGCAGTGTGACCAAGAGATGCTGTAACAGGGGACTGTGGCAACCCTTCCCGGCCCCCACCCCGGCTCCTGTTATTCCCAAACACGGCCACTCAGCAGGGCTCCCGGGACCACTGCAGCAAGGCCACACCGCCTGAGCCAGGCATGACCCACAAAAGTGGGTACACCCCTCTTCCTTGGGGACCTCCCACCTCATAAAGCTGTATGTAAACACCTCGGCATGTGCTCCAGGGTGTCCACAGAGGGTACTGGGTCCAACCCCAGCTCCCAGTACTCAAAAGGAGCACACACTATATCATGAGGCCCTGCTCAGGCTCCTCCTCAGAAGGCCAGCCTCCGTCCTCCACCCAGTCAAGGGCCTTGAACCCGGCCCTGCTTCATCCTCCTGTCCTCAACCACCTATACCCGCGCTGCCCATCACTCTAAGACGACAGTCTGAGTGGGCAGGATGCACCAGGCCTCCTTCTCAGCACCTATACATGACCCATAGCTCCACAGCCCCATGCATGTACACGCCCACACATACACACACTCCCGGCTGCACATCGCACACACGCCTTACTCCCTGGGTCCTTCTGCTTAGCATGCTCTCACCCTTCTCTTTCTCATGATCTCTTGTGCACCCTTTAAGGCCGGGGTGTCCTTCCGGGAAGCCCCCTTGGCGTTGTGAGAAGGTCACCATTCCTGTGGCACTGAGCTCACAGTAGAGCAACCATCAGGGTCTGTAACTGGCTCCCCAGAGCATTGCTTCCAGAGGGTCCCGGTGCCCCCAAGCCTGGTCAGGTTGTCCTGTCCTCCAAGTGCATCTTCCCTCAGAGCCCTGGAGCAGCCTCCTGTGCCCCCTCCCCCATCAGGTGCGCTCCCCATCACTGCTCAGACACCATCATGGACTGTGCAGGGAGATCGGGGTAGAGGGCCAGGCAAACCCAAAGGGAGCCAAGGCCTGTTCTGACCATGATGCCCATGGATCTAAGGTGTGGGCGGAGTGGGTGGAGGGGGAGCTGCCTGCAAATGGCCAACTGGTAACCAAACCCACGTTGCTTCTAAAACTAGGGCACAGAATTGAAATGGGAACAGCAGAATTGTCCCCAAATAGAACAGTGGCTCATCTGGTTCCGGGCCTTGGGAACACCTGGAGGGGGGGGGTAGGGCGCAGGAGGCAAATCCTGCAGTGAGGACCCATTCAAGACCCTGTGGGTCTCAGGCTGACCCAGGCAAGTCTTTGATCACATCATCCTCTGCAGGAACAATGTCCCCTTCCTGCCCTACGACCTCGACCACTGCGGGAAAACTTCCTAGAGGCATAAGATATTTAGGGAGAAGGAACTTGTCATCTTCTGGACAACCCAAGAAAAAACTCTGCTGCCTCCTCACGTGGGTGAAGGACAAGCCATTTACCTGGGCATCTGGCAGAGGCAGAAAGAACGGGGCCAGCTTTCAGCCTCCCTCGGGGACTAGGTACAGCTCAGAAGTCCACAGGGCACAGCAGAGCCACCTGGGCAGTACAGGAGCCCCACCCTGCTTAGGGTGGCTGGTGGAGGAGCCACCTCATTGAGATGAGGAATGAGGAACTGTGTCTCCTGCCACATCTTCCAGCTGTCTGAGTGGGTTTCCTCAGAAGGGTGAGAAGGTGGGCTTGACTCACCATCCATTGAATCCTTAAAAGAAACCTCTCAGCTTTGCCCCTTCAGTGTTATGTGACCCTAGGCAAGTCACTTTACCTCTCTGATCTGTTCAGGCACTCACAGAGGAAGACAGACTCAAGACTCAGGAGAATAGGGGTGTCCTAGCTACTGAAGCAGAAAGAGTACCCAGCAGTCCAACCTTTGGCTCATCCAGTTTCCTCATCTATCAAATGAAAAGTGGTCGCTGGATTGTCTCCCTCACAGCCCAGCTGGGGTAGACAGGTAACCACACACAAGTGCTTCGTAAACTATAAAGTTCTGTACCCCAAGGAGTGATAACTGCCACACATCCCCTTAGAGGCAGAGAAAACCAGCCTAGAGGCAGGACTTGCCGGCTACAGACAGAGCTAGAGCCTTGAAAGATGGCGGAGAGACAGTAGATGAGGCTCAGGGGAGAGCCAGTACGTGAGGGGAGAGCCAGAGCTACTTTAGCTGCCGGGAGGCTTTGAGCAGCAGTGGGTACCTAGAGCAGTGTAGTGGTGGATCCAACTCTCAGAAAGCTGAGGCAGGAGGATCACTGCTGCCAGTCCTATAAGATGCCAGGGCTATAAGATGAGTTCCAGGTGAGCCTCGGCTATACAGCAAGACCTTGTCTCTCTCTCTCTCTCTCTTTCTCTCTCTCTCTCTCTCTCTCTCACACACACACACACAAAATAAGAGAATGCGGGACCCTCACAGGAATGAAGGTTCTGTATCCACAAAGGAAACCAGGAAACCAGCCAATGGCTCAGAGGTGCCTGCGGGGTAACCCCCAACGGAGACACAATAGAGAAGAGAGGCTGGGGCTGAGGAAGCAGCTCTGTCCCAAGTAGCAACATCTCCAGGAGCTGTGCAGAGCTGGACCCTTCTCTGAGCCTCTGCTTGCCACCACCAGAAACAAGGAAAGCACAGCTTGTACCCAGGCTGTGTGGACCCGCATGCGAAGCACCCACTCCCCGGATGGCAGATGCCTCATGAGGAGGGCCCCACACAGTAAAGGGGTCTTGGGCACTGCAGGTCATGGGATGGATGACATGTGATCAGGTTCTAGGAAGAGAGGCCAGAGCTGTCTTGGAGTAGCTAGATGGAACTGACAGGCTCCAATCAATACAATCCCTCCTAGACGCACAGGACATGACAACCACAAACCAAGGTGGCCGGTGCCAGCCCCGAGGGTTCCCAGATCAATTCGCCTTTCTGCCTCACCACAGTCACCTTCCTTCACAGCCTCAAAACACCCTGAGTGGGCCCTATGCCCAAGCACCAGACATACACTAGTATGCCTGACAGAGCTATACTAGAGCTGCACAGACTGGGGAAACTGAGGCACAGAGCAGTAATTTTCCCCACAATCAAATGCAGCAAAAAAGGCAACCATGCTAAGAGTCAAACCCAAAGCCAATTGCCTTCCTAGGCCTCACCGCTCCCAGGAGGCCATGCACCTGGACCATCCAATACCCACCAGCCACAGTTACACACCCAGGAAGTCAGGGAAGCCATATTGTGCCGAAGAAAGATGTCAGCCACGCAGGGGACACTCAACAGAAACCAGATATCCACAGTCACCCAGATGCCAGTAGTCCAGGCTCAAACCTCACTCACTGGATGACTGCAGCCACAGTCTTTAGCTTCCCAGAGCCCCTGCTCATCTTCCACAAAAAAGGAATGACGTTCCACCCACTCGGAGCAGGGAACAGATGCAGTGAGCCACCCTGCTGTGGTCCAGCTCTAGAGAACATGATGGGTGGACACCGACACTAGATAAAGGCGAGTGGAGGCCACGAGTTGGACAGGGTGGCTGGAGAGACGCTATCAGTCCTCAACAGGACCACCATGCTTCCTGGTGCCACCTTGCTTCCAACCCCCAGTGTCAGATTTTGGCTACAACAGTCCCACAGGCCCAAGGGGACCTAAAGACCCATGTCTATCATCACCAATAGCTGGCAGACGCCCTCTACCCGTCCCGGACCTCCCCTGCCCTACCCAACTCCAGGGTATTTGAAAACCCTGTCTCAGGTTTTCAAAGAAGGAAAAAGCACCATGATGAGGTCACCAGAACAGGAAGAAACAAACCACAGTCTTTCAATTTCTTTTCCATTCCAGCTTCTCCTTTCTAGAACACGTCTGAGAAGTCCCAGGGGGAAGTCACCTGCCCAAAGTCCCATAGCAAGGAAGTGGAGAGATAGGGGCTCTGGCTTCCTGTTCTAGGAGTCTACCTAATTGCCTAGCCCTCTGATTGGGCCACCTGGCAGTGCTGTGATCACAGGCAGGCTGACTGGTGGGAACAGTCCTACATCAAAAAAAGACATTAGCATTTTCTTCCTAGCTTGGCCAACTTGCCCTGGGTCTTTCTCCTTCATTTCCCCCACAGTGAAGAGAGACAGTCTGGATAGATCAGGAATGACAAACTCATAGCACACAGACAATGCCTGCTAAGCTTCTGTCCAGAGCAGACATTACTAATCTATCACAGCACTGTTTCCCATGAAGCCAACACTGGACCTCAAAATGGGTCCTGACACAGAACTTCAGCTGGTGAAATCCAAGTCAGGACTTCTTGTCCTAGCCAGAGAAGGGAAAATATATATAATCTACTGTGAACGTCAGTAGATTAAGCTACTGGAATTGCCACAGCAAAGCAGCTGTGATTTTACACTGGGCTTACCAGCGGAATGAGGCCTTGAACAGCAGGTTTTCCTCTCTAAGAGCAGCGAGGCAGAGCTAGCTCCAGTGAGGGCTTGTGGGAGCCCAGCCTCTCCTTGGTCCCATCAGCTGCAAGTCAACTTTATAGCTTCGGCCTTGTGTCACGGGGCAAGGGCCAACTTGCTAGAGGAGGCAAGACCTCAGCCCCTGTCTGGCTCTGCCCTGATCACATCTATTAAGTCCTGAATGTGTTAGGTACCCCATGTCCATCCTCCTGGGACATCCAGGGAGCCACAAATCACTGCCCCATTTCATGGATGAAGAAACTGAGGCCCCTCAAAGGTGATGACCTCTCCCCAGAAAGCCAGAGAGGTTTCTCCACAGACATGAGGGACGCTTAGGAGGCATGAGGGGCCATGAAGTCTGAAGGGCCACAGAGGGGCAGAAGGACCTCAAACTGAGACTGTGGTTCACGGTGGGGTCCCCACACAGGGCCCCTGAAGGGCTCTGAGACTCCAGTAGCATTGAGTTCTAAATGTGGAGTCCTGCAGCCCATCCCTGGCTGTCACCTGGGAAAGCCTAGACAAGGGGCCTTTTCTCTCTAGGTCTCACAGTTTACATCCAGGAAACCAGATCATCTTCTGCCACAGAGAGGGCAGGGCTCACGGTCACCCAGCACACTGGAGGCCTTCACTATCAACATCCTCTTCTAGACAAGCCCTGCCCAAACTGGGACCTTCAGACCCAGGTGTGTGCCAACACACAGCTGAGGCCATGGCCACACATATGGCAAGGCTGAGCCCAGAGATACCAACGGACTGCCCTATGCCACACACAGCAAACGGGTCCCACTCTCTGCGTAATGGCGAATGCCAGACACAGGGCCTTCTCTTAACCCTTAATGGAAATGGAGAGATGCTTGATCCTCATTCTTTATGAAGAAACCAAGTCTCAGAAAGACTCAATGAAGGGCCCAAAAACGTACAGCAAATGGGAAAGTCAGCAGGCAGAACTTGAACCCAGGCCTATGGGACACACAAGTGTGACCTCCAGTTTCCTGGCTGAACATCCCTGCTCTCCAGCTCACTCCCAAGCTGCCCCAGACCCTCCACTGCGCTTCCTGATCCCTGGCTCTCACTGCCCCTGGCTTTCTGGATTGAACTCCTACTGTACCTTCAAAACCTATCCTCATACTCCTCTTCCTCCTCTTGAGACCTAATCAGGCCCCCAAAGAATATGGGAGTCCAGACTATTCCATTAGCTCTGTGCCTTGGCCTCCTTAATCCAGTTCATACGGGGGACACCCATCAGCTCCCTGTGTAAAAATGGAGGCCAGGGTCCTCCTCAAGGCTCCTGGGGGCCCTCACAGGGACCAGCCCTACTGATAGCAGGCCCTGTTGGACCACCTCTCTCATAGCTCTCCCTTTGTTTCTCCACCAGTCATACACTCCCCCACCTCAGGGCCTTTGCACATACACCCCTCTGCTGGGCACACCTTCCCCCAGCTACATGCCCAGGCACCTCCTACAGTCTTCCTTCAAGAGTCCCCTGTTCTCCAGACCTTGCCTTTATCACAGCCATGATTATATCCGCATTTATCTGGTCACTTGCTTGCTACTTGGCCTATCCTCCATACTCCAGTTTGTAGAAGCCAAGGACCTGCTCACAGTTTCCCAGCAAGTCCCCAGGCAGATGACCTTCTGAGGAGAGAGGAAGAACACTGGCCCCGCCGCATTCTTGGCTGGCTGGCCACTGCTTCCCCCAGCTCAAGCCCCTCCCCCAGGAAGCTGTCTGCTCCTCCTACCACAAAGCAGCTCAACAAAGTTCCCAGGCCCTAGTGCATAGTAAGTGCTCAATGCACAATCAAAGTCAGCAGAGGACCACAGGGACAGCAAGGACAAAAATCACTTAACCATGCCCCCCTACATCCTGGGCCTTAGAGGATGGAAACACCCTATCCCCATCTGACGGCAATCAGGGAAGTAGCCCAAGCAAGAGCCAGCCTAGGTGCTGAAGGCTGGCAGAGGATGGGGGAAAGGGAGACAACAAGAGACAGGAGAAGGTGGGGTGGGAGGCACAGGGTTGCCCTAAGGCTGGAAGAACAAGGATGAACATGGAGGGGTGCTCCCAGCACTCATTCTCAGAGTGTACCCCAGGACGTAGTCAGGAGGTCTGCTGAGAGGTGACACATCGTTTAGTCATTTCCCCTTGTGGAAAGGCTACCTCACTGGGACACACCCCCATCACCAGGAGGGCCTTATGACTCTGCCAGGTGGAGGGAGCCTTTTCCAACAACGTCTGTACCTGACCCCAAACCACACAGCCTTCACTGTCACTGCAGGCTGATGGAGGCCAGACAGCAACTCGGAAGTCTACAGAAGTCTACGCTCCAGCAGACTGAGCTAGCCCCAGGTGGAGTTCAGCGGCAACAGCTCTGGTCATTATCGCGCCATATTCTTTACTGATTTCTCTGTCCGCCCTGCGTCTAGCACCAGGGCCTTGGATGTGCTAAGCCAGTGTTCCACCACTGAGTTCCCTCACAACCCAAATGATCAATCCTGCCTGTCAGGACGGAAGCCAAAGGGAACCCAGGGCTGACTATATTCACACAGCTGTGGGCCGCTGAAGAATGCTCTGCTATTTCTTTCCGGAGGGACTCTAGGACACCCTTGGAGGCACAGACTCAACCCATTCTTCAGTAGGCTGTGCCTTGGGCACCCCATTGAGCCCCACATATATGCCAAGCCCTGAGCTGCCTGCCGAAGTGCAGGAAGTAGTCACCTGAGGGCCGCTGGTGTGAAGAGTTCAAGGGGCAGGCCCTGGCTCAGATCACTCGGGAAAACAAGAAGCCTAGATGCCTGGAACTCCACAAGGCTGGGAAGAGAGCCTCATCCTCACTGCCTTGCCTACCCTGGTGACTGAATCTGACCTCCACCCAGGTGAACCTGCCACCACCACTGCCTTAACGGGCAGTCTGTGAGGCCGCGGAGACCTTGTTCAGGGGCCCATAAATCTCATCCGCCTCTGTCCACTTTTCTGATCTGAATGCCCCAGAGGCTTACGGGATACCCGGGCTGAGTCCCCTCTGTCCACTCCACCCTTCAACCAACCCAGCAATCCTGGCCAGGCCCACCTAGCACTGAGGAGGGCCTTGACTCAGAGAGCAAAGGCAGTTGTCCCCAAGACACACAGCACGACAAGTGGTGGTCCTATTGGGGACACACATTCACCTCCAGTACCTGCCCGGTGGACAAGTGGACCTGGTGGCGGCAGTGAAACCCCAAAACTTTTGCCAACTTCTCAGCCAGCCGGTCGCTGGGCCTGCGCAGGGGCGAGGCTGGGGGCTGGGGGCCCCAAGATAGGGTGGCCCAGTCCCTTCCAGGCCAGCAACACCAGGCCCTACCCGAGGCCCCAGCGAGACCCAAGGTGGTCGTTCGGCCCGCCAGGCGCCCCTTCCCCACCGCCCACCCAACCCCCACCGCCCACTCGGGGCCGGGGGGCAACAGGCCCGGCAGCCGCGATCGCCGGCAGCGCCGATCGGCCGGGTTTTCAGATGTGGCCTAGCCGAGCCGGGGACTCTGCGGCCGAGGGTCCCCGCGCTCCGGTGGCCCCCGCTCCCCGCCCGGCCTCCCCCGCGCATCCCAACAAAAGGCCGCG
>NW_026586589.1:6536890-6544896 GCF_907164565.1 Psammomys obesus
GGGCGGCCGGGTGGATTCCGGGCCGGGAGAGACAGACCGAGAGAAAGGGAGGAGGAGGCGGCGGCGGCGGCGGCGGCGAGGGGGAGGGAGCTCGCGGGAGGAGGGGCCGCGGCCGCGGCGAGCCGGAGAAAGGAGGAAGCGCGGACCCGGGCCCCGCCGGCGACCCGGGGGACCTGCTGCGTTCGCCCGACCCGCGCCTCCCTCTCCCAGCCCCCTCCCCGCAGCTCCGCCCGCGGGGATGCCCTCCACGCCACGCGCCCGCCTCGGCCGCAGACGGCCAGGTTAGGGCTCCCACCCTGGCTACCTGAGCTACGCACGGGTGGCTGGCACTATCCACCAGACGCGGAAACTGAGGCAACTGGCCTCACCAGCCTTGATCTGAAGTGTCTTCAGCCGGAGGCTGGGGCTGGAGGGACAGGGACAGAGTGAGGGGGAGAGGGAGCGTTATTAAACCGTATCAGGAGGTGAAACAGTGGTTCACTATGTGGTCCGGGCTGGCCTTGAAGTTGCAGTTGAGGGAGCCTCCAGCCCCTGCCTATGGAGAGAGGGACCGCAAGCATCAGGCCAAGCCTAAATTCGCTTTCAGTGCATAAGGATGTATCCGTTGGGCAGTGTGCAGGTAGCTGGCCACTGAGGACAGCAGGACCAGCCAAGACAGGAAGTAGAGAAGGAAAGTGGGGCAAGAGGGGCGGGATATGGCTTCAGGCTGGTCTCAGAGACCACCCCACTACCACCAGTCCCTGCCCAGGTTCTAGGGCTGCCCGTTGAGGGTGGGAGGACACCTTTGACTCCTCCCTTGCACTCTGGAAAGATGGTTCTGACCAGCTATCAGTCACCAATCTGCCACTGTGGGCCCTTCCTTGAAAGTGTTCCCGTCTCACAGATGGGAAACTGAGACCCAACCAGGCCAATATGGCAGCAAGCCCGGGCTCCTGATAGAGATCCCTACCGAAAGGTAGGTCCCTAGAAGGTAAGAGGCTCGAGCCTCAGGGTGCAATCTGTCTCCCAGGAGGCCAGAAAGGAGCAAGGATTTGAGTCGGACTGATCTGAGTTCACATCTAGGCCAGGTGCCTCAGGGCGTGTTCGGTCCATTAGCTTCCTGTTCCGGCCCCCTCTATTGTGAAGTTGGAGTGGACAAGACTGGAGATCTGAAAACTGCACTGATTGATGAGTCTAAGTGTGGCCAAGGCAACCCACTGAGGCCAGAAGAGAGAATGAGGAGGAAGAGCAGGCAAACTAGCCACTCCTGTTTGCAAGGCTGCTTAAAGATTAACGGCAGTTTCCCAGGACTCCCCTGGGCAGGCCCTGGCTGGAGGAGCAGGTTTCTCCGCCCTCCTCCACGCCTAAGACTTGTCTAAAGGCCTTTACTGGCCACACTAGGCTTGGGGGAGGGTAGATTCTCTTCCTGTGAGGTGCTGGGGCAGGCTCTCAGTGCTTGCAAGAACCTACTGAGTGTTGCCTTTCCCAGTGCCATGTTCCCTGATGTCAGATTGGTTACCCGTAGTCAGCCTCAGAGGAAGTGCGATGTACTTGGAAATGGGGAAAATCTGACAAATCACACCTTAGCTTTTTCTTCCAGAGAGCTGGTTCTTAAATACTTGCCAGCATATAGCTACAGCCATACAAAAGTTCAACAGAGAGGTCCAGGCGTTTCTAGAACTAAGACGATAGAAAGCTTCAAATCACAAGCTTTGGACCCACAGGCTTAGGTTAAAGCCTCAACTGTACCACCTTGCAAACATACGAAGGACCTAGAGCATGCTATTTTGCTGAGCGTCCGTAGGCCAATACCCTGCAAAATGGGTAAGGGCAGCCCATCCTCAGAAGGCTCCCATGAGGATGCAGAGAGGCGAGGTAGGTTTGCACACAGGAGTTCTCACAGCCCTCCGTGGAGACTGGTGTTGGATCTTCTGCCTACGCCGCCTCACTCTAGCTTTGAGGGCAGAGTGACAGCTGAGGTTCTCAGAGGAAATGGCCAGCATGATGGCTCTCAGAGGGCTCTTTATCTGTAACCATCCCTCTGGGCCTCAGACTGTAACCCCCACCAGCTTCCCCACCCTCCCAGGCCTTCAAGATCCTGGGTAAGGGCCATGTCCTCCAGGACATGCTTCTAGACACGCCCCTGGTAGAGGCACAACCCAAGTCCATTCTGGGTGTGTCCGCACCCTGAGGGCAGGAACCATGGCCTGGCCTATGCCCAGCAGAGAGTGGCTACTGGCCAGCTGGCTGTGGAAAACACACTGACATGGAATCCACAGACAAGTGCCAACTCTTATCACTGACTGTGACCCTCCTTCTTTGGACCTTGGTTTATTCATCAGTCACACAGGAGAGCCCATCCCTCCACATTTGAAGATTATGGTGGGAGAGTCAATGGTCTGGCCTGGCAGACAAATGACTGTGTACATTATTTTGTCAATAAAACAGCAACTTGCCGCTTCTTCCATGTCTGCATGTCATTATTATGAAACATACGGGGCCAGACTTAGATCATTAGCAAGGGTTGTCCCCCAGCAGGAATCACTAACACATGGTCCATGAGTCCCACCCCCACCCCACAGGGAAGTCTCTGTCTGTAGCCCATACTGGCCTCACTCAAACTTTTGACAGTCCTCCTGTCTTAGCCTTCCAAAAGCAGAGACACAGGCAGGAGCTATCTTGCCCAGCCCCAGCAGACGCCACCTGTGTGGACATTGTCAAAAAGGACAGCACACCCAGAAGTGGAGGAGGGATGAGTGAGTGGGTCAGAGCTCCTGCTGTCCACGCGTGGGGATCTGAGTCTGGATCTCCGGCTAGGCATGGCCACAAGTGCACAGAATCCCAGGGGTGGAAGGTGGAGACGGTGAATCCTGAGAGCTCACTGACCAGCCATTCTAGCCCCAAAAAGTGAGGTTCCATTTCCGTGACAGACCCCGCCTCAAGGGAATAAGTTGAAGAACAATCAAGGAAGACACCAAGACACTGGACAGCCTGCTCTGGCCCCCACATATGAATACATGTACACTCACCCACACATATGTGTTTCCACGTATGCACACACAACACAGACACAATGGTTCCCCCTTCTTTCTAGAGGTAAAAGCCTGAAGGCAGAATGCTGGATTGAAACACTGTCGATGCTGGCCCAGCGCATGTGGCAGGGGACTCAGGGGTCAAGGTTGTCTCTGTCATGGGATCGGGGGCAATTCCCATCCTCACTAGGAGCCCTGGTGGCCCCAGTCTGTGGTGACTAATCTGCAGAGCCCAGGCTGAGCCTAGCTCATCTTCCAAGCAGTGACTGGGAAACTGGACTCATCCCAGTCAGCCACCATACTCTGCGTGGTCTCTGTGAGTTTTCCACTTAAAGCCACCAGGCTGGACACTACGGGATAGGGTGGAGGGGCAGGCAGCCTCCAGGCTCCAGCCTGGGGCTGTTAGATGAGGTTGGTCTTTCCTCGCCTGGTCCAAGACTCTACAGTTTGCAGAGAGCTGTCCAGATTGGCCCCCGCCGGGTCTCCTTGCCTGTATGTCAAGCCTGCTTTCTGCTGTGTCTCCTTCCAGCCCTGGGCCTTTGCAAGGCCTGGTATCTAGTGGAGTGCCCCCACCCCCACACCGCAGACCTCCCTCTCTTCCACTGGTACTCACCACCGAGCTTTTAATAGATGCCAGGGTCTAGGTCAGGGGTTGGGTCTGGGACGACAGCAATTCGTAAGCCAGGCCTACTGAGGGAGTCGGAAGAGCCCAGCGTAAGGAGCAGGGCAAGCGCAGGGGGCTAAGGGGATGTGTGGGGCTAGCCCAGCATGCACGCAGGCTGAAGAGTGGGTGACCAGGTGACAGCAGCGCAGGGCAAACACGCAGGCAGAGGGGCGTGAGGGGGGACTGGGGCTGCACACACTCTCACAGCCGGAACCATTAGTGGGATGGTGCTAGCTGGTGTAGGAGGTAAGGGTGTGACTGAGGTGAGCCTGGAGTGGGTCCCAGGGATCCCTGGGCCTTTCCTGTGACTCACGGAAAAGCCAAGACCAGCAAGTGTAAAGGTCTCTTAGCTTTGCGTTCCACCCAATAGAAGGGGGAGCCCATAGAGGGTGGTGAAGAGAGAAGTAGAGAAACGTAGAAGGGACCAATGTGAGGCAAGCAGGAGGCAGTGGGAACCTCATGCTGATGGCAGGCAGGCCCGGAGGACAGGAACACAGGTGAGGCAAATGCCTGGGCTTCTCAGTGTGCACACACACGCCCAAGAGTGTGACCAAGGTCTGTGCTGTAGGAAATGAAGCCAACCTCCCGGGAGCCAGAAAATGGCCAGAGTCACGAACACCAATTATTGAGAGGCTGGGCACCAGCCAGGAAGCATGGAGGACCAGCGGGTCCCTCTCCATCTACTCACTGACCAGAGAGGAAGTGGGGGTAAACACTGAGCCCAAAGCAGACCGGAATCTCATCTGTCTGCCTTGCTACACAGGAAGCTGAGACCAAAGACTCCCAATCCATACCTGCCTCGGCTCCAATGATAAGATCGGCCTGGGCAAATTAGTGAGAGCCCTGTCTCAAAATGAAAGGCAGAAAATGACTGAGATATAGCCCAGTGTTGTTTTGCATTCCTGAGGATCCCCAGCACCGGAGGGGGGGGCGATTAGACCGGCTCGTGGGAAAGTAGGGAGATGCTCCATCTCACCAGGCCCTCAGGAACGCCAAGTACCAAGAAACTCAATTGCTTATCGTATCACTCCCCTCAGGCCCTAGCAGAAGCCCAGAGAGGGTCAGACAGCTCCCCAAGGTCATCCGGAGCAGAGGGGAGGAGACCCCCAGCCCAGGCCTCCTTCCTCCAGAATGTCTGTGAAGAAACATGAAAGCCATCAGGCCCTTGATTCTCCGCCCCTCCCACCCCCCACCCCCAACCAGGCCTGACAGGAGGGCAGAGGGCAGGCCGGAAGTCTGCACCAAGATCAGAGATTCCCCCATTCAAGTGAGAGCAGCTTAGAAACCTGCTGAGCGAAAGGGCCATGGGGGTGGGGGATAGGGGATTCCGGGTGGGGGTGGGGAGATAATTACAAAGACAATGCACTCACTGATAGAGCCTACGTGTGGAGCCTCAGAACAGCTCTTTGTTCTTCACCAGGAGAGGGGAGATACTGTCTTTCCCTGGTTGAGCAGAGAGCTCAGAGCAGTAACCTGACCGGTGACACAGTGAGGACGTGCGGAAGTCAGGCATCCCTAACAGTCAGGTTAGGGCCCAGGCGCCTCAGAGGCCTCCTGCTGGGAGACTCTGAGCTTCCCTCCTTTCACACCTGAAGCAGAAGGCCAGCCTGGGGCAGCCGTCCCTCAGGCCTGAGTCTGCACCTCTTCAGCGTCTCTCTACTTACCCCAGGACGCTGCACCGGGAAATGGAATGCAGCAATGTTTGTCTGAGTGCTCAAAAGAAAAATGCTACCCTTCCAGTGAGGGAGAGGTGCCAGATCTTGGCCCCTGTGTGTCCCAAGGAGAGCCATGAGGGCAACTAACTGAACAGGGGGCATACCTTCCTGAGGTCAGATGACCAACGTCAGTGTTAAAATACCCAGTCACCTTGAAAACTTGTGTTCCTGGCATAGTGGAACGGCGTGTTTTAAGGATTTAAAGATCTTGAGCAAAAGAGGAGACAGATTCCATAGCACAGTCCATCACTGAGGGAAGTCGGGGCGGGAACATGGAGGCAGGAGAGCCCTTGGAGGGGTGCACCCGGAGTAGACTGGGCTGATAAGATCAGTCACTATGAAAATGCACCACCGGCTTGTTTGTCACCTCTCCCAAAATGACTCCAGACTTGTGTCAAGCTGACACAAAACTAGCCAGCAAAAACTGTCTCTACACGTTCTTTGTAAAGCTAGGGAACCTGAGGACTGGAGAACAGTGGCTCACCCAAGATCGTGTTGAAGTTCATACTGGACTCTAGACTAGAACTCAGACTCGGTGTCACAAGAACTTATTGACTGCCTGCTGTATACAAGAGACCTGTTAATATACAGGCAATTCCACTGGCTGCTCTCAGGGACCTAGCAGCTGCTCACATCATCACCTGCTGCCACCAGGTGGGTGTTGGGCCCCCAGCCGCCCCAGATCCTCCCCACGCCCTGCCCTCTGCCCCATCTCTCTGTCCTCCTATCTCTCTGCCTTCTCCCATGTCTCTCTCTCTCTCTGGTCCCTCTCTTTGCCTATCTGTCTGCTTGTCTGCCTTTATCTCTCCCCATGTCTCCACTCCTCTTCCCTCTCCCTATTAAAATCTCTTACACCAGATCTGTTCCATGACGTAATTTCTCAGGGGTACACCATGGCACGGCCGGCTCGAATTTTTATCCTATCAAGACCAGCCTGGGGCCTCATGATAGTGAAGGCAGTGGGGAGGGTCTGAACCAAGTCTCCAAGGATATGGGCCTGCCTTTTGGGGATTTCCAAGCACGAAATCAGAAACACCGAACACCCGGTTCAGTGTCCTGGAGGTCCAGCCTCCCATTGGCATATCACGTGACTTTCAGAGCTCCATGTTGCTGGGGAAAAGGCTCAAGACAGAAGGTGATGTGGCATCACTCTGAACAATGCTGTGAGAAGCCCTACTGTGAGACACTGAAAGGCCTTACTCATAGTGAGTGCTCAGGGGTCAGTGACTCTTCTAGTTTGTTCTGGGAACTGCAGAGGCTCAGGGGAGGCCCGCTTTTCACTTGACTATGGTAGACAGCCTCCCAGACAAGTGACATTTGAGTAGTGTCCTGTAAAATGGAGAGGAATGTGCCTACTAAGACCTGATAGCTGCAGCCCCAGCTCAACAACAACATGATTCCCCAAACAAGGGGACACAGCAGGCCACTGTCCCTGGGATTCTCTGGGACAGGTCTTTGGGATTTTCTCAGCCTCCCTGGGATCTTGGGTTCACCACTGCCTAAGCCAAAGGATAGTATGGCAGAGGTTAGGCTGGGGTTGAAGGTGGCACCGGGCTGAAGAAGCTCAGGGCGTATGGGGAAGGGAAGCTGAGCCCTGACTCCTCACCAGCTGAGCCAGAGTACTGCTTCCTCCTTCTGCTCTAGCTCAGGGGTTCTGAGGCTGGGGATAGGGTCCCAGAGGCTCCCAGCCTTTCTCGAGCTACCCTGGCCCACAGCTGGTAGAGCTTCCCACCATCTCATCTCTCTCCTACATGCTCATCCTTCCTCCCTTAAAAGTCTGCTGGTAGCTGGCTGTAGTGGTACAGGCCTTTAGTCCCCTTGTTCAGAAGGCAGAGGCAGGTGGATCTCTGTATTCAAGGTCAGCCTGGTCTACAGAGAAGGTTCCAGGACAGCTATGGCTACACAGAGAAACCCTGTCTCAAACAAAACAAAAATAAACAAAAACAAGTGTGTGTTGGCGGTCCCTCCCACCTCCCACCTTGCTCCTGCTGGTCCAAGGTCATCCTGGGCCCCTCCTGGAGGGCTCCTCCAGGTCTACCCACTCCTCTTGCTTTGTCACACCCTGTACTGGATTGAGAACAGACGCAGCAGTGGACCAGACTACATCCTGGGGGGGGGGGGGGCTGCAGCCCGTGTATAGGGTGGCCTTAAACAGTTATTGACTCCACCAGAGTACCTGTGGAGGTGCCTTGAAGAGGTGCCTGTCCAGGGATCCTGGGAGTAAATGTCGGAGCAGGTAAGGAAGACCATCACCCCCTACTCTAACTCACCCCAGTTTAGCCCCCTCCCAACCAAGTTCTTCCGTGCAGAAGCGTTAAAGTGCACACATGGGACTCCGACATGAGTTTTCCATGAAGTAGGGACCAGCAAGTGGCTGAAAATTGTGGTTAACAGCAGCCTTACAAGCCAGGCTTGAATCCTATCTGACCCTTGCCCGCCCTACCCCAACCAGGCATGACAGGAGGGCAGAGGGCACCCTGGCTTCTCTCATTTGCTTGCTGAGGATAATTAGTGGTGATTTTATCATCATCATCAACAACAACAACAACAACACATTTTATTTTATTTTATTTTATTTTATTTTATTTTATTTTATTTTATTTTATTTTATTTTAT
>NW_026586589.1:6544906-6730780 GCF_907164565.1 Psammomys obesus
ATTTTATTTTATTTTATTTTATTTTATTTTATTTTATTTTATTTTATGCATATGAGTATTTGCCTGCATGCATATATGAGTACCATGGGTCTCCTGGAACTAGAGTTACAGACAGTTATGAGTGGCCATATGGGTGCTGGGAATTGAACCTGCGTCCCCAGTGCTCTTAACCACTGAGCCATTTCTCCAGTCCAGGGGGTGTGAATGTTGTTTTTTAATAGTAGGATACAGGGTCTTATGTAGCCGAGGTTGGCCTCAAATTCACTGTGTAGCCAAGGATGGCCTTGAACTGTTGATCTTCTCACCTCTACCTCCAGGTGCTGGGGTCACAGGCTCTGTCCCCCAACACCTGTCTAAAAGACAGAACATGATTGTTTGAAGAAGTGAACCTCTTTTTGTTTTAAGTGAATTTAAGTTCTTGCACCTTAGAAAAATCATGTTATCTGTTAAGCTTCACCTAGGAGTCTGGGTATGTGGCTCACTGGCAGAACACTGTCTACTGTGAGCAAGGCCCTAAATGCAATCCCAGAACTGCAAAACTTAATAACGAAAACAAACGTTCCTAGGTGTGGTAGTGCACACCTTTACCTCAGCATCCACTGGACACAGGCAAGGGGATCTCTGTGAGTTCTGGGCCAGCCTGGTCTACAGAATGAAACTCTGCCATAAATAAATAAATAAATAAATAAATAAATAAATAAATAAATAAATAAATAAACTAATTAATTAATTAATCAATTAATAAAATTCTGGGCATGATTGGTCAGTATGTCCAAACACATGGCCTGCTCACAGTTTGAAAGCTCCAACTTCCTAGGGGCCAAAGTCCTCCAGCATCATCTGGGGTTAGTTTGGCAAATTTGATCTTTCCCCCTTGCCTTGATCTGGCCCCTCTGCACACCTTGGAGGGAAATCTAGTTCTATTGTTAGTTTTTCTCCAGGTCTGGTTCTGCCTGCTGAGGAAAGGAAATCCTTGGGGAGTGCTTAGTTTTCTTCTGTGATGTTTTAGGACCTGGCTCTGCCTCTTCCTCCTGTCCCCGGACACCCTGTCATTGTGCACAAATCCTCGGGGAAGGAGCAGGCTCTGAGTCACGGAATCCTTGGCCCGGGCCTGGAGTGGGAGCAAGGACATAGAATCGTTGGCCCCAGAGAAGACCCTGCATGGTGGCTTCTCTGGATCTTAGTCTGATTTCTCTTGAGGGAGAGAGTAGGTAAGCAAGAGGAGAGACCAGCAGGAAGGACCATGAGAGAGGATGACAGTTCAAGAAGAATCAACCCACATGTGTGTGAGACCCTAACCTCATAATAAGAGCGCCGGAGAGTCAAAGAGAAAAGGAGACAGCTTGTTTTTATGACTTTACTAGGCTGGCGCGTCAGATTAGAGTGGCAGGCACATTGACTGAGTGCAGAGAACAGTTTGTAGACCCTGACACATGACCCTTGCTCTCCTTTCTCCAATTGAGTAAGCAGGAGGGTACAGTCTAGAGTCCTGGTGGTCCTGCCTGGCCCTCCAAAGCTCACGGGTGTCCTTTTTTCTCAACAGACTCTGCGTGGGTTCATCTCTGTTTTACATGCAGCTTATTTTAGAGCTTATCAGCCACATGACCTTGCAGGCGGTTTCGGCTCCTAGTTATTTTTTCCCCTAAACTTCTAATTTGGGGATGGGGAGGTATGGGAGGGCACCCTAGCAGAAGCTGGGTGGGGTTGGACAGCTAGACAAGCAGGCATTAGCAGGGTCTAGTGTTTTCTGTTCATTTATAGCTTGATGTAAACTGGCCCAAGGCGTCTTTGAAAACGAACCATCAGATTTCACTTTGAAAAATGTAGCTTTGTTTATTTGATGTGTGTGAGTGTTTTGCCTGGATGTATGTCTGTGTACCACAGGTGTGCCCCACGCCTGGGGAAGCCAGAAGAGGGTGTTACGGCCGATCCTCCGGGCTTGGAATTGTGGATGTTTGTGAGCCACCATGTGGGTGCTAGAAACTCAACCTGGGTTTTCTTTAAGGGCAGCAAGTGTTTTTAAGTGCTGAGCCATCTCTCTGGAGCCTCAGATTTCATTTCTTAGGCCCTCACCTCTGAAACTCTGGAGGAGAGGCAGCTGAGCAGTCAGCCTCCGGCCCCCTCCCCTCGCACTGGCCCCAGCGAGGATCATTTTAGCCATCATTTCTGAAACTTTCGCTTGGCATGCCCTTTACTTCAGCCACTCCTCTTGGTCCTCTTCAGAACACCCAGGCAGCCACCGCCCCAGGTCCCCTTCCAGAACCCGCTTCTCCACGTTGCCCCAAACCCAGGCCTGGTCAGCCTGGCTCTCCCTTTGCTGCTTGTTTCACATTTGGGCTTTCTTCTGCTTCCTCTCTGCTGACCTCTGCTCCCTGGGTAGCTCCTGATGGTTCTTGGATTCTCTCTGGGTCTCCAAAGCTGGCTCCCAGCCACATGGATCAGATATGTATCTCTCGAGGAATGAATGGTGACCCATGCGTTGCCCCGGCATGCCAAGAGTGCCAAGGTAGGGGTTGGGGCCTGGTGAGCTTTGGGCCTCAGCACTGCTCAGACCACATCCTGACACAGACCAGACTTGTTGGAACAAGAATCTGACCCTAGATTCCCCCTGGATGGCAGAAGCATTTCCAGGCAAGCTTAGCCCTGCCCTGAGGCTATGTATCAGAGTGGGAACTCAGCCAGCAACTCCATCCTGGGTCACACCCAGTGTCTCGCCTCACCTTCTCCACAGCCCCTGCCAGCTCCGGGAGGAACTGCAGGGTGGGAATCCCTGAGGAGGCTTGAAGAAGCCCAGATCTGTCTATACTAAACTAGGGACCACAGTTCTAACTGTGAGCTCTACATCCAGATATTTGAGTTGGGGTGCCCAGAACCAGCAGGGAGCGGCATCTCCAAACCCCAAATTTGAGCCAGGTTATGATCTGTGCTCAACTTTCCATTGCAACTCCAACAACCAGGTATTATGAAACCATCCAATAGTTAAATTAGCTCCCTGGCCCTGGAGCTGGCTCTACCTAGCCTTCCCATTCCTGAAGCCAAGGCATCTATGCCTGAAAGCCTATAGGTCAGGTCTCTTTGACTCAGCCAACTCCTCAAACCCTGTGGAGCTCTCTGTCTCAACAGGGGGAATCTGGTCCTCAGGAAAAAGCAGAAGAGGGCTATCCTGGGCAGCTCTAGCTAGGGTCAGGGTCAGTGCTGTACCAGCCAGGGCCTTCTTCCTGCCAGACACCAGAAACTCCATGTTGGAGGGGATGAAGCACTTCTGGCTCTGGCCTTCTGGCCGAGGCCCTGGGGGCAGCCTCAGTGTTTAGTGCGGGGGCACACTGGCCAACCACGAGGCTTTCTCCTTTCTTGGGGAGGTTACAGGTTGCTGTTTGAAATCGTGGATGGGGAAGAGGTAGGAGAGCTCTGAGATAGGAGGTCAAGCAGCCTCCTCAGGAGAGCGTAACTTTGGGAAATTTAAAGGATGAGCGCAAGAGCCCACCAGATGATCTGAGGAGGGGCCTTCAGGCAGGGGGCCTTTTGAACTGATCTCTCCAGTGGTGGCAGAGGGAAAACAGTGAGAGATGAAGCTGAAGCCTTGGCTGTGGGAAGGGACAAAGTGCCGAATCCCTGGGGACAGTTAAAGAAGAGGCAGTCTGCGGCCACATATTTCTGAAAGATCCCAATGGCAGCCAGATGGACGGGGGGGTGGGGGTGGGGGGGTGGCAGTTGGAGGCAGGGAGGCCAGCAGAAAGGCTGGGAAGTCCTCCAGGAGGGGGTGACAGTGGCTCATCGATGGCAGAGGAGGCAGGGAGAGCGGGTGACTCAAGTACATACAGAGGAAGCACTCCCAGTGCTTGATGGATCAGGAGTGTGGGCGGTCAGAGAGGGTGACTGGAGACTGATCCTCAGGCTTCGGGGTGAGTGGAGGAAGCTGCTGATTGCTGAGTACTGGGCAGGAACTCCCTCTTCTTGTAAGGGAAGAAGCAGAGTCGGGTTTGGACCAAATTCTAAAGGTCAAACCTGCTAGCTGCCCATGGGGATGCTGAAAAAATTAACACTGAACACACTGCACCAGGTGCCAAGTGCTTCGTGGGTATTTGCCCTTAGGGAAAGATGCTACTATTAACTGCACTTAGCTCCGTTTCGCTGCTGAGGATATAGGCTCAGAATGGGAGGCCGTGTGTAGCGTAAGAAAGCAGCCAGACAGCGTCTAGGGAGCTCTCCTCTCTAACCGGACTCTGGAGGGAACTGTTAAAAAAATGCCCGGGCTTCACAGCAGTGGTCTTCTGGAAGCCCAGTGAGGAAAGCTATGTCTAATAAGGATCCAGGACACGAGCTGGAGCTGGAGATGCTGGAGAAATGAGAACAGAAGGGTGAAGGGGAAAAGTGGGCTTCATCCTTCTAGGTCCTAGGCTCTTGGGGACTTGGCCAAAGCCAAAAAGTCTCTCTAGAAGATCCCTGGTGCCCCTGAGGACTCAGAGAAGAAGAAATCCACAGGCCCATGTGCCCGAATAGCAGAGTGTCCTAGCCACTGAGCTTCAGCCTTCCAGCTCCCTGCTAGCATCAGTACCACCCCACCTCAGGTTTATTGGCTTGTTCCTCCTGGCTTGCCCAGTTAATTTTCTCATACACCCCAAGATCACCTCTCCAGGGGTGGCACCGCCCACAGTGGTCTGGGCCCTCCCACATCAATCATCAACCAAGAAACGATCCCACAGGCCAATCTTACAATGTTTTTGTTTTGTTTTGTTTTATTGTTTGTCTTTTTTGTTTGATCATTTGTTTGTTTTTCCAGACAGGGTTTCTCTGTGTAGTTGGCTGTCTTGGATTTGCTTTGTAGACCAGGCTGGCCTCAAACTCCAATTTAAAGAGATCTGCTGCTTCTGCCTCCCGGATTACAGGCTGGGATGACAGGCGTGTGCCACCTCGACCGGCTCCACAGGCTGATCCTGGAGGTATTTTCTGTGTTGGGGTTCTCTCCTCTCAGATGACTTCAGCGTGTGTCAAGCTGACAAAGAACTGGCCGGTACACTGGAAAGCAGCTCTTCCAAGATCTCATTCTATGTGGCACATAGACCAGGCTAGCCTCCAACTCACAGAGATCTGCTGCCTCTGCCTCCTGAGTCCTGGGATCGAAGGCCAGGCCAGCCTGGTCTATACAGTGAGTTCCAGGATAGCCAGGGCTACACAGAGAAACCCTGTCTTGAAAAAAATAAAACAAAACCAACCAACAAATAACTGAAGGTCATATCCCTAGTTTGGGCAGAGAAAAGGCTTTTGTGTATGGTTGACAATTCTGAGTGCTGAAGCAAATCGTTCCTTTGCTAACGGCCACAATCAACCTCTGACTCCAGAAGCAGAGTTAACTACTGAGGTGAAAAGTCTCTGAGTGACAGAAAAGTGAAGGGACATTAGATCTCTCTCCAGCAGAGGTCTGTGAGGTGTGGTCTATGGTTAGATGGCCTTACCCTGTCCCACAGCCCCCGCCCCATCCCCACAAATGTGACATCTGGGTCCTTCATTCAGAGCTGTGCTAGTTCAGAATTTCAGCCACTGCTCCATTCCAGGAACTCACAGGCTCCAGCCTGTTGGGGGAAGGGAGGCCCTCAAGAGGTTATTGGTCATCTTGTAGCACCCCAAGCTTTTGGAGTGAAACACGCCAAGAAAAGGATGACTCACTCACAACATCCCTTGACAGTTCCTGGAAAAACACAGATCATGAACCCCATCCTGGGACTTCTCAGGACAGAAAGGGATTCCCAGATGGAGCCCGTCCATGGTGTACAGCAGCCGAGGAAGTTGGATGAGCCCTTATTCCCCAAGGGACAAGCTTTCGCAGAGGACCGAGGGAGGCTTCATCTCAGTCCTCCTGAAACTCAGGACAGCGTCCCCATCAACAGCAGCAGGGATGCTGCTCTTTAAACAGGATGGCTGAGCAAGACCACAGCCACGGCGAAAGCCGACCCATCATGTACCATAAAAAACAGCTCAGAAAACCAGCGCAAGCCTTTAATCCCAGCACTCGGGAGGCAGAGGCAGGCAGATCTCTGTGAGTTCGAGGCCAGCCTGGTCTACAGAGCAGGTTTGAGGACAGCCAGGGCTACACAGAGAAACCCTGCCTTGAAAAACCAATGTATATATATACATATATATGCATATATATGCATATATATGCATATATATATATATATATATACACACACACACATATATGCAAAACTATACTCTCAGCAGCTCCCTTCCGTAAACTAGGCAGATGTGACAGTGACCTTGTCCTGCTTTTCCCAGGCGCTCTGGGCCCCAGTACGATTCTGACACCTGAGCTCAGTGGCTACATTGAACTTGTCTCCAGTCAGCTGCCAACACAGTAAACCCTTAGGGTGGAGAAAGGCTTGGTGGAGGGAAAGAGCTTGTCCAGAGGCCTGAAGTCACAGCACCTGAGCGCTGAGCTCATTGTTCTAGCAAGCTCCTCAAGGCAAGTTGCTCAATGTGTCTGAGTCTCAGTTTCCTCGTCTGCAAAGCAGACATGAGTAAACCAGCCTCGGAGACTCGTTGAGGAGACAGATGGCAAAGCATTTGACTTAGTGTCTGGCCCTCGGGATGAAGGCTTGTTTAGCACAGCTTACATGGAGGGAAATGGTCAGTTCTTCAGCAGTCAGCCAGCCCGATGACCGCATATCAGCATGGAGAACCTTAAAAGTGTGTTAATTACTAGTGCTGTGTGTGTGTAGGATGTGTGCATGCAAATACCGGGGCACCGATGCCGCGGGACACACGTGACCGTCAGAGGCAGCTTTGTAGAGTTCCAGGGACTGAACTCGGGCTGTCAGGCTCACGCAGCGAACATGTTTACCTCCTGAGCAACTTTCCAACCCTAGAAGGTTTTGAACAGTCTCGTTCCCGCCACAGAGGCATCCGGGGTAGCCATGTCTACTTTATCACACCACTTGACTAGAAACAGAAAAGTATGTATTGTGCCTGTGTGCTCGGCTTATTGTACTCACCGACATACTTTTCAGATTTATTTAGATACTTTATCATTGGTTTTTAAATATACCACATTTTACCTATTCACAAAAGTTTTTTTTTTTTTTCTTCTCTTTTTGGGAAGGGGAGTTGGAGTGAGGAGACAGGGCCTCACTATGTATTCCTAGGCTGGCCTAAAACCGACAATTCTCCTGCCTCGACTTCCTGAGGACTGAGGTGTCATAGACATGTGCCACCATGCCTAGCACACCTCGCAAATTCTGTTTTCCAGTTGTTTGGCTTGGTTTTAGTTTAGGAGACAGTGTCTCTCTGTGTAGCCTGGCTGGCCTGAAATTCACTATGTAGATCAGGCAGGCCTCAAATTCTCAGAGATCTGCCTGCCTCTGCCGTCCAAGTGCTGGGAATAAAGACATGCACCACTACCCCTGGCTTTGTCCAGCTCCTGGCTTTTATTAATAAAGCCACCACTCACACTCGGCCACTCGTGCTAGAACTTAGCACGGGACTCTGTGGAAAGCTGTCTTCACTTCCCTTGGGCGACGTCTCGGGGCAGAGTGCAGAGCCTCGGAGCTGGGCGGCCTGTGGAGCCGCCTATGACTCCCCACTGCCTCTCTGAGGTTACTGCTCTCCTCACACTTGTCCCAGCCACGCCAGCCTCTCCATATTCAGTGTGTTCAGGCTTTTTGACTCTACTCAGTTTGGGGTGCTTACGGACATGATGGCTTTACTTTGTATTTCCCTGATGACTAGCGGTGAAACTCCTTTCTTGCTCTTCTTTAGAATTCTTGTGTATGGGCAGGTCTAGCATGCATGTTTATGTGTGCACAGTTGTGTGTGTGCATGTGCGTGTGTGTGTGTGTGTGTGTGCGCGCGCGTGCGTGTCAGTGTGCGTGTATATGGAGGCTAAAAGCCCCCATGTCCACTTTTTTATTTGAGTGTTAGAAGTCAAACTTTCCTTACACTTAGACTGTAAGCATTTTGCTGAATGAACTAGAACTTCATAAGGGTGGAGGTGGGCTAGCCTGTATGTGTGTGTGTGTGTGAAAGCCACAGTTAAGGCTGCAGAAATGGTTAAAAGTGGGTAAGAGCATGTACTGCTCTTCCAGAGGACCCAAGTTCAGCTCCCAGCACCCACATTAGGTGGCTCACAGCTATCCTCTGGATACCTCTGCTGGCACATGCGCTCTGTGCACATACTCACACACAGACATAAACTTGCAAATTAAAATAATAAAAATAAATCTTTTTTAAACAAAGGAAGAAAGAAAGTACTGAGCAGAGTAAAAACTGCTTTTGGACATGTGAAAATAGCATAGTCAAGATCCCCACCACACCCGTGGCGACACCTGATAACTCAGTGACATCACTCACTCAGGATAACCAGACAGTCCTAGAACTCCATGACGCCCACTAGATGGTATATAAGCAGAGACCAAGAGCAATGCTTTGCTCTGCACATCTGGACAGATGTCACCTTGGTCTTCCCTAAGGCTGGAGAGTCTCTCCCAGGATCCTGACTCTCAAATCAGAGACGCCTGTCGGAGAGGGAGATAAGCCTAGGACCGTAGTTAGGAATTTAGAGTGTGAACATTATGTGATGACCCTTGGCCTAATAAAATATAACTAATTTTTAAGATTTATTTATTCATTTATTCATTTATTTATTTAATTATTTATTTTATGTGTGAGAGTGCTCTATCTGCATGTACACTTGCACGCCAGAAGAGGGCATCAGATCCCAGTATAGATGGTTGTGAGCCACCTGTGGTTGCTGGGAATTGAATTCAGGACCTTTAGAAGAGCAGACAGTGCTCTAAACAGCTGAGCCATCTCTCCAGCCCATAAAATACAACTATTGTTATACTAACTATAAGTATCTACCTTCTTGTTTTCAACAGAAAGACAGTCACA
The DNA here is from genome assembly GCF_907164565.1 of Psammomys obesus. Classification (NCBI taxonomy): domain Eukaryota; kingdom Metazoa; phylum Chordata; class Mammalia; order Rodentia; family Muridae; genus Psammomys; species Psammomys obesus. Next base: position 6,553,790 of record NW_026586589.1, read on the forward strand.
GATTAATGTTGACTGTCTTCTTCTATGTCTCTGCTTCCATTTTTGTCTGTTGCTGAGCCTGGATTTCATCTCCCTGTTCCTGATATATTAGCATATATTATTATGTATTACATATTAGCACACATTATTATGTATTATATATATATATATATATTAGTGGCCTGTGAATCACATGATTCTCCCCTTCCTTCCCCCCCAAACTTCCTTTCAGCCTCTCATCTCCCTGTGCACTAGGGCTACAAACAGGCACTGTCACACATTTTTTTTTTTTTTTACCTAGTCTAGAGATCCAGACTCAGATCCTCTTGCTTTCGGAGCTCACCCTCTACATGCTCAGCCATCTCCCTAGCCCAGGTGGCTTGTTGATATTTTGAGACAAGGTCTTGTGTAGCCCAGGCTGGTCTTGAGTTCACAACGTACCCAGAAATGGGTACTGGGTGCTGGGATTCTCAGTCAGGCCTGAGCTACCACACCTGTTTTATGCAGTGTTTGGGATAGAACAAGGGCTTCATGTGTGCTAGGCAAATAATCTTCCAACCGAGCTACAACCCCGGTCTCCCCGGGATTTCTTTTATTACATCTTCATTCACTTGTGGATGAGGGCACAAATGCCATGGCATGTACAGCACACGAGGCTGGATGACAGCTTGAGAAAGTCGCTCTCTCTTCCACCTGTGGGCCCAGGGATGGAACTCAGGTCATCAGACTTGGTAGCAAGCACCCTTAAGCACTGAGCCATGTTACAGGCCACCTGGAATTTTACTTGGTTTTCTGTGTGTGTGTTTGTGTGTGTGTGTGTGTGTGTGTGTGTGTGTGTGTGTGTGTGTGTAGTGGCACACACCTGTAATCTCAGCCCTTCTAGTCTAGGGTTGAAGGGTGGAAGGGAGGTATAGGTTTAAATACCCCAAATAAAAGAGTTTTAAAGTTCTGCTTAAAGAAGGCAAAGTGAGTAAAATATAACGTGTGTGAAATGGAGATTCGCTTGCTCACAGGGGCCTGTGAAAAGGTCCTTGGCCCCCTAAAGGAGTCACGACTCACAGGCTGAGAAGCATTGTTCTAGATTCTAGACATTGACAATGTTAAGAAAAGAATATATCTCATGTGCTTTAGGCTACAAACAATCACAACATAGTATTTTATAATCCTTGAGATTAAGGGTCCAAAGTGGGTCTTTCTGGATGAAAATCAAGACATTGTTGGCTTTCATCAGGAAGGAAATTCCTCTGTAGATGTTGGGAATTTCATACCTCATCTTATGACTCCCTCAGTCAGCCCACACTCCTTGCTCAAGGCTCCAACTTCTGCTTCTGGGTCACTTCCTCTCTGATTTCAACTTTCCTTTCTCCTTTTTCTTGTAAGGACTCTTGTGATTACATGGGACCACTTGGATATCCTGGAATAACTTCCTCTGCTCAAATCCCTAACTTGATTGTACCTGCAACCCCACCCGCTAGCCCAGGCTTTGGGAATTGGAACACAAATGCCTTTGGGGCATCTTATCTAAAGGAAGTGGGGACATGGGGCTGAAGAGGCCTGAGCTGGGGTTGCCTGGCATCTTGGAAGATGGAAGCCAGTAGAGACGGAGTAGAGTTGGGGAGAGGTCAAAGGAGGCCAAGCGCCTCTTAAAGCCTCTGTGGATTCCAGTGAGAATTTTGGTCATTACCTGAGTGAGGTGGGAGCAGCTGAGAGACATGATCTCACAAGTTTAAAAAAATTAAAAACCTCACATGTATTTAGTCAGTTATCTTTCTATCTATCCATGCTTTCATCCATCTAAAATTTTCTCACATCTATCTATCTATCCAGCCACCCAGCTATCTACTATCATCCATCCATCTATCTACTATCTATCCAGCCATCCACTAGCATCCATCCGCTTATCATCATCTATCTATCTACTATCTCTACTATCTATCCACCTACCTGGCTAGCTAGCTAGCTATCTTGTATGCAGCGGCAAACATAGCTAGAGCTGGCTATCCCTCCCCACCATGTGTTTCCCAGGGATAAAACTCAGATTAGCCTTGGAGCCAAACACCTTTACTGCTGAGCCACCTTGTCTGTTGCCAGCTGCTGTGTTGAGAACAGACTATCCATAAAGATGCTGTTCAATATTCAGGCTGAGATGATGGTAGGCCAGACTTCAACAGTGGCAGGAAGTGGTGGGACAGAGTATCAGCTTAGATTTTTAGTTGCAGGGAGATACTTAAAGATCAACCAAGAGAGGGGAATCAAGATGTCTGGCTCATTAGCAGACAACTCTTTGCTAGCATAGCATGAGTTTACTATGCACAAAGCTCTGAATTCAAATCCTAGCAACCCAAGCTTCCGAAAAGATACTTTCTGTATTGATATGTTTTCTAAGTTATCTAGGTATGATAACAAAATACCTGTACCAGGCTATTTTAAGAAGAAAAAAAAATGTTTATTTAACTCACAGTTAAAACTGAAACTGAAAATGCAAGATCTGGAAGAATAGCTCTTGCAGTCCTTGTGGGTTTTGTAAGACAAGATTAATGAGGAACATAATTCTCAGTTTGGCTTCTGGTTAGTGCTAGTAGCTGGTAACATCATGGTGGGAGTGTGCTTAGGAACAGTGTGGTTGTCTCAACAAATATGAAAACAAAGAGGGCTTCAGGAAGTCAGCTCAGGCTTTTCTAACAACTTGTTCTCATGATAGTTCATGAGATCATTCCTTTATGAGGATGGCTTTCCCCAAGGCCAAAGCAAGTTCCCTCTTGGCTTGTGTGTTAAAGGGAGTTTCCATCATGTCCCACACCACCACACTGGAGACTAGGAAGGAACCCCTTAGGAGACAAGCCACATGCAAGCCCCAGGATCCTTTAAGCTATGAAGAGACATTTCCCATGGACTGGAAGGATTAGTAAAACTGTTAAGCTGTCCACATTAGCCCATGTGACCTAGAGATTCAGTGTAATGCCTTCCACAATTCATTCTTCACAGAAATAGAGGAAAAGTGCTAAAATTCACATGGTGCCAAGAACTTTGCATAGGCTGAAGTATCTTCAGAAAGAACAAAACTAGATGTGCAAACAAAGCCAGATGCGCACCCATTTCAAGTTGTACTCAAGGTTATAATAATCAAAACAGGATGATACTGGTATAAAATGGGGCAGGAAAATAGAATGAGAGCCCAGAAATAAACCCAAGCAGATGTTGTCAACTCATCTTCAATGAAGGCACCAAAAATAGACAATGGAGCAATGAGTCTTTTCAACCCATGGTGTAGAGACAACAACATGCAAAGAAGTGAAACTGAACTCTCATCTTACATGGTATTAGTTATGTGCATGCATGTGTGTGTCTGTGTGGGTATGTGCCTGTGAATGCAGTTTCCTCAGAGGCCAGTAGAGGGCGTCCAGATCCCCTGAAGCTGGAGTTAACAGTTGTCTGACATGGGTGCTGGAAACTGAACTCAGGTTGCTGAGCCGTCTCTCTAGTCCATTAAAACAGATTACAGACAAAAAATGTAAAACCTGACAAAGGGAAACTTGGAGAAGAGGAAAGAGGAGGAGGAGAAAGAGCCCCTTGATGTTAGCCTTGGCAATAGGTATTTGTTTGAGACAGGGTCTCACTGTGTAGCCTTGGCTGGCCTGGAACTCATTGTGTAGACCAGGCTGCTCTCAAATTCATAGAGATCTGCCTGGCCCCAGCTCCTGAGGTAAAAGCGTGATCACTATGTGTAGCTTTTCTTCTCTCCCTCCCACCCCTTTTTGGATATGACAATAAAAGCACATGGTACAAAGACAAAATAAACAGGTGCAAACCCAACTAGACTAAAGGTTCATGAGAATGGAAATGAGATGAAAAGTCACTCTACAGAAGGGAAGAGTTACAAGTCATATTTAATAAAGGGTTCATGTCTAAAATAGTATGCACACAATTCGGTAGCAAAAAGGCTAATTTGCTTGACTTAGTAATGGCAAAAAGACCTGAACTTTTCCAGAGTTGGTCTCCACACGGCCTGCTGGTGTGTTGTAAGGTACTCACCCCCATGGTCAGGAGATATAAACAAGAGCAGGAATGGTTGCCTCACACTTGCTAGGAGGGATGTCTCAGAAAAAGCTAGGACGTGGAGAAGTTAGAACCCTGGTCCCGTCAGCAGTTAAAACGTAAAAGACTTCAAAAGTTAAATAGGCTGGGTATGGTAGCATACATCTTCAATCCCAGCACTCAGAAGCAAAAAACAGACAGACCTCTGTGAGTTTGAGGCCAGCCTGGACTACAAAGCAAAAAAAGAAAGAGAGAGAGAGAGAGATGTCTATGTAAACAATAGAATATAGCTCATTTTAACAACAAAAACTAGACGTTATGGTGCATGCCTATAGCCCCAGGGTTCAGGAGGCTGGGGAGGAAGGAGAGAGGGAGAAGGAAGAAAGAACGGAGACATAAGTGGACATAGGCTGCCATGATCTTGTCGAACTCACACTCAGAGAGCAGAGTGGGGCATAGAGGCCTGAGGACCATACAGTGGGAAGACAGGCCCTGGCAAAGGGTATGAAGCTTCAGCTCTGCAAGATAACTCAATTCCAGACGTCTAACATGTGGCACTGGGATCCCAGGTCATGGTACCGTTGTGTGTGCTTAAAATGTGCTGAAGAGGTAGGTCCTACGTGTCCACAATACTTGCACTCTCACTTGCTCACTCACACACCACACGCGCGTACACACTCACATGCACACACTCATACACTCATCACACACCACAGTGCACACACACACACCACACATGCACTCACATACCCGTGTGCGAGGTCACACACACACTCATACACACTCACAACTCTACTTACACAGCCACAGAACGGAAGTGATGGATATTTTAATTAGCTTGGTTATGGCAGTTATATAAATAACTAGCTCGATTAGGGTGGTTATATGTACACAAGTATGTGTGTGCACCACATGTGAGCCTGATATCCACAGAGGCCAGAAGAGGGCACTGGATCCCCTGAAACCAGGGTTGCAGACAGTCATGAGCTGCCATGTGCATGCTGGGAACCGAAATTGGGTCCTCTGCAAGAGCAGCCAGCGCCATGTCTACAGCCTCGTTTTTGTTTTGTTGCTGTTGTTTTAAGGAGAGATGTTCTTTGAGGTGGAGGACCATGAATTTCCTGAGCAGCTGCCTGGGATGCTGGTGAAGAGACCAGGAGTCCTGTCTGCACTGCCCTTCGGCATCCACAGCGAGATACTGGGTCGGTCAGGTCTGGAGAGAGATGTTTGGAAGGGATGGTTACTTTGTCAGCTCCCCAGGCTGGTGACGCTCAGATGTTGGATTAGACTGTTTCTGGGTGGTCTGTTTGGGTGTTCGCAGGCAGATGAGCGTTTGAACTACCGAGTAAGATGGGTATCCCCCCGCCCTTGGGTGGGCCTTGTCTAACTGGCAGAAGTCCCAAATAGAAGAAGGTGAGGAGGCTTGGATTCCGAGTCCTTCTCCCAGGCTGAGGGCCAGGGCCATCCTCTTGCTCCTGGTTACTAGGCTTTCCACTCTCACTGGTGTCTACCCATTGGCCTTAGCTCCAGCTTCTCTGCCTGCAGTTGATCATGGGACAAGTCACCATGATCACGTTATAATCACCATAACGTCTTCCGATAAAGCTCTCCTGGTGCTTCTCTACCCTGGAAACCCCAGGCAGCTCAGGAAAGCTGGAGCCTGGACCAGAGCCTCAGGGAGCAAGTGCCAGGCAGAAGGCCAGTGGGAACCAGGGATGGGAAGGAGATCCAGGAGAGATGTCTCAGAAGCCATGAAAGCCCGCTGCTGCCATCGCCACAGTACAGAGGGGAGGCGGGAATGGAGAAAGTACAGGGCTCACCTCTCCTAGCCTGGACCCTGGAGCAGCCTCTGAGGGAACATCAGGAGTTGGGCTCTGAGGTAGAACTGCTCCTGGCAGTTACAGGTTCTCTCCTCTGCTGTGGCCTATGCTTGATTATGCCTACCATAGTCCCTTGACTCTTAACTCCTGCCAGGCCTTTTGACAGCTGGTCACTTGCGCTGGGCTTGGTCTGACACGGCGACCCTGCGCTGGGCTCCCACACTCTGCTGACCTCCTGATGGAGACTCGAGCCTCATCTGTTTGTATGTCAGCCTCCCACCAGGCCAGGTGCACTCACGGTTCCCACAAAGGCTCCTTGTTTCTGTGGAAGCTCTTTGTGTGCTTGTGTTTGCACAACGTGGCCCTTTGCCAAGTAGAATGTCCCTGGATTTCCCGAGACCCGAGGCTCTGGGAGGGACCCCACAGCACCTGCCCTACTCACGATATACACCAGGATAAATGCCTGTTGAATTGCGTGGCCAGGAGCCTGGGCTCGGGTCACACTCCCACTGTGGTGTCTCAAGTGGCCTGGACTAGTAAAATGGACAGGCCTGATGACACCTGGGATAGCATCTGGCTGGTGGAGGAGCCTGTTGTCCTGACTTTGTGGTGTAGGGGTTTTCCTTGGCGGCTGATTCATGTGACTGGAGCCGCCTGGAACCTTGATGCTTTCTACTGTAATGCACTGTATTTTACAGGGCTCTAAGGATAAACAGTGTTGTCCTCCTGCAGTAGGGACCTATGGAGTGAGAGGAGCCTGGACTCTGTGGAAACTTAACTCACAAGGGCTCCCAATGACTAAGGACAGCGTGGAGCCACTGACTGGACCTTTTCTGGAAGCCTGTTCCAGGGTGGCTTGGCCTAGAGGGCTGCTTTGCCCAGAGCTGCCATTTCTGCCCACACTGTTCCACTTCTTTGGGGGACAGTGTTCCCTCATCCTCAGGAAAAAAAACCCAGGTTGTCCCTTCCCCTCCTCAGTGACAACACTGGCAGGCTCAGCATGCAAGACAGTTTATTTGCTTTGACTTCTCCACATAATTTTTCTTCACTGGCCAGGGAATGAGAGCTGTGGGAATGACAGGTCGAAGTCAAAGGCACTTTGAATGTTAGAATGGCTTGAAAAGAGGTTGGTCTGAAAGTGAAATGCCTGTTTCAAAGGCTTGCAAAGTCCGTGTCCAGGAAATCTGGCCTCATTCAGCCAGCAACTTCCTGTGCAGGCATCACTGGGCCCAGGCCTTCGACTGTCCCTCCAACCCCCAACATCTTCAGGATCTGGCTGCTAAATCAAGTGGGCTAGGTCACACTGTATCCTGACCTGAACACATGTGAAGTTCTGTGCACATAAGAGTGACACATGTGGCCCAGACAATGGGAAAGGGCGTGCCTGGAGCCTTAGGTAACAGCTCCTAAGGTTAGATGCAGCATGTCTCTATCTGAAGACAGCTGGGCCCAAGCATGACTGTGAGGGCTGGACTCTGTGAGCCTTACAAGACCTCGGACCCCTCCGGGGCCGTGAAGGAAGAGGAAGTGGTGGTCTGCACAGCTGGGGCCTAGGGGCTGTTCAGATCCCTGTGGTCAGAGGGAGTTTTAATGACCTCAAACCCCGAGCCAAGGACAGAGACAGTCTGTGAGAGGAAGCAGGATGTTGGATCCCAGGAGGGCTGTCCCCAAGGCCAAAGCCGTGGGCTCCTCGGCCTCCGCTTCTACCGCTTCTTCTTCGTCTCCTTCTTTGGCCTCTTGTTGGTGGAAGGAGCGGCAGCCTTGGGCTTCTTCGTCACCTCTGCACTTCTAGGCTCACACTGTTCTGCCTCCTGTGTGTTGATTAAAAAAGAGAGTCCTGTTAGAGGAATCCGGATGGACCAAAGGGATTCTGTCAACTGAAGCACGCCACACAACCATAGGCAAGGGCTGTTTCCCAGAGCAGGGTCTGAAAGTACATGGCACCAGGGGGCATCTGGCTCCTTTACCTTCCAGTCCAGTGGCCTGTGGGCATTTCAGTCCCAAGCCTATGTGTAAGATGGGGACAGTGACAAACCTATGGATAAGATGGGGAAGGTGACGTCGCAGGAAGCACCAGCAGGGCTGGTGGCACCGTGGCTGTCAGGATGCCCCATGCTAGGACAGAATTAGTGAGTGTGGGCGGTGGGGGAGGCTGCTGTGGATGGCACTGCTGGTGGTCACGCTCCTCCCCCCATTTGGCCACAGCATTTGGATTGGGGGTGGAGAGCAGCTGGCAGGTGGGCTAAACTGTGCTCTGCAGGGTCTGGCAGAGGTGCCTTGGGGGAGGGCAGAGCCAACCTCAGGCCAGAACCCCAGGTTCTCAGCAACTGGGGCAGCTCTGCTGCCTGTTTCATACCCCATGATCCTCCCTCAGAAGATCTGATTGGGACAAAGGTTTTACTGCTGAGAGAAAAGAAAGTGCAGAGCCACAGATCTAGGTCTGGCCTCACTGTGCTGATAAAGAAGGTAAACCCCAGGAAGGCACAGGCCTGCCCCAGGCCACTCCACTCATTCCAGAGAAGAATCTGGAATGACAGCTATCTGCTGTTCCTCTCATGTGGTGATAACATGAGGAATGCCATGGCCCAAAAGGACACCAAAAGCAAGTTAGCACAGAGGACACCAGCCACAGCCTGTGCTTTGTCTGCAAGCTGCACATGGTCTGCAGTGTTTATTCTTAAAAATCCACACTGGGGTGGGGTGCGGTAGGTTGGGTGTGTGGCATGGTGGCCCAGCAGGGAAAGGTCCAGCAAGCCCAATGGCCTGGGTTTGATCTACAGGCCCCACAGAGTAAGAGAGAACTCACTCCTAAAGACCTCCAAAGGAGGACATGGCATGCATGCCTCCTGCAACAAACAAACACACAAATGCAACAAATAAATGTAATGAAAACAGTGTATACCAGGCTGGTGAGAGGGCTCACTAGGGAACAGCATTTGCCATGTACTTCAATTTCCAGAACCTACATGAAGGTGGAAGGAGAAAACTAACTCTACAATTATCCTCTGACTTACACACACACACACACACACACACACCCCATCCAGAAAAAAACACACTAAGAGTTTTTAAAGACTCAAAATCCATGCATGCCAACTGGGTGACTTCCCATGAGATCTGACTCCCAGCTCCTCCTGGATAGTGCATGCATGCAGCGATGGCAGTTCTGTGTCCCCTCATAGTGGCCACAGCTCAAGAGCACTGCTCTGTGTTCAAGGACAACAGCCTAAGGTGCCAGGGCAGGACAGAGACAGATCCACTTGCCTCGCCTCCTGATACAAGGTCTCACTGGGAATCCCTGGCTAGCTGGAATTCAATATGGGAAAGGTTGTTGTTTGTTTTACCCCTTTGATATAGTTCTTCAAATTGCTGAGCTTTGTTAGTTTTATTTTATGTGTGTCTTGCCTGTATGTCTGTCTGTGTGTCACATGTGTGCTCAGTGCCCATGGAAGTCACAAGAGTGTCGGGTCCCCTAGAACTGGAGTTACAGATGGGCCGTGAGTCACCGTGTGTGTGCTGGGAATTGAACCCAGGTCCTCTGCAAGAGAAGCAAGAGCTCTTAACCACTGAGGAGGCTGGAGCCACCTCTCCAGCCTCCAAACCCCTTGGTCTTTAGTTAAAATAGAAAAACTAAAAAGCAGAGTAAGGCTACATCCTTGCTCTGGAAGACAAAGACGCTCCTCTGTGTTTAATCTCAGATGCCAGGTTTTAGCTTATTTATTTTCTGGTATTACTACAGTCCCCAGGGCCTAGGTGCCTTCCTGCAAGTGGAAGAACTACAGCTCTGGGAAATGGTCCCTACCAAAGGCCAGCCCAGACCCTGCCAAGTCCCCTTCTCAGCCAGAGAGCAGGTATGGAGGCCTGGTGGGAGTTAGCAGAAGGCTGCTTCCCACTCACCAGGTCTCAGGACTGGAGCTCAGCTCCTCTGGCTGCTGGGCCTCCTCCAGCCAGAACTCAATGGTGTCCAAGATGCCTTACACTATTATTTATGTAACTTGGCTAAGAATAAAAAAATAACCAGTTAGAAAAGCAAACAAAACCAAATCTCAGAGGAGTGGCTGTCAACTGCACCCCCACTCCCCCACTGCCACAGTCCCTTGGGCAAACTCATCAGGACGTGATGTCGATGTCACTGGGGGCCTTGGGAGCAGAGAGCTGTGTCTTACAGCACCTGCACACCCTGCGGAAGTCAGCTGTCTCTACGTGCCCTGAGCAGACATATGGCATATGCCAGAAAACCTACTGAGGCCTGCTCTGAGCTCAAGCCTGTAGCAGCTAGGGCTGGTATGGTGGACTAGTGGCTGTCCTGTGCTTCTTCATGCTACAGAGAATCTTCCTGATGCCTCCAGGGACTTTGGGCTCAGAGACAACCCCGCCCCGCGGCGCCCCCCCCCCCCCCCGTGCTGCCCCATTCGTCTATACACCAGATAACTAGCATGGGCATGCCCCATGCCCTTCCAACTCAACCCTCCCAGCTCGCATGGCATCTTTTCTACAAGCCCAGCCTTCCTCCAGCAGGAAGTGACCAGGGTCCCAGTGGTCTACCTTCTACTGTTCTGCAACAGGTCTCAAAGCCTGCTGACTCAACCTTCCCTCCATCTTGACTCAGCCACTCGCTAGCATCTGAACCCCTCCTTCCATCCAGACACTACCCCTGCCCTGCCTGCTGCCTCTGCCAAACAAGGTGCCCAAGATGCAGGTCTCACCACTGCTCTCCGCCCTCAGCCTCCCCAAGAGCTTTCTACCACCCTCAGCCTCTTATCCCATACCTGGGAAGGCAGTTAAGGCAGCCTCCCAGCACCACACTGGTCAGGCTGCAGGGCCTCCCAGCCAGCTGTACTAACAGGAGCACCCTCTGTCCTTGCCCAGATCCACACCCTGTGGCTTGGGCACTCTTAAGAACATACTCCAGGGCTGGAGGGACGGCTCAGTGGTTAAGAAAACTTGCTGCTCTTACAGAGGACCCAGGTTCAGTTCCCAGCATCCATGTGACTGACAGTCTACATTCACCTCTAACTCTAGCTCCAGGCAGCCTGACACACTTTTCTGGCCTTTAAAGGGTGCACTTACATACATGCAAGGAAACCACTCATACACATAAAGTTAAAAAAATAAAAACAAATCCCACTTACGACTGCCTAGCCTCCTTTCTTTACAGAGTGTCCAGACACCTTCCAACACCACCAACACTCTACCACAGAGACACGTATACTGTGTGTGACGTGTGCATGGGCACGTGTTCATAGACATGCATATGTAGGTACGTGTGTACATGTGTGTGGATGCCAGAGGCTGATGTTGAACGTCTCCTTTCACTGCTCTCTACCTTTAAAGTGACACGTCCTCGCGCCTATCTTACCCGGCTAGCCATCTTCAGGGCAGCGTCAGCGGCTTGAACAAGTTGGTGAATGCAGTGAAGGAGCAGGCAGAGACGAGCCTCTTGTCTATCACGGACAACACTGAAGATGAGGCCTCACGCTTCCGATAAGCTAAGGGGCGCAGCCATTTTAAAATCAACTACGTGCAGCCCCCAGCCCTGCTCAGCTTCTCCACCGGTCACACTACCGCCACACCAGCCCAACACTGCCTGGTGGCGAGCATGTCAGGTCCCGTGTCATTCGTCTAGACAAAGTGCCCCAGGATGGAGCTCAGGTGATAAACAAAGGGACGAACACCTGGGCTGGCCCCAGCTCTGTCTGGTGAGCAGCAGAGCCAGAGTCTGTGTCTCTCAGTGTTTCACTGCTAACTATAACATCTATTTTCTACACTTAGCATCCCCTAGAGCCCCATGCCAGAATGACGAAGTGGTCTGTTCTGGACTCTGTCCCCTCCTTGTGACCAGTGGTCCTGGAGGAGTCAGGCAAGCAGGTTAGCGGCGTAGCTGTGTTCGCTCTGTGCAGCTGACTCGGTCCTCTGTGGGTGTGCACACCACAGGTATCATGCCTGAACACGGTAACTGTTTCCCTCTCTACCCACCCCACCTCAGCTTTTGGCACTGCCATCCATCCAGCTGCCCAAGTCATTTCTAAGCTTTCACTGGTCCCTCATACCCCCACATCAACCTGTTCCCAAGGCCTGTTTACTCTACTTTCCAGGAGGTTCTAGGTTTGCTCATCCCAACCACATGCGCAGCCACTGCCCGTTTGGACTCATGGTGTCTGGCCACTCCTGGTTTGCACCCTTCCCTTGCACCCTCCATTCTCTTTATCCCCCGCACTGCTTCTAGACGTTTGTCTTAAAATGTGGACAACGGTCATGACTGTGCCTGTTTCCAGATTTAGAATGTCTAAGATGACTTCCAGCCTTGGCCTTGACTCCAGGCAGGCCCCTCTCACTCTAGGCCACTGGCCTTGTGTCCTAGCATCCACTCATGGCACAGGTGCTTACCACGCATTTATGTGTGCCCAGTACAGGCAGCACTGTGCTCACCACAGGGCGCTGCAGAAGGCCCAGCATATATTCAGTCATTTGCTCACTGGGCCTGTGAGGAGGAGGCAGCCACTGGAGCCACATTTACTGGCAGGGAAGCCAAAGCTCTGGCACAGGGGACTTTTAGAAAAGCTACAGGAAAGCAAAGGTGGCTGTCATAGTGTGATTTGGGTCCTCAGGTCCTAGCATGACAAGGCTAGTTTTCACTCTCAGCTGACAGGAATAACTGAACAAGGGAGTGACTTAACTTCTCTTCAGATGTGTGTGGCTAGAACAAGCCAGGGAAGAGCAAGAAGACTACACACTCGACAGCCTCACCTTTAAGTCTGGGGGGGGGCCGCACCTCATCTGAAGCAAGTGAGGGAAAAAAAAAAAGACATGTGAGGGAAAAAAGAGACACCTTCACTGTCAGGTGTTTCCTGGGTCCATGGAGGCATCTTTTGTGGACACAACCCCATCAATAACGAGGTGGCAAGAGAGCAGCTCGCCAGGCCAGAAAATTGCTGCTATCCATCAGGCCCAGGTAACGGAATCTGTGCAGTATCAAGGGAGAGGCACTAAGCTTGCTGTCTCCACTGTGCTGCTCAGTGTGGCTGTGCGCCTGTAAATCGGGACAGAATGTCATTCAACACTATCTCTCTCTCACACACACACACACACACACACACACACACACACACACACACACACGCCAGGGAAAGAAAAAAGAAAAGCAGCACTCTGCTCAGGCATCACCTGGAAACGGTCTCATCTGACCCTCCAGGAGCTCTCCTCTCTTTACGGCTCAGCTACAGTAAGACTGGACAGAACTCAGACCAGTCAGCCTCATGCTGCAGCTTGGCCCTCCCCACCATGCCACTACTGCCTGAAGCCCTGGGCAGGCCAGGGGCTAAAAAGACCTTGTGGAGATGGAGCTCGATGGTGGCCTTGAGAAGAGGGCAAGCTACCAGATGATATGAGGAGGTGGGGGAAGACTGTCCTCGGGGGCTCAACTATGCCAAACAGAGACACAGCATCCAAGACACTTTGGCAGGCAAGCGGAACCATGATTAGAAAAGGCAATCTGGGAGGAATGGGGAGATGGTTCAGTTAGTGAGGCACGTGCTGTAGAAGCTTAGGGACCTGAGTTCAGATCCCCATACTCACGTAAAAACTGGGGTGTGGTAGCACGCACCTGTTATCCCAGCATTAGGGAGGCAAAGACAAGATGTCTGGGGCTTGCAGGAATGCTGTGTGCCATTAAGTAAAGCACACCTCCTCCCAAGCCGCAACCACATGCCAGCAGAACGGGAGCTGGTTCTGTTAGCCAGTCCCTGGATGCTAGGAGTGGGCGCATGCTTATTCAAGTTAACTGTATAGTTATGGGCACAGAAACTCAACCACCCCCACCCCCCCCGTCAACACACACACAGAACTTTTCATAGAGCTCTGGCACTCTAGGCCACTGTCCCAGAGCTCGGGGACAGGTTTTTCAGGTCTCCAGACACTACAGGCTTCAGGTTGGGAGTGACAGCTCTGTGGGCAGCACATTAGACGCCACCAGCTCACTAGATTCTGGTGCGTTCTCCAGGAGAGCATGTGGTCAAGCAGAGCCTCCATGAGATTTCTAAAGTGAACGCAGCAAGTTAACGGTTCCGAGCTGTAACTCCATGTTGATGGGGATGCTGAGAGCTACCATCTTCCCTCCTCACCACAGGGCCCAGGAAGGAAGTCAGTATACCCTGGGAAAGGCAGGAACTGGACCACTCTAAGCTTCCAAGTCCCCTATGCCTCGATATCCCCAATCTGCCAAGCTAACGAGCCAATACCATGTCTGCATGGGGAAGCCACCAGAGCTGGGCCGATGACCCTCATTAGCACCACAGACCTGGATGGAGTGTGAGCAAGCGGAGCTGCCTACCTTCTCCGTGCTGCTTGCTGAGACAGAACAGTTGAGATTGGCTCAGACAGCATCTAAACTACAAACTCATGGTGCACTCTCACCACTGGCATGAGGCAGTGAACAAGCCAGTGCCACTCACGTGGGGCCAACTGGATGTACATTCTGTGCAGAAGCTCCAAAAGACGCCTGGGGGAGAAGCTCGGGCTAGTCAGGACACACGGAGCAGCTGCCCACACTTCCTCGTTTTCCTTTTCTTTTTCTTTTTTCCCTCTCCCTCTCTTCTGTTCTCTTCTCTTGACACAGGGTCTCATTACGCAGTCTTGGCTGGTCTGGAACTTGCCATGTCAACCTGGCCTCACACTCATGCCCTGAGGGAAAAGGTGTGTCTCAGCATAGTCTGGCTTACTGCCCTTTAAGGTTCGGGATTTCCCCTAAGAAAGCCTACACAGACCTCCCCAGAAAAGCACCCAATGAGCTTACAGATGCCATCACAGACTGCAGAAGCCCAAGTTAGCTCTGCTAGAACCCCTCTGAGGAGGGCTACCTGAGCCTGGCAGAGCTGGCAGGCAGAAGCTGCTTGCCTCTAGTCTCTGGGGTACTAGAATTCGCATATGCTCCCCAGGACTCCAGCTTTTGGAGAAACAGACCTGGGCTCCTCAATCCCAGCCATCACTGTAGCTACCACCCAGTGACCACTGTTGTCCCCAGCAGGCCGGCAGGCCTCCTTTCAGGGGCCTTTCAACTAGCCCAAGCAGGAAGGCAGCCTCCTTGGGATACTGTGGCTGAAAGAGACAAACTCTGGGAACTGTCATCTCATCACAGGGTCAGGGAGGCAGAGGGCACCTCAGGAGTCCTGGGTTCCCACCCCAGGAGCAACTACTTCTCAGTCAGCCTAAAGCACATGTAAACTTCAAGCAGGGTAGGTAGGCAGGGTCAAGTTCAAGCCTTTCTGGAACCTTAATTTCCTTGCATAGCCCAGCATCTCCTCAGGTTTCAAGTAAGCATGCTAAATTGAAGCTGGGTGTGGTGGAGCACACTGATAATCCTAGCACCCCGGCGGAAGCAAAGGCAGGAGATCAGGAGTTCCAAGTCATCATTGGATACACAGCAACTTCACGGCCAGTTTCAAAAAAGTGACTTCCCAATACACACATGCACACCAAGATGCTCATGATGATTCCTCTAATCTAACTCTTCCCAGGCTCTTCCTTTCCCAGCTTGTTTGTTTGAGGTTTTGTTGTTTTTGTTTTGAGACAGGGTCTCTCTGTGTAGCCCTGGCTGTCCTGGCACTAGCTCTATAGACCAGGCTGGCCCCGAACTCACAGAGACCCACCCGCTTCTGTCAGGTACTGGCATTAAAGACGTGTGCCACTATCACCCAGCTCCTTTCTCAACTTGTGATATCAAACCATCATTTCACACTTAACCTGTCCTCCTAAAATTAAGTTTAGGCTTCAGGGAAATAAATCCAAGTGCTAGATAAGTGCCTCATATTAGTCCACCTGGGCACATTACAAACCCTTGATCTGTGACTCTGATGACGAGAATCCACATCTGCAGGAGTCGGCCAGGCCTACGAAAACTCCCCAGATGGCCCCAGCCACGCACAGAGCCACCGAATGATCACATCCCAGCCCCTGGCTCATAGGCAAGCATCAATAGTCTCTTTCCTCTAGAGCCCAAAGGCGATCTCAGAATCCTTTCTATTTTATTTTCCTTTTGAGACAGGGTCTCACCTGTAGCTGACTACATAGACCAAGCTGGCCTTGAACTCACAGAGATCTCCTGCCTCCACCTTCCCCACCCCCACAGTGTTGTGATTGAAGGTGTGTACCACTATGTACAGCCTAAATCTAATTACTTTTATTTATTGTGTGTGTACAGACGCATGGGCACACTTCGAAGGTCAGGGGACAACTTTATGGAGACAGTTGTCTTCCACCATGAAGGTTCTGGGATTGGAAATGCCGTGAGGCCTGGGGCCTTTACACACTGGTCATCAGTCCCCCAGGATCTTTTTTTTTTTTTTTTCCCTTACCATGCTCCATACAACCAAACTTGGCTTGAAAGACAGGAGCATTTGCTGTCTTTTCTGAGTCTAAGGACTTGCTACCTCATATTTTTGAATCTAGCCTATAAGAAAACACTTGGGTTGTGTGGCCTTGGCCTTAGTCAGGAGCAAATAAATATTTTCTCAGGTCTCAGCTTAATGAGGTGTCAATGGGAAAACCTTCCATCTGGCTCAGGATTCTAGAGGCTTGGCTGCAGTTGCCAGTGGGTTCTTGTTTCTCCTCTGAAAGGATGGGGGTGGGGTGGGAATCATTTATATGTGTTCTTTTTTTTCCCCTCTTCCCTGATTAGCCCCCAAAGAGCTTTCAAATAATCTCCTAAGTACTGAAGCACTGAAAGCATAAACCAGTTGCAAGAAATCTGCTTATTGGGAAACAGGAAAGACATTCTTTTTGCTTTCAAAGGCTTTCCCATCATCTGGAGCCAAAAATATTATCTTCTGACCCTAAAAGCCACTAAGAAACCTTGTGTCTATATGCTAAGCAAGGAGACAGTTTTGCCCTAAGCAAAATAGCAAAGAGCAGCATTGTTTTCCGGGCCTCTTCACCCCACTTCTGCCCCTCTCCCACCTCTGTAGCATCGCCTGCTACCAAGCGCCACCCTGCTGCCCTCAGGCCATAAGAGTCTCTACAAGCTGTCCCTACTTTCCCAGGCCCCCTTCCTCCCTAAGACCTCAGTTGTCCCCTAGTTAAAGGCCCCTTCCCCCACCCCATCTGGCTGTTTGACATACTCCCAGCGGTGCAGCCCAGACACTCACCACTCTGCTGCCTAGTTCTGGCAGCACACAGCTCCTTTCCTTTCTGTGCATGTAGTTGGGGGTCACAGTGGGAGGGATGGGGGAAGGGAGAGGAGGCTGTCTCATCAAGGTACAGAAGAAAGTTGGTAGCAGAATCCCTAGTCACAGGAGCCATATGCTCGCCTAAGGCAGTAAGTGGCTTCACAGTGCTTCATTTTATCATCATCATTGCTACTGACCCACTGAATGGGTTTTGGCTGTTTTCCTTTTAATTTTTAAAAAAGATGTATTTATTTATTATTTATACAGTATATAGTATTCTGCTGGCATGTGTGCCTGTAAGCCAGAAAGAGGGCAGCAGATCACAATATAGATGATTGTGAGCCACAATGTGGTTGCTGGGAATTGAACTCAGGACCTTTGGAAGAACAGCCGGTGTTCTTAACCTCTGAGCCATCTCTCCAGCCCCCTTTTTTAAAAAATTTTAAAAGATGTAGTTATATTATTTATGTGTATGAGTGATTTGCCTCCTTGTCTGAATGCATACCATGTATGTGCCTGGTACTCACAAAGATGGAAGGTCAGGCCAGAAGAGGTTGCTGGATTTGCTGGAACTGGAGTTATAGATGGTGTGAGCCTCTATGTGGGTGCTGGGAATCAAATCCAGGTCCTCAGCACAAGCAGCCAGTGCTCTTCATAGCCAAGCCATCTTTCCAGACCTAGTTTTTTGTTGTTGTTTAAGATTGCTTTTATTTGTATTTACATGTATGTGTGTTATGTAGATGCCAGCAGAGGCCAGAGAAGGGTGTTGGATCCTCTGGAGCCTGAGTAACAAGTGTTGTGAGCTGCCCAGCATGGGTGCTGGAAGCCAAGAACAGTACGCCATTGTAATTGGACCATCTCTCCATTCCCCTGGCAAGTTTTTTGTTTTTTTAAGGCAAAATGGGTCATATATAGTGGCACAATCCTAGCACTTGGAAGAGAAAGGTGGACAGATCTCCGTGAGTTTAACAGTCTGGTCTACATAGTGAGTTCCAAGTCAGCTAAAACTGGAGCCAGTGGGCTCAGTAGGTAAAAGGTCTTGCCACCAAGCCTGCTGACCTGAGCTGGATCCCCAGAATCCACATGGTAGAACTGATCTTTGCACGCTGTCCGCTGACCTCACACATGTGCACATGCACTCACAGAGACAGCTACACAGCCCTGTGTGGCGGGACACACCTGTAATTCTAGCACTTGAGAAACTGAGGCAGGAAGGTTATTATTCTCAGTTTGAGGTCAGCATGGCTACAGTGTGAAATCTTGTTTCAGCAAACAAAACAAAACAGAGTTAATACAGTAAAAACCAGTTAGGAAGATAGCTCCCCTGTATTCCCTGCCCCCTGAACCACAAGAAAAAGAAAAGAAATTTGCTGCAATATATTTATATTTTAAAAGATGGAGTAAGTTAAATCTTCCTACTTGTTGGGTGACTTAGAAGGCATATACTTAAAAAAAACTTTTTTCGCCTGTTTGCTTTTTAGGAGACATGTATTAAAATTTTTTAAATCATATGGGGGGGGGGAAAGACATGTCACAGTGAGGTCAGGAAGCAACTTTCAGATGACTTGAGGAGCTTATATTTCTGAGCCCTTTGTCAAGTCCTTGCCTTGAAGGACCGTTCCCTGCCAGCCTGTGGCACAGACCCAGGCCTCTGCTCTCTTCAAAGGGTTAAGAACAATGGGCGGAACATGGCTTCCCTTCCTACTCTCCAAATAAAACAGCAGTTACCCTGCCCCTCACTCCCCCATCCCACTGTCCCTGGGGACCAAGAACAGCTTCAGCAGCAGCTGATGACAATAAAAGTTTGTCACATAATACTCAACAGCATGCCCTGGCAGAGGACTGGGCCTCGGGATTGCGTTGTTTTGTTTTTTTCTTTTATAACTTATTTGTTTGTTTATTTTATGTACGTTGGTGTTTGACTACATGTGTGTCTGTGTGAGAGTGTCAGGTCCCCTGGAACAGGAGCTGTGAACTGCCAATGGGTGCTGGAATTGAACCCGGGTCCTCTGAAAGAACAGTCAGTACTCTTAGCCCCGGAATTGTGTTCTTAATTGTGGGATGTGACTATGGGTGGAAAAGTCCAGTGCTGACATCCATAAAATACCAGAATACACAATGGACAAAACCACCAGGGGCCACACGCCTGCCCATGCTAGAATCCCTCAAAGCTCTGGCCTTTGTCTGGTGTAGTTATGCATGAGTGTGTGCACATGCTTATGCAGTTCATGCACCCATACACTACATGCCTGCATGTGCCTCTGCGAGGACAGCAGAAGCCTTGGAGCTAGAGTACAGACAGGTGTGAGCTGACATGGTAGGAATTGAACCCAGGTCCTCTGGAAGAGCAGCCAGAGCTTTTAACCACTGAGCCATTTCTCCAGCCCCTTAAAGGGACCCTTTTAAAACTTGAAGTCTGGCATGCTCCTTCCGCTGGCCCCATGCTACACTTGCTCCTCTGACTTGGTTCCCCACTGCACAGCACCCATCACCCTGCACCACATAAGCAGGAGCTTCAGAACACTACAAGCCCCAACACGTACAGTCTCCAAAATGCAGCATGCTTGTTAGGCAACAGCCAGCTGTGGTGATCCCCTTTAACCCCAGCGCTCAGGAGACAGAGACAGGAGGGTCACTGAGTGTGAGGCCAGCCTGGTCTACATGCATAGAGAGTTGCAGGCAGCCAGGGCTGCATGGTGAGATATTAGGGGAAAAAGAAAAGGTATGTTTATGACTATGCCAGCTCAGTACCTCAGAGGAAGGACGACAAATGCATGGATATTCATATACAGACAACATACCAGCATTTATTGGTTTAAAAAAACAACAATGAATCAAAATGATAAAGATGAATCAGTAATAAAAATGGCTTCCTATGGGAGGAAGAAGAAAGTAGTGGGGGCATAATGAGATTAAAGGAAACTTCTATGAACATACCTTATTCTACAGGTTGAAAATGTTATATATAAACATTTTATAAGATTTCAAAAACAAATTAAATTAAAAAGAAAAAATTCCTAAAACTTAAAAACAAGTTGTAGCAAATGTGCCTAATGTCTTCCAGAATGGAGTCCACAGAGAGAGCAGGCTGAGAGCGCCGTGCTGGGCTGCAGTCCCCCTGCAGGAACACAACCTGAGGCCAAAACAAACCTTCACACGTCCGCCTGGCTCCCAGCTTAGCGGTGCATGTCAGACACGGTAGGTGTTAGAGTAAAGTCAGGTAAAACACAGTCACATCTTTCCAGAAGCTGCTGGCACGCCTGGTCCCTGCTGGCACGGCTGCTCCTTGCCAGCACTGGACGCTGGGATCTCTTAACAGCTCCCCTCACTCCCACTGTTGTGAGAGCGCGCTGTGCCGTGCCTAGCCCATCAAGCACTGTGCCTTCCGTTGACACCTGCATCTCTGGAGTCTGAAATCTGGACATGCAGTAGGCAGACAGTATTCATGTGACCAGCCCCAATAAAAAGCCTTGTGGGTGGGGCTACAGCTCAAGGGTAGGACGCCTGCTTGGAGCTCACTTGGCAGAGTGCTTGCCTTCCATGCAAGAGGCCCTGGGTTTAGTCCCAAATGCCTCATGAACCAGGTGTGGTGGTGAAATCCCATCATTAGGGATGCAGAGGCAGGAAGAGCAGGAATGTAAGGATAACCTCTGCTACGTGAGACTGTCTTCAAACAAACACACTGTCTCTGAGGAATGACTTGTTGACAAAGCTTCTTGATCTATTGGCTTCTTGCTGCTGGAGTTGGACACATCTGTGTGGTTCTGGTCTGGGTACTTTGGGACTGGGGTCAGTTGGTCTCCAGCTTTATCCCAGGCCCCTTCTATATCCTTTCACTGTGGTAGCCACAGCTGTGAGGCCTCCTAATTCATTACTTAACCTAAGTTGACCTTGGTGACCTCCAACATAGCAGGACAGAACAAAATTAGTCATTTTGTTAATCTTCTAGGAAATCAGACTGCCTTTATAAACCGAAGATAAGTTTAGCAGTGGCAAGGTGATTCAGTGGGTAAGGGCACGTGCAACCAAGCTTGACAACCTGAGTTCAATTCCACGGACCCTCAAGATAGAAGGAAAAACCCAACTCCTGAAGGTTGTCCTCTGACCTCTGTACACACATGTACACACGTGAGTATGTACGCATGCACATACTCACACATATGCACACACAAAACAAATAAATGTAAAAAAAAAAAAAAAAGTTTTATGATACAATTGTAAACTCAAAAACACCGGAGTCTTCAGTTTAAATTCTAAATATCAGTATGAATTCCAATTCTTTCAACTGAGCTAGGATCTCAGAATGTAGCTCAAACTGGCCTACAATTTACCAGTCTAGACTGCCCTCAACCTTACGGCAATCCTCCTGCTTTCGCTTCCTGCACGCTGTAATTACAGTGTGCGCCATTACACCTGATGCAACTTCTTTAAGAAAAAACTTGCTGTGGCCGGAGGTGTGGGCACACACTTGTTATCCCAGCACTTGGCGGGCTCAGCTGGGAGAAGAGTAGGTTCAAGGACAGTTTGGGCTTCAAAGGAAGACCCTGCCTCAAGTAGTTAACAAAACCCAGGTGACTGGGATGGCTCCAGGGGAAAGGCATCTGCTTCTGAGTTCTAGTCCTGGAACCCACATGGTGGAGGAGAGAACCAACTCCCAAAAGTTGTCCGTTGACGTCCACACAAGCTCACACTCACACACACTCCCATTGAATTTCTAAATGCACTTTAGAAATTGAAACAGCTGGCTGGAGAGATGGCTCAGCATTCAGAGTACTTGTTGCTGTTGCTGAGGCCTGGGTTTGAACCCCAGGGCCCACACGGTGGCTCACCACAATCACAGATGGTTGTGAGCCATCTGGGGGATCCAACAGGCACGCACACGTTCACATACACACGCAGGCAAAATATTCATACACGCAAAGTAAAACCAAAAAAATTACAACAATTTTTAATTTTTAATCAAATTTTAGAAATCTGATGTCTATCAAGTAGAGGGCCCAGTCGTTAAGAGTGCTCAGCGCTCTTCCCAGGGGGCCCAAGCTCAGTTCCCAGCACCAACATCAGGCAGCTCACCGAATGTCAGCTAGCAAGTCAAAGGTCCTCACTGAATGACTGGCAAGGCATGGGGGAATAATGGATCTCAGCAGTGATGCTGCAGCCATTTAGGACAAAGACTTCAGGGTCAGGTAAGATCGACCTTACGATGATCTCTCAGTGTACAAGAGCCAGACATCATGATCCTTCTGACACCAACTACAACTGTCACAACTGGAAAGTCCACAGCACCAAGTGGTGGGAACAAATAACTGAATGGCCTTGGGTGCCTGTGTGGAACTTCCTGTGGGAACAGTGGCCATGTAGAGAGGCAACCAGGTAAATCGTGGAATGCGCAGATCACGGATGATAAAGACTTGCTTCCTCCAACAAGTCAATGTCAGAAGAAAATGGGGGCAGTGTACAAGAATGGTTGAAAGCAGGGTGGTACAGAATAAAGACACTCACAGAGTAAGTGTCACACCCAAAGCAAACATGATCGTGTCACTGTCTTCAAACTCTCTGGGCCCTGCCCACACCCTGGGCTGCAGCTCTCACCCAGTGCCCTCTGTGCTCCAGCCACAGTCATCTCCTAGGTTCCCTGAACCAGCCTGGTCCTTCAGGGCTCAGGCTCCTGGCAGGACTCCTTCTCTTCCTTGGAATGCCATCCTCCCACCTTCCCCATTCACATGGTAGAAGGCTGCTCATTCTCTGGCTCAGCAGCAGGGATAGCCCAGGGTGAGAGGGTCCCTCTACCTAGTTAGTCACTCAGAGTATACCTTGTATTTCTCATGGAAACAGGGTGCCAATTTTGGGAAAGAGAATCACACTATACAGCCCAGGCTGGCCTTGAACTCACGATCTTCCTGCCTTTGCCTAAGTGCTGGGACTACAGGCATGCATCACTGAGTATTGTTTTATATCTGCATCCCTCCCAAAGACAAGAAGCTCCTTGAAGACAGAGGCCATATTTCTTAGCAGCCTGGCAGGCAGCAGGAGCTAATGAAAGTCTTAACAGAAGCCCTGTGTGATGGCTCACACTGGTCCCAGGAGGCTGCGGCAGAGAGGCTGTCTCAAGTCTAAACCCAGTAGACTCTATCTCAAAGTAAAACAAAACAAAACAAAACAAAATAAAATAAAGCACTTAATAGAAAGGCAGCATTCAGGACTCAGAGAGATACTGAGTTTGGGGCCAGCCCTAGGTCATACAATAAGAATCTGTCTCAAGTTGGGCATGGTGGTTCATACCTTTGATCCTAGCACTCAAGGAGGCTGGTAGATCTCTTTGAGTTTGAGGCCAGCCTGTCTACAAATAGAGTCCAGGATACCCTGGGCTACAAAGAGAAACCCTATCTCAAAGAACCAAACCAAACAACAATAACAACAACAAAAGATTCTGCCTCAAATAAAACAATATGAAAAAGACCTGATCAAATAAAGCCACGTGGTCCCATCCATCAGGTAGGATTCCAGGGACCATTCTAACTTGATAAGGGCCAGCAGAGTCCCTGCTGATCTTGATTATGGTGATGTCTTATGGCACAAGAATCTAGCCTGCCATGCAGAAAGCTGAGGACCCAGGGAAGGACTCACCGCCTCATGGGACTTGGGAATGGGTACGATAATGGCCAGGACACAGATGAGCTGGAAGATGGCTCCCAGGAAGAGCCCATACCGCAGCAGGTTCTCCAAGAAGGTGGGCTCAGGCACCTCAGGAGGTGAGAAGTCCAGGTCGGAGGCCATGGCCCAAGTCACTACTGCCAAGTGTCTCTTGAGAGTTAGCGTTCTCCAGAACCAAATTCTAAATGAAAAGAATGAATGTCAGGTTTCTACATGTGATCTTTAAATGGTCCCACTTGTGCATATGGACAAACTACATGCACATACTAGAACAAGCAACTTCAGTGAGGCACAAACAGTTCTTGAATTTAATTAGAGAATATATGCATAGTGAACTATCCCCTCAACTTTTAAATGTTTGAAGTTTTCCAAATATAATGAAAATAAGCAAATCAAAAATCTCCAACCACTGTATTTATAAAGACCCACACATTTCTGTGTTTTGTTTTACTTGCTTTTAAGATAGTATCTCAATCATCCTGGGCTGGCCTAGAGCTTGTTAATAATCCAGGAAAGTGTGAGCTTCCGATTCTCCGGCTTCTGCCTTCTAAGAGCAGGAGTTACATTATAGGCTTGCATCCTTAAGTCCACTTTATATGGAGCTGGGGCTTGAACCCAGGGCCTCATGAATGCAGAGCAAGCACTCTATCAACTGAGGATACCGACTATATATCCGATTTTTATTGCTTTATTCATTCACCTAGTGAAATAGCACTTTGGGATAACAAAGACTTACAGAAAAATGCCTGTTCCCAGAGCTCTGCTCCAAATGGAGGCAGAGTAGCTATGGAGACATGCGGTAGGGGGAGAGAAACTGGGAGCCGTTTAAGGAAGGGCGCCATTTGATCTTGTATGAGGTGGGAGCAAAGGCCTCTGTGGATATGGCAGGTCTTCAGTAGATAGAGATGAGAAGAACTGGACAGAAGTAGAGCAGCTCACACTTGAGGGAAGAATACTCTAGATGGAAAGAAAAGCAAATGTGGAGACCCCAGGCCACCCTGGGCACCCACATGCCAGGAACGAGTGGCTGGGAAGGAAACTGGAAACTGGTGAGATGGAAGAGCAGCCAGTGCTCTTAACCACTGAGCCATCTCTCCAGCCCAGTCCTACTCCATTCTTAATTCCCTGGGAAAGCAGGAAGAACTGCCTTTGGTTCTCCAAGAGCACACGAGGCTGTCCAGAACAGCCTTCCCATGACTGTTATTCAAAACCCTATTCTACCTCCAAGCCTGAGCTCAAGGGTTACCTTCTTCCTTTGCTTCTTCTTTACCATGGCACCTACCTATATGGCTTCCCCGACAATAAAGAGACAAATGTACCATGGCATCAGGTGCCACAGGTGCCTGTGTTTTCAGAGAAAGATCTGTGCCACACTGTGCAATTTCTAGCGAACTAATATGGTGCTCACGAATCACATGTGGTCCCAAAATGCACTTGGTCTGAACAAAATTGACTGTTAAATGCAGACCTAATTTCAAGGTGTATTATGAAAGAATGTAAAATATCTCATTAATAATGTTTTATATTGATTATATGCTGAAATGGCATGCTATTAAATTACTAAAGTTAATTCAACTTATTTTGAAAAAGAAAGTTGGAAAACATTGTATGATATTAAAACAGATCTACTGACATGAGAACAGGCATACAGACCAATGGGACAGAGATGAGAACAGACATACAGACCAACAGGACAGAGATGAGAATGGACATACAGACCAACAGGACAGAGATGAGAACAGACATACAGACCAACGGGACAGAGATGAGAACAGATGTACAGACAATGGGACAGAGATGAAAATGGACATAGAAAAACAGGACAGAGATGAGAAGAGATGTACAGACCAACGGGACCCAGAGCTCCAAATAAACATGCACACACAGGAGAGGATGGCTTTTAAACACGTGGTGCGAGCAAACAGTGTCCCACACAAACAGATACAGCCGGACGGCCCCCTTGGACCCTATACAAAGATTAACTGAAACTGACCCAAGATCTAAATTTAAGACAGCAAACTATAAAACTGTTGGAAGCCTAAGGTGGAAGTCTCTGTGACTCTGAATTTGGCAGTGTTTCCTGGATGTGACATCAGAGACACAGCAACAAAAGAAAAACGTCAGTTAGATTCCACATAAGAACCAAAGTCTTTTGTCCACAGAGGACAGTTCTCAGACAGTGAGAGACAGCCCAAAGAATGGAGGAAGATATTTGTGAATCATACATTCGGTAAAGGTCTAGCATTCCAACAGACAAAGAACTTCCATAAGGCAACAAAAAAAATATAAGCCATAAGCCAGGCAGTAGTGGCGTACACCTTTGATCCCAGCACTCAGGAAGCACAGGCAGGCAGATTTTTGTGAGTTCGAGCCCAGCCTAGTCTACAGAGTGAGTTCCAGGACAGCCAAGGCTGCACAGAGACACCCTGTCTCGAAAAAAAAAAAAAAAAAAAAAACAAAACCAAAAAACATAAACAACAAAGCAGGTGCCAGAGTAAGGGCTCAGCTGGCTAAGGCACTTGCCACCAAGCCTGACAACCTGAATTTGATCCCTGGGACCACATGATAGAAGGAGGACAGACTCCTAAAACATATCATCACATACACGTTATAGCAAGTATGCCTCTACCCCCTAAAAGTATTAAAAACAAAATAAATGAGGGTGGGGGAACCAGTCAGTTCACGTCTGCAATCCCAGTTCTCAGCTGGAAAATGAGTTCAAGACCAGCCTGTGCTACAAAAACAGCAAGTTCAGAGCCAGTGTGGGCTGCATAGTAAGATTTAGTCTCAAAACTGGGAGGGTAGGGTTGGTGAGATGGCTCAGTAGGCAAAGACACCTGACGTCAAACCTGATGGCCTGAGTTTGATCTTACATGGACATGGTAGAAGCCCGGAACCAGCTTTCTCTCTCTCTCTCTCTCTCTCTCTCTCTCTCTCTCTCTCTCTCTCTCTCACAGACACACACGTGGGGAAAGTAAAAATGTAAAAAAGTATAAAAAAAAAAAAAGCACAGGTGGGCAGGCACCAAGCACCAGTGAAAACGTGGAGAAACTGGAAGCTGTGTGCACTATCTTAGTCACTGCTCTGTAACTGAAAAGACACCATGACCAAGAATTCTTATTTAAAAAAGCACTTAAGAGGGGGCTAGCTTACAGCTTCAGAAGGTCAGCCCAAGACCACCACGGAGGCAAGCAGACAGACATGGCACTGGAGCAGTAGCTGAGCTTTACACGCTGCTCCATAGGCAGCAGGCAGACAGACAGCGCCTCGTGTGGGCTTCTCAAACCTCAGAGTCCACCGCACAGGGCCACACCTCCTCCAAGGAGGCCACACCTCAAAATCCTTCTCAAACAGCTGGCCAACTGCGGACCAAGCTTTCAACATATGAGCCTCCGGAGGCCACTCCCCTGCAGCCACCACTGCACACAGGATCAGAAACTGGCACTGCAGCTGCAGAAACTCCTGTCTAGGTAGGAGGCGGAGTTTTTCTCCAGGAGGGTGAAGAAGTTCTAGACACAGTGATACAAAATGGCTGAAAACACTGAATTTATTCTTAGAAATGTTAAATTTTAGCCAGGCCTGGTGGCACACGCCTTTAATCTTAGCACTCAGGAGGCAGAGGCCAGTGGATCTCTGTGAGTCTGAGGCCAGCCTGATGTCCAAAGTTAGTCTAGGTCAGCCAGGGCTACACAGAGAAACCCGGACTCAAAAAAAAAAGAACGGTAACTTTTGAGCTACATTCAGGGGCGCACCTCTATAATTCCTGGACATAAGAGGTAGATGTAACAGAGTCACAAGTTCCAGGTCAACCTGGGCTACAGGAGACTGTTTCAAAAAAGGTAAACTTTGTTATATTTTAATACAACACAAAATTTCACCTTTTTTTCTGTTTATTTACTTATTTATTCCATTTTACTCGTTGACACAGGTTCTCATGTAGCCCTGACCTTGTTGCCGCCGACTCCCGAGTGCCGAGATTGCAGGCCTGTACCATTATGCCTGCCTTACCTGCTTCTTATACTTTAAATGTAACTAGCTGAACATACGTTATGGTTCTATAGCTAGCCCTGCCACCACAGGCCGGCCATATGACCTTTTTCCATCTTGACCCTGCTGCTCCTCTACTCTAAATGATTTTTCCAACATGAAGAACAACTGTAGGATTATAAAACGACCCACTAGCTAAACAGAGTGGGCACAACACAAATGTTTGTTTCCCTTTCAACCTGGTCACTCCAGAAGGTCATGTGCTTGGCCAGCAAGACAGCCAGTTCTCACACCGGTTCAGCGTCTTTAGAAGTCTTTCACAGCAGGAGCCAGCCCCTCACTCACTGGCCCCAGGCCCTCAGAGCTGGCAGATCTTTCTCCTCCTGAGAAGGCTCTGACGTCTGGAAAGAGCCCAATGTCATCTGGCTCCAATGAGGACCAATCAGGTGGGGCATGGTGTTCAAGGATACCATCTTTGGTCATGTACAAGGTGCGAGGCTCAGCGTGCAGGCAGGCTGCTTGGAGCAGCTCCTAAGCTGGCCCTGGAGTGAATTCCAAGGCAGCCCAGCCCAGCTCCAGGGGAGGAATTGCCAGGCTCTCCAGGGCACTGGTCCTAGTGCCAAGGCTGAAGAAAGCTTCACTCCTCCAGCAGCACCTCATAAACTTAGTGCCCATGACCACGCCTCAGGCTCAAGCCTGTGGTGCATTGATGCTAAGACTTAGCATTATTAGGAAGATTAGGGTCCTGGGATAGACAGGGACAGGCGGCAGGAAGCCGGGGGACACAGCTATGGGCATCTAGCTACACTCTGGCCTATCGCTTGACTTCTTAGAGAGTTGATGTCATTTTGAGCCCATCAACAAATGTGCCCAAAGCCATAGAATACTTAGGCTTTTTTTTTTTTTTAATGGTCATTAGACCAACATACAACAAGAGTCATATAACTGATGATATCCTTTGTCTGAATAACTTACTTCCTAGAATTTAGATGAAGGAAATAATTAAAAAGAAAAGGCCTCCAGGTACAAAAGCAGGCTTGGCAGCACCACTGCTAACACTGGAAGGCAGGAAGTCTCCAGCAGGAAGGGCGCTAGGGATGGAGCATGTACACCATGGGACTTCACTAAAAGGACAGCTTACTGGGCACAGAAACACTGCGACCAAGACAGGGTGCAATACTGAGGAAAAAGAGAACTATCAACAGAGTGACTGCAGTCTGTGCTAACGAATTTCACTGGCTAAAGACCAAAGGCGGCACTTGCAGAGTATCCTGGACAGGTGCCATTCTGGTGTGTCATGGAGCTTCCATTCTAATGAGTACTCACAGACACTTACAGTGGAATGTCAGGGCTGAAAATCTGAAAACCCAAAGGAGGAGGAATGGCTTGTTATTTTATGTGGAATGGTCAGGGAAGAGCTGTGAAAGCGACATTTCTACCAAGGCAAGAAAGCAAAAGGCTGGGAATGTAGTTCAGTGGCTAAGCAAGCCCCCGAACTCACTCCCCAGCATACACAGACCTCCCCAAAAGGAAAGCAAAGTGTCATTTAACTACCTGCTAGAATACTCCAGAATGGAGATATAGTTAGGACAAAGTTCTCAAGACAGGAATGTGTCCAAGGTGAGCAGGAAGGTGAGCAAGTGGGGGAGGGCCATGTGGACCATTGTAAGGGCTGTGGCTCTCATTCTGAGTGAAAGTAAAGCCACTATAGAGTGCTTGGCAAAGAAATCTCACAATTCCCCTGACTGCTGTGTAGAGACCAGACTAGGGAACAAGAGAGAAACAGTTACAATAATAGTAGGACACTCAAAAGAAGTGCTCATGACAGGCAGAAACCACTGAGGTGATAATTCTGAGGTTACAACATATTCTGAAGAGACAAACAACACGATTGATGGGCAAGTTATGAATGAAGTTCAAATACTTGGAGGGGAAACTGCTCAGCTTAATACTGTAAACAGAAGATGTTAAGCACAAAAGATCTAAACTAAAAAGTCCCAACACAAAGAGTAAACTTTAATGATTTTGTAAACACAAATGATTTTAAATGTTCAGAATGGAATGCAGGGTGCCATTCTGAATCTGAATGTATCTTAACCACACTGAAGAGGTGGTGAGAACAGGGTCCTGGCATGAGCGACTCTAAAATGAAAGGTGTCTCTAAAATGCTCTAAAGGCGCCATATATGCACCTCAAACTAGCTGCCAAAAGCTTCTTTCCCAGCTGGGCATGGTGGTGCCAGAGGCAGACGAAGGCAAATTCCCGAGTTCCAGGACAACCAGGGCTACACAGAGAAACCCTGTCTCAAAAACCAAAACAAACAAAGGAAAAAAGCTGTTTCACACAGGATCCAGTTGTGAGGCTGCCACACACAGGACTGCCTGTAAGTGAATAGATGGGGGAGTGGATCTGTTGCGGTGGGGAAAGGTTCCAGATAAAAGAAGGACGCTACCATCACCCACCAAGGGTTAGGGACATCAGCACAGTGTATTTAGCTTAATATAGACACATATAGAAAGATTCACACCCATGCACACACACAGATATCACACTCTGGCCGAGAGAGCACAGAAAAGAGAGCGCCCCAGTAACAATGTGCGCACCTTATGTCCAGATCTTGGTTTCCGTAAGAGAAACCAGGACTCCTTAGGGAAGTGGCTAATTTCTAAGCAGAAATAAACAGGATGAGCCTGGGGCAGAAAGCATGCAAGCGATTTAAAAAAAAAAAAAGCAAAACCAAACATTGCCAGGAGTTGTCCAGAGTGGGGATTCAGCAGGCAAAGCTGGGACACAAGAGTAAACTCAAGATATAAAAACAAACAATGACACAAAGAATCCGCTGGCTAAGTCAATGGCGCATCTTTTGCATGAATCGCAAGTATTTATGTAGCCACTCTGGTTGCGTGTGGACAATCTCAAAGGTGTGCTGTACATAACGACTTTCTTCTGGAGCGACAGTGTAAAGGCAGGCGAGGGAGTAACTATAGTTGCCTGACTACTCCCTGAAGCCAAGAGACCCTGGATAACATCAACACTCACAGCCACAGCAGGCCCCTCTGTGGGCCTTCCTTCTTAAAGTCTGTGACTGCGCCTGCTCACCAGCAAAAGACATACATCTCAACCAGGAGGCTCTTCTGCAAAATACCCGACCAATGATCCTCAAAACTGCCACCTAAAACATGGTGTCCTGGCCAGTAGGAAGGGCCTCCAGAGACATACTGACTGAATGGACTGTGCCATCCTAGCTAGGGTACAGAAAGAAACTGGAAATCTGAACCATGTAGTGATTCCTGGGCGTGGTGATGTTCAGACAGTGGCTCATTAATTATGGCAAAAGTTCTCTCTGGTAATTCAACAGTGTCTCAAAATAGCCATAAACCTAAAATCATTTTTAAATATTTTTTTGAGCCAGTCTTATATATCCTGGGCCGGCCTTGAACTCACTTGGTATGAAGGGGTGATCCTGAACCTCTGGCCCTCCCACTCTGAGTCCTCAACACTGGCATTACAAGTATGAACCATCAATCGCCATTTATAGAGCACTGAGGACTGAACCCAGATAGATCATTGTGCATGCTAGGCAAGAACGTTCATCCCCACTGCATCCCCAGCCACTAAAATACTTCAAACTATGAACATTAAGTCTGAAAACATAGATTCCAAAATTGCCAGAGGTTTCAGAATCTCCCAACTGTTTCCCACTGCTGTACAGAGTCTGGGCAGGGATGCCTGCCCCCTAATGAGGGGATTTTCCAAAGCTGTTCTGAGACTTCAACTAAAATGAGGCAGGGAGTGCTGGGGAGATGACTCAGTGGTTAAGAACACTGACTCCTCTTCCAAAGGACCTGGGTTCAATTCCCAGCACCCACACTGTAGCTCACACCTGTCTTTCACTCCACTTCCTGGGGATCCTCACACAGGTACACATGTAGGCAAAACACCAATGAACATAAAATAAAAGTAAGTTATGTTAAAAAAAAAAAAAAAAAAAAGAGGCAGGGGAATAGAAAAGACGCTGTCTTACAGCAATCGTGATGCGTTCCCAAGAACTGTTTAAAATTAGGTAAGGATTTTGTCTGATGGAAAGGTAAGCAGCCCCTAGGGGAGTCACACTGGTGTGCAGATAAGTACCGGCATTTAAGGTATGAGATGCCACAGAGTTGTTCTTTCCTACCCAGTGATGCCAGATACTATGCCCAGCACTGAACCCTATACTGACTTCCCCTCTAGACACACCCCTGTGAAAAAGGCTACAGACTGGGCCAGCAAGAGAGGAACAATGATAATAATATACAGCAACAAGCCATTAAATCGGGCCTGTGTCAGTATCATTTAAAAACAAAAATAATTACATCTGTTATTATTAGCGGGAGGGGGCCAATGTGGCAGTCCAAAGACAGCTTTCGGGAGTCAGTGCTCTCCTACACGTGGGTCCTGATGATCGAACTCTGGTTGGGCTGAGTGTATGACACAATGCATGTGTGGTGGGTGAGGTGGGTGTTATGATACAGCACTGGACTGTCCCTGACCTTCTGACGACACATGAAGGGAGGGGCAGTCAACCCACAGTTATGATGGGGATGGCTGGGCGCCAAGAGCACAGGAGACTGGTGGTTGGAGGATCTGTGAGAGCCGAGGACTTTTTTAGTAAGTTTTTAAAAAAAGATTTATTATTTATTATTTATACAGTGTTCTACCTGCACGTGTGCTTGTGTAGCAGAAGAGGGCACAAGATCTCACTTTAGATGGCTATGAGCCACCCTGTGGTTGCTGGGAATTGAACTCAGGACCTTTGGAAGAACAGCCATTGCTCTTAACCTCTGAACCATCTCTCCAGCCCTGAGGACTCTTTTTGAATAAGTACAGTCCGCCATATGTTCATTTGTTTGAGCAGAGTCTCACTGTGCAGCCCTGGCTAGCCTGAAACTCAGCATGATGATCATGGCCTTGACCTCAGAGATCCACCTGCCTCTGCTTCCCTAGGGCTAGGATTAAGACAGGCAACACCACACCTGGTGAAGGGGAGGAGCTAGTTCCCTAGGAATCTCATGCTGGGGAAAGAGAAAGGCTAAAGTCCTGATGCCAGTCAGAAAAGAAACTTGTCCAGAAAGATTTCAGTTTTTACAAAGCATCAGACCACCTTGCGGGGCAGACAGGATCAAGGACAGTGGTGGACCAATGAGTGACCGACCAATGACAGGCAGGACTGCGTCGTGACCGGACTGCTTAGCTATGCATACTTCTACCCCTCTAGTTAAGCCTAAATCTCATGACAGTATCTCAGGGAGGAACTTTGAAGTGAGAGAATCCCTTTATTTGTTCCTTTCTCAACGAGGGCACACTGAATGAATATTTTTCTGATCTTCACTGTTAGTTGTCTCATTAATTAAAATATTAGGGATCAGTGGCCAAATCTAGCTTGTTGACACTGTCAAAGCCCAGACTTTAACCCCAAAAACTTTAATAAAACCTTTCAAAAGGGCATTGAAGTTGCCAGGTATGGTAGCATGTTCTTTGTCCCATCACTAGGGAAGCAGGCAGTGCTCTGTGAGTTCAAGACCAGTGAGTTCCAGGCCAGCCAGACTGCACAGTGAAACCTGTCTAATAATAGACAAATATGCATTTGTAATGGCATATCAATCTGACAGTGTTTGCAGGAGCTGCAGTCCCTCACTGGCCACACAGATGACTTTAATGTTTTGTTCCATCCAAGGACCACAACTCACAGTCTTGTCCTTTGGGGCATGTACAATTTGAAACACACACCGGCAAAACTTGACAATGTCCACACTACTCTGCTTCATCAAATCTCTCCCAATTTCTCACTTGTTGGCACTTCAAAACTGCCTTCCATGGGTTCTTATGCTGGGAATGCAGCAGAAGCTTCTTCATTGGTAGCTATGGCCTCTACAGAGATCTTGCTTTTCAAGACAAATCCATCCCTACCCTGTGTAGCCATTCCTTGGCCCCATTAAGTGGCTCTGTGTTCCTCTTTCAGCCAGGCATAAAGGTTTGGCAGAAGGCACTCTCTGTCCCTGTTTTCTACTCGCAAGTGTGATGCCCTCTCTACCCAAGTAAACACTTACTATGCACTGTGGCCGTGCCCGTGGCAAAGCTACCACTTATTAATTGCATTTCAGAAAGGTTCTCGTTTAGCCCTCAAACTTGCTATGCGGCCAAGAATGGGAGTCTAGGAGTGTTCCTAGACTGTGCCATCCTAGCTAGGGTACAGAAAGAAACTGGAAATCTGAACCATGTAGTGATTCCTGGGAGTGGTGATGTTCGGACAGTGGTTCATTAATTATGGCAAAAGTTCTCTCTGGTAATTCAACAGTGTCTCAAATAGCCATAAACTGTGGCTTTTCTCTGGATGCTTCTGCCAACCTTTCTGCTCTCCATGCCTCGGTCCAGAGAATGTCTGACCTGGTAGTTGCTGATGTGACTGTCAACTTCTCTCAATTTCCCTATGATTGCAAATTAAACTTTCTCTTTTCAGCCTATCTTGGCTTTTGGTCAGTGGTCAAGATTAGAAAGCCCCCACCACTCCCTTAGTAACTGACTGAATTACATGTTTATTCTTTTCTCCTACTCTAAGTACTATAGTGGAGATTCTGTGGCATCTATTTGTCCCTTGCTTCTGATTTATCTTCTCATCTTATAGTGTTATGGATAAAACGCAAGGCTTCTTGCATGGGTAAGCACTCTCCCAACTCAGCTATATCACCAGCTCCAACTTTTAATGTATTGGGGTATTTTTGTTTTGTTTTGTTTTTTCAAGAAAGGGTTTCTCTGTAGCCCTGGCTGTCCTGGGACTTGCTCTGTAGACCAGGCTGGCCTCAAATTCATGGAGATCTGCCTGCCTCTGCTTCCCAAGTATTGGAATTAAAGGCATGCACCACCACAGGCTGGCCCATTTTTAATTTTTTAAAGACTTGTTTTTAATTATGCCTGCGACTGCAAGTTACACGACACAGGCGCAGAAGCCCTGGCTGCCCTGGTGCTGGGGAAAGAGGTGATAGTGAGCTGGCTACCCGATGTGAGCAATGGAAATTGAAATTAGCCCCCCCCCCCCCGGAAGAGCAGACAGTGCTCTTACCCACTGAGCCATCTCTCCAACCCCGATTTGTTTGTTTTTACACAGGTCTGGCAACTGGGCCCAGGCTGGCTTCAAACTCACTAACCTTCTGCCTCGTGTCTCAAATGCTAGGGTTACGGAGGGGCAACACCATATTCAGCACAGTTTTCTTCTTTGTAATCTCACCGATACAAGATTTGTTCTTGCCCAGCAGTGGTAGTGCACGCCTTTCGTCCTAACCCTCAGGCGGCAGAAGCAAGGGGATCTCTGAATTCGAGGCCAGCCTGGTCTACGGAGCAAGTTCCACTTTCTCTTTTTCTTTCTTTTCCTTCCTTCCTTCCTTTCTCTCTTTCTTTCTTTTCAAGCTTTTTACTTTTTGGCTTTGCCTCAGCAAACCTCAAAGGCTAGGCATTACTACTCTTGTGCCGATTATCTAAGCGTTACCTGAACACAGGCAGTTGTCCTAAGCGCCTAATGAGTGGGCAGCAAATACAGCAGGGATGCGCCGAGCAAGATGCTATAGGTGCAGAGCAGGAAGGGTTAAAACTTCATCATGCTGCTTTTTCTTGGGCTGGGAAGAAAGTACTGGGGAACGGACATGGGACTCAAAGCACGCTGGGTAAACACCCTGCTATTGGGCTCTTCAAAACACTACTCAGAATCCACGACTGGAACGCCAAGAGCTGTTTGTTTCTGGAGTCTTCCCCTTACTGTTCTCAAGTAACTGAAACCGCAGGTAAGCGGGAGGCTACTGCATTCATCTTCCCTTTCTCTCAGTTTTCTCTCAAACACACATTGCGCACCTAAGCACTATGACATCGGTGGTCTCTTCATCCTCTGCACAGGCCTATGTGCCCCTTTTTCGGAGGAGGAAACTGAGAAGAGGAAACGTGAGATGTCCGAGGTTACATAGCAATGCTGGGCACACTCGAGATGCCAAGCCCGGGCTCCACCTGGCGGAGGGCAGGCTGGACCCTGGGCCTTGAAGAACCCTAGCTCTGGCCCGGGCGAGGGACCCGGTCTCCCCAGAACGCACACTGCCCTTCTCAGACAACTTCCCTCCGCAGCCCCAAGAAGCCTCTGAGGTCCGCAGCGCCGCCCCGATCCCGCCCGCCGATACAAAAGCCCCGGCGGGGCCACCGGCACCTAAACACTCACCTCCCGTAACTCCGCGCCGCCTCACCGGAAGTGCTTCCTCGTGACCCGGAAGCGATGAGCCCTGAGCTCCAGCAACCTTCCTCTCAGCAGGCTTTGCTGGAAGTACGGCTTCCCCGCCCACCTCCTCCCGTTCTTCCCTAAAAGCACAGTGAAGGTTGAAGCCTTATTGAATTTTTGTTTAATTTGAGATAGAGTCTCACAGTGTAGCCCTGACTGGCCTGGAACTTGGAGCAATTCTCCTGCCTCATTACAGATGGTCTCTGCATTGTTTATAACTTAGTTCTAAGCCTGAGCTAGAAACCTACAATATAAGGAGGAGGACAAACAGATTGACGTGATATAATTCAGACAAAAACAAATAAATTAAAAAGCGACCACTGAACGTTTCTGCTCCCAGGGAGTTTATCGTCAGAGAGAGTAAATCACATAATGGATATGGGATCCGTAATGCGATAAATGTTTGGAAGGCAAACACCAGAGAATTGGAATAAGTGAGGCAGATTAATTGGGAAAAGGAGGCCCAGTTTAGGCAAAGGCTGGTAACCAGCTTCCATGATGGACAGTTAATGTTATTGGTGCCTGATTTTCAAGCCTTTTACAGTCTCCTCCCACGCTGACCAGTGTGACCCATAGGATATTGGGGAAATACAGAACTTGAGTTCCAAGACTTAAGTCAGAAAAACATTGTGACTTCCTCTTTGCTCTCTTGATCACTCATGGGAAATCCCACATGGTGAGGCTCACATGGGCAGTTACCAAGCCTCCAGCCAACAACTATCAGCATTGCAGCCAAACGGATAGACTACCTCCAGAGGTCATCCCCCAGGCCCAGGTCAGCTAAAGATTTAGGACCCCTAAATCTTTTAATTGTGTGTGGGGCAGGTGGGTTGCTGTGGGCATGGGTGTGGCATATGTACACGTGCGTGCACCTGTGCAGGCTAAGGCCGGAAGGGTACACCAGGTGTCCTGTTATATTCCACAGTACTCCCTAGAGATAGGGAAAGCCCCAGTGATCCTGTCTCCAGCAAGCCTTGGCACTGGGGTTGAAGGTATATGTGTGGCCACATCTGGCTTTTTACTTTGGGTATCTGAGATTCAAACCCAGATCTCCATGCTTGCACAGGCAGAGCTCTCACCCACTGTGCCATCCCCAGCCTCAAAATCAGTTGTGTGGATGGATCTCTGTTTGTCCTTTTTCCAATGCTGAGGATGAAACCTCAAGCATGCTGCTCCAAACTCCTGCTGCTGTGACTTCCTCCCAAGGACAGACTGTAATCTTCAACCATGAGCCAAAACAAACTTCCTCAGTTGCTTCTGTCAGAGTATTTATCGTAGCAGTAAGCAAGTAACTAGGACTGGAGAGACACGGTGGCTCACACCTATATTCTCAGGACTTGAAAGCCTGAGGCATGAAGGTCACCATGTGTTTGAGGCTAGTTTGAACTACACAGTGAGCCCCAGCCTGGGCTACATGATGAGATATTGTCGTAAAAAACAAAACAAACAAACAAAAAACAGGGATGGCTCAGCAGTTAAGGGTACTGACTGCTCTTCCAAAGGACCTAGGTTCAAATCCAGAACCCACATGGCAACCCACATGGTGTCTCACATAGACACCAATGCACATAAAATAAAAGTAAATAAACTTAAAAAAAAAAAAAAAGCTGGTGGTGGCTCACACCTTTTATCCTGGCACTCAGGAGGCAGAGGCAAGTAGAGCTCTGTGAGTTCAAGGGCAGCCTGGTCTACAGAGTGAATTACAGGACAACACTACACAAAGAAACCTTGTCTCCAAAAACCAGAGAGAGAGAGCTGAGTATGGTAGTGAACACCTTTAATCTCAGCACTGGGGAAGAACTCTGAGTTCCAAGGCAGCGTGGTCTACATAGCAAGTTCCAGGCCAGCCAGAACTAATAAGGAAATCTTGTCTCAAACAAACAAAAAAGAAGGCCAAGGAGAGAGCTTCTTTGGTCAAGATGCTGCTGCACATGCCTAGTGACCTGAGTTCAACCCCTAGAACCCACACCAAAATGGAAGCTGAGAACCTACTCCACAAAGTTGTCCTTTGACCTCCACATATCTGCCATAGCATGTGTGCCCTTCCCCATATCACACAGATATGTATATATATGCACACACGCAATGATGAATGTTTTTAAGGGAAAAATGAAGTCAACACACATGAGGATGTCATACATGAAGATGAAGATGAAGGCATACATGAAGGTCCTACAAGTTAAGAACCACCAAAATTCTCCCATGAGCCACCGGGAGCTGAGATAGCCATGGATCAGCTTTCTCAAGCCTTCACAACTGCCCTCGGACCACTTGGTTTCAGACTTCTGGCATCCGGAACTAATAAGATAAATGTCTGCTGCTCAACTCACCTAACGTGTGACATGTACATGGCTATGGCAGCCCAGCCCTAGCATGTTAACACAGGTAGTGTGGGCGATAGGCTAACCCAGGTGCTCTGAAACCTGTTACTATCTGTCTCCAAATGTAGAAAGATCCCCAGTGTGGCTGCTGCGGGCAAAGCCACTTTCTTACTTTCTGGAAGTTCGTAGAGGACTCCAGCTGAATTTAGCTTCTTGCTGTCCCCTGCATGGCTCCATTTAGCGCACAGCAGAGCTCCGTGGCAGGTTTGGAGAAAACACCAAGATAAAAAATATAAGCAAGTATCTTGGGATTATGGATGGAAGGCAGCCCAGATAAGAATGGTTAAGGTGGAAGGTATTGGATGGGGGCTGGGAGGTAGATCTTGAGGTTATTGAGATAGCATAGGTGAGATGTCTGCCCAGCCCAAGGAAAATAAGGCAGTTATAGAATTTTAACAGGTATCTATGCTTTATTAATTGTGATAGTGGGTTAAATAATACCACTGAAATAATTATAGGACAAATGATAAACATTTAGCCCAATACCATTTTTATTTTCAACAACAAATCACTGTAATTTATCCTCAATGGATTAATCTTTTGGGTAATATAATATTAATTATAGATGATGATGATGATGATGATGATGATGATGATTGAGAGGTAGTGAAAAGTAGGAGGTAGTAGGGCTGGGGAGATGGCTCAATCAGCAAAGTGCTTGTTATATAAGCATGAAGACCTGAGTCTAATCACCAGAGCCCACAGAAAATGTGGGTGTGGTGGTATGTAATCCCAGTGCCGGGAAGCAGAGACAGGCAGATCTCTTAGGCTCACTGGACGGCCAAGCTGACTTTACAAGCTCCATACCAGTGACAGACCTTGCCTTAAGAAAAGAAAAGAAGAGCTGCAAAGGGATGGAGTGTTCATTCTTTAGCCAGGCACGGTGCTCAGGCCTTTAATCCCAGAACTCAGGAGGCAGATCTCTGTGACTTCAAAGCCACCTTGGGGCTGGAGAGATGGCTCAAAGGTTAAGAGCATTTGCTGCTCTTCCAAAGGTCCTGAGTTCAATTCCTAGTGAACACATGGTTCATAACCATCTACAGTGAGATCTAATGCGCTCCTCTGGCGTGCAGGCACACATGCAAGGCAGAACACTGTATGCATAATAAATAAATAGATCTTTATTAAAAAAAAAAAAAAAACAGCCTGGTCAATATAGCAAGTTCCAGGCCAGCGAGGGCCACATAGTGAGACACTATCTCTAAAAGAAAACACAGTAGGTGAAAAATTCCTGAGGAACGATACCCAGTCCTTCCTTTAACCGCCACCTGTACACACACAAGCACTCACACATTCCTGAAAACACGTGCACTCACACTAATATGCACACAAAGCAGGAGGCAGGAACTTGGTGGGTGACATAGGCACGAGAGTAGGCCCTTGAGAGAATCTTGTCTGTGGCTTCTTCCTGCCTTGCTCCCTC
Organism: Psammomys obesus; assembly: GCF_907164565.1. Lineage (NCBI taxonomy): Eukaryota > Metazoa > Chordata > Mammalia > Rodentia > Muridae > Psammomys > Psammomys obesus. The sequence goes on from NW_026586589.1 coordinate 6,593,518, forward strand.
ACTTCCTGGGTGCCATGATTAACCAGCTCTGCTCTTCCATGCTCGCCACACCAGACGAACTAAAACTTTGAAACCACGAGCAAAACAAATCCATCCTCCTTTTGTTGTCTTTCTGGGTGGCACTGGCTGTCCCGGAACTCACCTTGAGGACTAGGCTGGCCTCTGCCTCCAAAGTGCTGGGATTAAAGGTAGGTGTCGCGCAATCGCGGCTGCCACAGCCACCCTGCTCCTTCCTCCCTTTAAGTTATTCAAGTCAGGTATTCTGTCATGGTGATGAGAAAAGTAATGAGGGATCCCATGGAATGGTTCAGCGGGGAGAGGTACAAACTGCATAACACTGGTGACCTGGGTTCTATTTCTGGAATGAATCCACATTAGAACCAACAAAAAAAAGTTATCCTTTGATTTTTACACACACACACACACACACACACACACACCGGTAGGTAACTAGTGCATTGGATACAGGGAAAGAAAATAGAAGGAGGTAGAAGACGTCTTTTGCATATGCCAGTCTTTACCACTGTTGGTCCCCACACCTAAGATGGAAAGACAGCTAAGATTAAAGGGACAACAGTGAAAGATCCCCGGAGGGTATCTTCCGTCAGAGAGACCCCCTCCCAAAGAACAACGAGTCCATTCGGATGCAAACAGCAAGAGGCTTTTATTTTGATTCACGAGTACTCGGGGCAGCAAGGTCACTCGGGAGGACCTGGCGCGCCTCCTTGGGGAAAAACTGGGGTTTTTATAGGGTTTTAGAGCAGAAGCACTGGTACAGAAGCGAGAGGGCATGGTTACAGGGGGCTGATTGGCACGTTTACACGAGACCACAATTTGCGTCAAAGTTTGGCAGGGGCACCAAGATTCCAGGAACTGGGTGGTCAAGGGGGGTAGGATGACCCCTTGACGTGGCCCGCCACCTGTTATTTTGTTTTTTCCTATCTTAGCTGAAACAGTCTCACAGATATCTATGAGAGTGATTAACACAAACTGTTTTTAGTATGACTGGGGCAGCCTGACCACAGATATCCCAAGTGGGTGACACAGCTAGGATTTTTCAGTAATTTTCCAGTTTCTCATCTGGCTTTCAGAGTTTTATAAAACAGTGGTGTCTCACAAAATGGCGTTAGCTATGTTTAACTTAGTGTGAGGCTGCGGTCTTTCAAACAGGAGAGAAAAGGCTCTCTTCACCCTGGTGTCTTGCTGACTGCACCAAGAATTCCAGTACAAGTATCAAAATTTGCTTTGAAAGTTGCCTGCGTAGAGACAGAATTCCTTCCATACATCGCTATTTCAAGTAATGTTGAAATAGCATTGACCCACACTACAAGTCTGAGTGGCTGTGACAAAGTGTGACCTTTCTCCTTTCCAGGTGGAGAGCCTGTAACGTTCTAGATACCTCATAGGCAGGCTATAAACTCCACTTACGATAAAAAGGCATGGCTTAACTCCCTTGTACAAACTCGGGCCTGTGGTTTTACTGTATCAGCTTGAAACCCCACCCAAGGCAACCTGTGATCTCATTTATCAAAAAGGGGAGGGGGGATGGCCAGGTGGTAGTGGTGGCACAGACCTTTAATCCCAGCGCTCTGGAGGCAGAGGCTGGTAGATCTCTGTGAGTTTGAGGTCAGCCTGGTCTACAGAGTGAGTTGCAGGACAGCCAGGGCTATGCAGAGAAATCCTGTCTCAAAAAAACAAAACAAAACAAAAATGAGGTGGGGATAGATAAAAAACTCATTTTAGAAGCCTTTCAAACAGTGCAATTTCAGAAGCCACTAAAATAACGTTGTGCTGCGCTGCTGAGAAGCTGGAGCCCATGCCTACACTTGGGCGTGCCCTTTCCCAAGCCCCTCTGAATCAGTCCCTGTGCTTAAATCTAGGTAAAAATCTTCTTCCTAATAAACGCCAGCTCAACTTCGAGCAGGCTTCTCCTGCAGTTCTTTTCTACGGGGAAGTCAGGAACTGTTTCACCTGAGCAGAACGGCCCTGTAGGCCAGGCTGGCTTCAAACTTACAGAGATCCACCTGCCTCTACCTCCTGAGGGCTGAGACTGAAAGCTTGCACCACCACTGCCTGGCCCTAGAAGAATTTCTAAGTCTCTGTTTGTTTTTCTAGACAGGGTTTCTTTGTGTAGTCTTGGCTACATAAGCACTCCTCGGTCTGATGCGGGTGGCCCTGTGGAGCTCTCTCTCTGCGACTCTGCTGCCGCTAACAGAATGTTCTCTTCTCTTCGCGAGGCAGACTCATTCTCAGCTCTTCGAGCTCAGGGCAAATATCAAGTTCTCTGAAAAGGCCTCCGGGATTGTCCCCGCCAACGGTGCCTCCTGAGGATGGCTACAGGAACGCCCCCTCTGCTTCAAACAAAGGGCTTTGGTTCAAGAGATACTATGTTAAAATCAGGCGCAGCACTTAACTGTCCTGCCATGTAAAAAGCGGCTCTGCCCAGAGCCCACCCAGCTGCCAGCCTCAGGCATCAGACCCGGGAGGGCAGAAGAGGGCGTGAAGAGATGAATGCATGAGAAAGCAACAGAGGCAGGGCGCTAGGTGTGGAAATCTAGATGGGGGGGGGGGGCAGGATACTTGCTGTCTATGTCCTTTGGCTTCTATACAAACCCAAAACTGGAGATTTTCATTGTAAAATTTCATTTTTTAAAAAATGTTCATTTATGTGTGTGTGTCCGCTATGCACGTGCACGCCAGAGAGGGCATCAGATCTCATGGAGCTGGAGTTCCAGACATCTGTACCTGGTACTGGGCGTTGAACTTGAGTCCTCTCAGAGGACGCAAAGTAGTCTTTACCACTGAGCCATAGTCTCCAGCCTTTCTTTATAAAGTTTTAGACAACAAAAGAGATCATATAGGAAGCAGATTCTCTAGCACCCCCCAACATCTCTGCAGATACCCCATGGGGCAGCGGTCGGACCCCAGCTCAGCCCTCCCCAATCAAAATCCCCAAACCAGAACTAAGTGTTTCTTTCTTTAATTTAAATTTAATTATTTTTAAATTTCATTCATTTTATATCCCAATTATAACCCCCTCCCTCATCTTCTCCTGGTCCCATTCCCCCTCCCTCTCCCCCCCCCCAACCTCCTCTCCTAGTCCTCAGAAAGGGGAAGTCCTCTTCCCCTACTAATGTTTGTTTTTCTAGACAGGGTTTCTTTGTGTAGTCTTGGCTGCCCTGGAACGGCCCTGTAGGCCAGGCTGGCTTTAAACTTACAGAGATCCACCTGCCTCTACCTCCTGAGGGCTGAGACTGAAAGCTTGCACCACCTCTGCCTGGCCCTAGAAGAATTTCTAAGTCTCTGTTCTGAGGTCTGCATTGCAGAGACTCTGTCTGGTAAATGTCCCTTACCTTCTGCCACCGCATGCTACCTATGTCTTCACCAGCAGCAATGGAACATGCGCTGCAAGGCCACGGGCAGATTCCCTTCAGCGTCCGGGTGGCAGGAGGGGGCTGAGATTCCCCGTGTGCTAATTCGCTGGGCCTGTGGGAGCCTTCAGCAGATAGCCAGCCTGGGTTGTTTAAGGCCTGTTCTCTGTCTACAAGGTGTGATGTCAGGACTGGGTTCCACACTAGCCACAGTGCCAGCGGGCTCCTAAGTACCAGCAGGCCTTAAGCTACAGGGAAAAAGTCCACACTGAAACGCTGGGTCATGAGGAAGGACACCAGACAGCCTTCCTATGGGAAGACCAAGCACCCTTTGAGGGTTACTCCTTGGTTTTAGCTATTGTTCAGGCCTAGGAAATCCCTCAGGCTTTTTCAGATTAGCTGTGTGTGTGTGTGGGGGGGGGTGTCTTTCCCTGAGGTTACCACTCTTTATTCCATTTTGAATCAGGCCTTTCTTTAAACTTCCCATTTCCTCGAGCACAAGTCTTGGCTCCACCATTATATTTCCCGGTGCTCTTTTTTTCCTTAAACTGGACATTTTGTTTCTCTTTGCCCTATTTGCTCCTTTTCATTGCAGGTCTGAGTAAGAGTGATCACTGATAACCTCGTGACACAGTCAATACAGGACTGTCTTGAAATCACTTCTGCCAATAACGTTAATCCTAAACTCTTCAATTTAGCCTCCAGCATGTTGCAGGATATTTGATCCCATTGTGAACCCTGAGATTGTGAACTGTAAAAACCTGTTTCTTCTTGTGGTGTGGCTCAGCCTTTGATCCTAGAGCTTTCTGTTTACTGTAAACACGTATTTGTGGTGTGGCCCAACCCTAGCACACAGCTTTAATCCAAGAGCTTTCTGTAAACAGGATTAAATAGCTTTAGGTTAAGAGGCAGAGCAAGAAACCAGATTGACAGGAAGTGAACATAGAAAAAAAAAACATAGAGAGAGGAAGTCCAAAGGACGGATAGAGAAACAAACAGGAAGTAGAAAGGAGGGACATTGAGTTGAAGAGTATTTAGGACATTGTAGAGAAGGAAGGCCTTTTCCTTCTGAGACATGAATTGAATAGGAGAGGTTTTTTTTTCCTTATGGGATGTGAGCTGAGTAAGAAGGTCAGCTGGGTGCTTTCTCTGCCTCTCTGAGCTAGTAGGCCTTCACCCCAGTATCTGGCTTCTGAGTCTTCATTGGTAAAATCAAACGTTTGGGATTTTGTTTTTAATAACATCAGCAGATTTTTAGGATAAAGGCAAAAGTCAGCCACATTCTTTGCCAATATCGCAAGAATGGTCTCTATGCCAGCTGCTGGTATAAACATTGTTTTCCTCTGAAATATCTTGAGCTGGGCATGCATAGCCCATCTACAGACAGCACTGCTGTCTTCCCATTAAGCCCCACCTAAAATGTCCAACTGCTTCCTGGTCCAACATCCCAAAGTGCTTCACATTTCTCCATAGAAAACCATGGTCAGGCCTGTCACAGCAATGTCACTCTCCTGGCACCAACTTCTGTCTTAGGGCTTCTACTGCTGTGAAGAGACACCATGACCATGAAAACTCTATAAAGGAAATATTTAATTGGGGCTGGCTTACAGGTTCAGAGATTTAGTCCATTGTTGTCATGGTGAAAAGCATGGTGGCATGTAGGCAGACATGGTGCTGGAGAGGCAGCTGAGAGTTCCACATCTGGATTGGCAGGCATCTAGAAGAGAAGGTACCAGTGGGCCTGCCTTGAGTTTATGAAACCTCAAAACCCCTCCACCACTGATACATTTCCTCCAACAAGGCCACACCTCCAATAATGCCATTCCCTATGAGTCTACGGGGGCCATTTTCATTCAAACCACCACAGTTCATTATCATCATGGTGAGAAGCCGGCAGGCATGACAATGGGGCAGTAGCTGAGAGCTTTACATCATGATCCACAGGCAGCAAGGGAAGAGAGGGAGACTAGACTTGACAGGAGCTTTTGAAGCCACCCCCAGTGACATACCATCCAAAAAGGTCACACCTCTTAATCCTTTTCAAACAGTTCCACTAACTGGAAGCCAATTGTTCAAACATATGAACTCTGGGGACTACTCTCATTCAAACCACCAGACTCTTCCTAAGAAAATCCAAACACCCTGGGCATTCTGAAGGTCAAAAAAGCTTTCTTTTAGCAAAAGTGCATGGACTATTACCAGACACTAGGGACAAGATCTTGGGCTAGGGTGGGCAGAAGTGACAGCCATATCAATAAATAACACAAAGTAATGAGTTTTATCATGGTGTCTTCACTCATATATGGCATTATATCCTGTTTTCATTCATCCTTCTGCCCATCATAGAATGCTCTGTCTGCATATACATCTATATGCCAGAAGAGGGCATCAGATCCCTTTATAGATGGTTATGAGCCACCATTCGGTTGCTGGGAATTGAACTCAGGACCTATGGAAGAGCAGCCAGTGTTCTTAACCTCTGAGCCATCTCACCAGTATGTATTTTCTCTTTTTTACCCTCTCTCTCTCTTGCTCCCTCCCTCTCTTCCTCCCTGCTTTCATTTTGTTTTTCTTAAGACACAACCTGTGTTGCCCAGGCTAGCCTCAAATTTGCAGTCTTCCTGCCTCCATTTACCCAGAACAAGAAAGTATTTTGAGTCCTGTACAAAATAAATAAATAATAAATAATAAATAAATAAATAAACTTGCAGAGTGACAAGGCAACCCAGGAGAAATGCCAGAGACGTTTAGAAGCCACGGGAGGCTTTCCAGGAGAGGTGAATATCAGTCTCTCAGAGGAGCACGCACACAGTAGAACCGCAGCTCCGATCCAGGGCTCTCCGGCTCTGTCCCCCTGCACGGAGTCCAGAAGCTGCACAAGTTTCATGGGCACCAGCGTCCGGCTGGTATTAATTACTTCCACATTTATTAAGTGCCCCATTAACCTTGGCTCCGACAGCACTGTTGGCTCCCTGGGTTAAATCCACACTAAATATTCAATTATACGCAGCAGAAGCAAGCTCACATTTGGCAGGGATTAGCTCACTGGTCCTGCAAAGAGCACTTTTCCAGCTGAATAACAGCGGCGGTGCCTTTCAACTATGCAGCGCTTTCCTCTTGAGGGACTTGTGGCAGGACCATCTCCCAGAGGGAGACAAAAACAATGTCATCATCTCAGTTGAGCGGTTGAAGAGCTCAGTAAAGGGAGCTGGCCCTCTCACCACATACCCTGGAGCCCACTCTTCTTCCTCCAGGGCCCAGCTCACACTATCTAGGCCTTGAAGCTTTCTCCATTCCCATAAGGGACTCTCCAGGCAGGGCCCGTCACTGAGGAAAACAGAGAACACCTTGTTCTGGCTGAGCCCTAACTGGGCTGGGTCTGTGACCCACATTTGCTCACTTGAACCTCCCACCAATGCTGAGGAAACCGAGGCAGAGAAGTTAGATGGTGAATGGTTCTAGGGTTGCTGGATATTAGTGCATTCTGAATATAAGGTGGTCCCTCAAAAGGTTCGTGTTGGGGGCTGGATGGCTCAGTAGTTAGTAGAGCTTGTAGCTCTTACTGAAGACCCTGCCTGAGTTCCCGGCACCCATGTGGCAGCTCACAGCTGTATAGCTCCAATCGCAAGGGCTTTGACACCCTCTTCTGACCTCTGTGTGCACGAGGAATATGTGGGTGCAGATACCTACATGCGAGCAGACATTCAAACATTCATAAGCCTTACATAACAGAAAGGCTTACTGAAGCCTTGGCTCCCAGTATGCTCCAGTTCAGAGCCGGGTTTCAGAGAAGTGCTAACATCTTGAGAGCTCTCCACTCATTGGTGGATTCACAATTTGATCATTGAAAAGGGGTGGAAATTAAGAGGTTGAGCCTATTTTAAAGACGGATATCTTTGGAAAAAAAGAACCTGGAGGGAGGCGGCTGGTGGGAGGAGCCGGTGGGAGGGGCCGGATGGGAGTAGGGCTAGGAAAGAAACTTTGTCTCTCTGTCTAGCCGCCTCCAGTACCTCCCCATGCTTTCTTTGTTGCCAGCGGCTGTGCCCCACAGTAACTGGACCAAGCAACCATGGACCAAAATCTGTGAATCTGTGAGCCAAAATCAATGCTCTTTTAGACTCTTTCTCTCCGGCGTCTGTCACAGTGACAAACAGTCTGATTAACACAACATTAATCAGTGCGGTAGCCAGGGCTTGAGGCTCCTTGGCCAACCCACAGACAAACCTGCAATTCATTCATTCAAGAGGCGTTTATTGAGTGCAAACTTATTGTTAAGATTTTTTTTATATGTTTATTTTAAGTGTACGAGTGTTTTGCCTGCATGTATGTATGTGCTCCCCACACGTGTGTGCCTGCCTGGTGCCCTCAGAGGTCAGAAGAAGACATGGATCCCCTGGAACTGGAGTTAAAGATAGTTGTGAGTTACCACGTGGGTGCTGGGATTTGAACCCAAGTCCTCTGGAAGAGCAACCACTGCTCTTACCCACTGAGCCACCTTTCAGGCCAGGCCAGCACTTGTTAGGGAAGCAGTGGCGAAGGAACACGTTCCCAGCCCTAATGAATTTAAAGCTTTAAAGCTTCTCCATGGAGGAGCATGTGAACACCACTGAACAGGATTTTACGTGTTATGTGTCTGCACAAATGGAGATCAGCGGTCAGCCTCTGGTGGTGTTTCTTGTTTTTTGTTTTTTTTTCAGGTGCTTTTTTGTTTGTTCTTAAGTGATAGACATAGAGACAGTTTTTTTATTTTTATTTTTTTATCTCATCTACTCATTAGTTATTTTAACCTGTGTGTCTATGTGTACATTCTTGCATGTGCGTGAGCCCAGGCATGCGCATGTAGAGCTCAGAAGTCAACCTCAGGTGTCAGTTCTTGCTTTCCACCTTATTTGAGATAGAATTTTTTTTTTTCTTTTTGGCTGCTGCCTAAGTCATGCTAGGTGTCCCGCAGGCTTCTGGGGATTCTCCAGTCTCTGGTCCCCTCTCCCCATAGGAGCAATAGGATGACAAACCTCATCCAGCTTTAAATGGAATCTACTGATCCAAACTCAGGTCTTCCACCACTGAGCCATCACCCCAGCCCCAGATAGTTTATTAAAGAAACACTCGCTCCCAAGAACGGGCGTGGTCTAAAGAGCTGGGACTACAGGGAGACTCAAAGTCCTATTTTGGTGTTTTGTTTTGTTTTGTTTTGTTTTGTTTTAATTAGACAGTTCTCACCGGGACCTGGGGCTTGTCAATAAGGATAGACTGACTGCACAGCAAGCCCCAGGGACCCACCACCTCTATCTCTCCTTCGCTTGGTTTGCAAACAGCCAGCTTCTCATGTGGGCAGGCGCAGGAGGCTGACCTCCTGTGCTTGTGTTTTTGTGGTAAGACCTTTATAGAATTTAGATAAGATGCCGTTAGGAAGATTAGTCAGATCTCTGGATGGATGGCTCTTTTTTTTGGGGGGGGGGGGGGGGTTGTCAGGAACTCTTCCCTTATTCTTATATTTTGTAGTTAAGTCATGCAAAAGGATGCCTCTTTTTTTTTTCTTTCTTTCTGCAAATGTTCACAGGGTACTTCTTTCTTTGAATCACAGATTTTCCAGCTATAAAAAAAAAAAAAAAAAAGGAAACAAAAACAATAATGAAAGACCCGAAGCAACTCAAATACCCACAGGGGACTGTTCAACAGATGACAATGCATCTATACCGTGGACCTTATAGCTTTTTAAACACAATGGGGCAGGCCAAGCACAGCAGTGTGTGCCTGTAATACCAGCCGAAGCAGGAGATTCGAGACCAGCCTGGACTGCAAAGCGAGACTCTGTCTAAACACAGCAAAACATGAACCAGAAAGCAGGAGGCAGTTCTGAATGCTGGATAAGGATGGTTGAGGCACAGTGAAGGGAAGGAGCCAGGCACAGGAGATAGAGGAGCTCCTTCATAGTGCACACAGGTGTCCAGCAAGGATGCGCAAGAAAAAGGGAAAGGGCCTTTCCAGGAAGAAAACCTGGCACCTACGCTCTGGAGGAGACTTACTGGGGATGGCTGGTGGGTTTAAAGGGAGCCTGGTCCTCCTGCCTCAACTTCCCCAGTACTGGGGTTCAGATGCCATCACACCCAGCTCAAGACCTAATCTTTTGTTCTGTACTGTTTTGTTTTGTAGAGACAGGGTCTCACGTAACTCAAGCCACTTGAGGGTAGCCTTGAACTCCTAACCTTCTCCTGCCTCTACTTCCCAAGTGCTGATATTACAGGCATGTGTCACATGTCTAATATATGTCATTTTGTACCTTTGGGTTTTTATATTGTATTCAAGAATGTTCCTGGAAGATATATATTAATCAGTCCAAGTAAAAATGTAAATATTTTTAAATATATATATGTGTGTATATATATATATATATATATATTTTTTTTTTTTTTTTTTTTTCTGAGACAGTATTTCTCTGTAGTCTTGGATGTCCTGGATTAGCTTTGAAGACCAGGCTGGCCTTGAACTCACAGAGATCCTTCTGCCTCTGCTTCCCCAAGTGCTGGTATTAAAGGTATGATCCACTACACACACTCACCCAGTTTTTAAACCCCTGTATGTGTGTCGGGGGTGCCCATGGAGACCATAAGAGGGGGTCAGATCCCTTGGGACTGGAGTTACAGGCAGTTGTGAGCCACCTGACAAGAGTGCTGAAAACTGAACTTGGGTCCCTGGAAGCATGAAGTACTGCTAACTTCTGAGCCGTCTCTCCAGCCCAAGAAAATCTGCCATTAAGTGAAGGGGAAAAAAAATCAGTCACAATTTCTGTTTCAGCCTCTCAAATGATGATATTGTTATTCTCAAAGGAGAGGTTACATACATCAGCCTATGGGAGGATCTAGAAGGATTAGAACATGTGTTGCTTACTGTGAGACGGCAGAGGACAAAAGGGCCAAATAGGAAAAGGAGAAAAGAGGAGGAGGAGACAGGAGAAACAAAGAGGCTAGGCCTACATACAATGACCTCCCAGTAAAAAATCCACAATTACTTTAGTGCCACTGAGACCCGAAAGCTACACGTGCTGCCTGCTTCTTTGTTGCCAGCTGCCAGGTTGTCATGGTAATATAATAACCTCTGATAAGCTTATTTTCCTTTCTGAATACAGTTTAAATAAAAGCAAATACCAGTAATTTGCAGATGGGCTGCAGGGAGAGAGAGGATGTCGTCCAGAGGAGAGTAGGCAGCGAGGGTGACCTTTCTGGGGCTGATACCTGCCTTAAAGCTGGTGGGATGACAGAGAGCGGAGGGTCAGAAGCCCGGGCAGGCATCGGAAGTGCCAGAGGCGAGTTCAGCCATCATTTTCTGCTCCAGCAGGTTTGATGTGTGTGGTGTTTTGACCCACTTCCCAGTAGGCGCCGGTTGGGACTACATCTGAAAAGCCACTGTCCTGCTGAGTCCATACTGGGCTCCGTGAGTGGTATGCTCCAGCCTCCACTCTCCCTAGATACACCTCACACACACCTATGTCACCAAGTGTCACCGTGCCCTAACATCCCCGCAAGAGGTATGGAGCAGAGAGCTTGTGAGCCGAGGGCTCTCAGGGCAGCTTCCAAAGCAGAGGCCACACCTCATCTACACAAGTGGGTGGGAAGACTGTCCTGTGCCTGGCTGTTCTTGCTAGAACTCTTTCATTTAGCTGGCTCACCGTAAGGGTTGACCAACACGGACCACCGGGCCAGAAGAAACCGAAGCTGTTCGTTGTGTTTAACTAAGGAAGGGCCAGAGCAGGCTGGAGAGGACCCAGAAGTGATGGCAGCTGTCTTCAGGACCCATAGTTGACCTCAGTAGGATTCTGAGTTCCCTCAGAAATGGATGTGAGGGCCAACAAGACCAACCCAGCCCCGCCCAACACACACAGCTTGCTGACTGAGGCAGGAGGGTAACTATCAACTCCAGATCAGTGACACATTGAAACAAAACGACAACAACAAAAACCAGGAGTGAGGGTGTGTCTGTAGAGCATAAAGCTCTGGGCTCCATCCCTGGCTCCACAGGAGCCCAGCATGGCAAGCTCCCCTGCAATTCCAGTGCTGAGGGTTGGGAAGGAGGCATAACAATCGTAACTTAAAGGTCATTTTTGGCTACAAAGCAAGCTTGGGGCCAGCCTGGGCTACATAAGACTCTGTCTCAAGAAAAAAAGAAAGAAACACTGAAAGACAGAAAGAAATTAGAAATAAAAAGATAATAATAAACTTTACTTTTTTATGTAAAAGAAGAGACAAACACATAAAGGGTTATTATGGTGATGACTGAGCTTTGTTTTGTTTCTAAGGTCTGAGATACGGTGGTTTGTTGGAGACAGACAGGGCAGGGCAGCAGCCTGCACTGAGGTCTGAGCAGAGAGGAACTGGAAACAGAAGCGGGAACTGCTGGAGCTGAGGCCCAGCACGTCTCATCTCTCCAGATGCTGCAGCCTGCCGGAGGCAGGACTCTGGAAAAGGGCTTCTCTTTCGCCCCAGGACACAATCTGTTTCGTTTCTCGCCTCCTCTGTTTGGCTCCCGGCCAACACCAGTTCTAAGGGCTCTGGTCAAACTCAATTCCACAGGCCCCTCTCCCAGCATCCAGAAACAGAGGACAGCAATATCCGGCATCATCTGCCAGGCCCCTCTTCTCCATCTTCACCTCAGTCCCAATCTCTGGCAACCACCCACCAAATGCTATCCCTGCCTTGCTGTGTGGAAGGGGGACACTAAGCAGTCATTTCAGCTGATTTGTACAATTTGTTTCCTGGGCTTTGGGCTTGTGTGTGGCTTCCAAGCGTCATGCCCTCCTAGGCACCTCCCAGGAGCCTCCCCGAGGGCTGCCTTTCATTCTCCTCCCAGGGGTCTGCAGATGACAGGCCTGGGTGTTCCCAAGGCACGAACCAGCGTAATAAGCACAGGAAGTCTCCATGGCATCCTTCATTGAGCTTACTGGAGCATTCTGCAGATGCGAGGAACCACCGAGCCAAATCCCAGACAGGCGTTCTGAACCCCAGGAGTCGCATGCCACTTTATTAGGTAGTTTATTGGCACAGCAAACCGGGAATCAACCACCCTCAGTTCACAAATCAGTTCAGAGATAGGATCTCACTTGCCCAAGGTTGAAGAGTAATGTCTCCCCCCCCCCTTTCCTCTCCGTTAATGGCGTTAATGGCGTGGTGGCCTGGGATCAGGCCAGTGGCCTGACAGGGAAAGTGAGGCAGCAGGGAGTGGGGTTGTAGACAGGCTGCTAGTTCAATTGGGAGGAACAAAGGCTATTTAAACCTTTGGGGAGTCGATAGAGGTTTTTAGGGTGAGTGTACATCATTGTCAGAGGTCAGGGTTCTAGGGATGCTTTGTTTATATGAAAAGGGATTCCAGGCACTTGCTGGACGTGACCAGAGAGCGGAAATCTAACCTATAACCTGGCCACCAGGTTATGTGACTACCTCAGGGTAACAGACACAGGTACCTACAGGCTACGTGCACCGGGACATGCAGGCCCAAGGCAAGGAGGGAGGGATCTTGCTCCTGGAGGTGTCAAAAGGAGAGGGGTTTGGGCACACCGCAACTTCGCAACTTCGCTCTTGCTTCAGGACGGCTCCCCTGGTCACACAGCTCTCCTGGCCGCTCGGCTCCACAGAGTAAGTTCACAGCTATCCGAACTTAGAAACTAGCTTCTCCTGCAGCCCCTGTGAGGGACAGCGTCCTCACTGATGGGTTAATAGGAAGGCGCAGACCTCTGGACAGCAAATGGCTAACAGCCCTTACCTACGAAACGCACAGAACTGCATAGCCTGGGTGCGAAATGAGCCTGTCATTCTGTTCTGTTGCATTTAGCAATTCCTCTTTTGTTATTTTTATCCGATTGGTTTCACTTCAGACCTGATTCCCATTTCTTATTTATGACTAAAGGCCCCTGGGTGAGGAAAACAGAGTCAAGGAGAATGCCTTCTTTTATGCTCTGCAAATGTTTCTGTACCTCCTTTTCCCCTCCCCCTCCTTTAAAATAACATTTCCTTCCCAGGCCCCCACTAGCTTCTAAAATCCCCTGCCTTTCCAATCTCCTCTTCTCCTTGGCTGTAATTATCTTGGGAGAATTTGAATTCCTTATCATGGGTTTGTGACAGCACCAGCTTAAGGACGGCCAGCCTAGCTTCCATTCCGAGGTCTTGTCAAATTGCCCTCAATAGGTTTTCTTAATAGGAATTATTGTTAGACTTTTTTTTTTAAAGGGTGATAATAGGATTGTGACTGTGTTAAAGAAAGAACCCTTATCTTTTTTGGAGATACGTGCTGAAATATTTACCAGCGAAATGATATAAACTCTGGGATTTGCTTCAAAACGGTCTGGTGGGGGAGGCGGCGAACTCTACGTTTGCTGACTGAAGTTGCTCGTCTAGCCTCTGCTGGCTTTCTCTCACAGTTTTTAACTTCTTTCCCAGTGCTCGGGATGGGTCTTAGGACCTCATGCTTGGTGAGGGTTCTACCCCTAAGCTATTTCCCCACGTCTCTTGCAGGGGCCTCTTCACCTCCTCTCCTTTACCCTCTTGTGCCCCTTGTCTTTGGATCTGTGCGTTGCAGAGTTGGGGATGGGCTCTGCCTCTGGGAGCCTCAGCAGAGGAGAGAATCTGAGAGCTAGAGCCATCTCAATGAGCTCAGGGCCTGTGTACTTGCTCGTCTGGATCCCAGTTACCTCATCTACAAAGGGGAGTCAAGGCTGACAGAAAACAGCTTTCCACTGGGGTCTTTTCTTCTTTTGGCTTTGTTATTAGTGTGTATGGAAGTAGGGAACAACTTTTCAGGCTCATCCCCTCTTCTTCGGCCTTATGTGGGTCCCAGGGATCAAACTCAAGTGGCCAGGCTTGCTTGGTAAGTGACTCCACCTGCTGAGCCATCTCACTGGCCTGGATTCTTTTTCTACATCTGCTTCACCCGCCTGGAAGGTAGATGTAAATTCTTCACGGTCTCCTCCCAACCCTGTCCGGCCCCTCCACCCCAGAGCCCTTTGAGGAAGTGAGGGGGGAAGGAAGGAGGCAGCTTAGAGAGCAGACATTGACCAGATTCAACCACCTGCTACTCAGGACTTCTTGGAGGTTTTAAGACATTCCAACCATGACGTGTGCAAACGGAGCTCGCGCTTTGGTCTTGCTCTGATCCTCCCCCAACCCCCGGCATCCTGATCCTCCCTCCAGTCATCCCACAGTCTCATTTCAGCATCTTTCCCTCTCTTCCCTCACCCGGCTGTCCTAGGCCATGCTTGGTCTTCCAGAGCCTCTCTTTAGGCTCTGCCACCACACTGACTCAGGCCCTGGGCATTCTCACTGGATTCTCTTCCTTCAGGCCGCTGGCAATGTTCCCTCCCAAATCATCCCTCTAGGCCTTGATAGCTTCCCATGGCCTCTCTCTGTGGCGATCAGAAAGGACTCATTTTCTAGTGTGGCATTTGATACGCTACATAGCTTGGTGTAAATCATCTACATCTCCTGCAGAGGAAGCCATGGGCCCAGATTCATACCAAAATAAGTTAGGGCCTTGATTATCACTCCAGTATGCTAGGCCCTACCCCAAACGGTTGAAGTAGGAATCAATCAATCCCAGAAACACACAAAGGACCTGAGGACATGGGGCTCAGTCAGTAATTAGCTGTGTAAGACTGAGGACCAGAGCTCAGATCCCCAGAATCTATGTAAAAGTCAGGCATGGCGACATGCCTGTAATTCCAGCGCTGAGAAGGCAGAGAGAGAAGGACCCCTGGGGCTGGCTGACCAGCCAGTCCAGAGCAATTAGTGAATCAGTGAGAGAGTGTCTTGGAGAATAAAGTGGAGGGCCTAAAGAGATGGCTCAGCAATTCAAGAGTGCTTGCTCTAGCAGGGCTGTGGTGGCGCATGCGGAGGCAGCAGACCTCTGTGAGTCTGAGGCCAGCCTGGTCTACTAAGAGAGTCCAGGACAGCCAGGGCTCTTGCTACCCAGAGAAACCCTGTCTCGGAGGGTGGGGGTGTATGTGTGTGGGGGGAAGAGTGCTTGTTCTTCTTGCGGATGAGTTCAGTTCCCATCTAGCACCCACACTGGGTGGGTCACAGCCACGTGTAACTAACTCCAGGGCCCTTTCCTAGCCTCCACAGGGACATATATTCGAAGCAGGGTCTCTCTACATAAACCTGGCTTGTCCTGGCACTCACTCTGTAGACCAGGCTGGCCTCCGACTCACCGAGATCCACTTACCTCTGCCTCGTGAGTGCTGGGACTAAAGGTGCGTGCCAGCATGCACTATAATTTGACCTCTGGCCTCTGCCTATGCACACACATGCCCGTACATTGGCAAGACACATGACACATGAACCTCTACATACACTTGGCCATGTGTCTGCAACACATGGGGCCTCGACACATAACCCCCCCCCCATACACACACAAAATATCTGAGGACCCTCTCTCCAGCCACAGAAGGCATCATCTGCCCCTCGCCCGGGCCTCCATTCATGCTGGGTTGATTTTATCACTTTTCTCTGAGGCCCAATCTCAATGCATGTCCTTCACCAAAGCCTTTCCTGCTGGCTGACAACAAAGGGAGCCTGCACCTACTCGGCTCTGGTAGCACTAAACACGCTTCTGTCATAGATTGTGCACATCACGCTGGAAGTAATTTTCTGCTTGCCTTCCCGCCTAGAGCAGAATCTTCCCCAGAGCAAGCCCCCAGAACACCAGGGCCCCCTAACACAGCACTGGGCGCTTCACAGATATCAGCTCTTTCTTTCGGTCGGTCGTGTCTCGTTCTTCCTTGGTTCCTGACCACCAAGCACGGCGCTTAGCACGGGTGGGTATTGTCTGATGGGAAGATTACCCAAGATGGATGAAAGCGTGAAGGGGAGATGAATTGCGCTTTTCAACTAGGACTGGCTTCTCACTGATCAGCATTCTGGAATGCTCGTCTAGAGGAGACACTGGAGCCAATATGCAGGAGCTGCACACTCGGTCAGAGCCAGGCTCTGTGGGATCTAGGTTTCACCAAGTCACCACATCAACTTTTAAAACCATTTATAACATTTATTTATCTGTGTGTGTGTGTGTGTGTGTGTGTGTGTGTGTGTGTGTGTGCTGCAACATGCATGTGGAGGTCAGAGAAAACCTGTGTGAGTCGGTTCTCCCCTTCCACCTGTGTGTGGGTCAGGGAGCTAACTCTGGTCGTCAGCCTTGGCGGGCAGGTGTCTCTACCTGCTAAGCCACGTCATCACCCCTGCTGTGGGGAATGCAGAGCCCTCTTCCATCACAGCACCCCTGTCACGAACCTCAGGAAGTCTCACTGCTCACAGTCAGCACAGCCCTGCCTGGAGGGCTCTGCAGAGACCCCACAGACTCCACTCTGTGGGAAATCTGCTCTTCGTTTTGGCGCTGGAGGAAATTAGCCTTAGGCGGCCGTAGCTGGGCCAGGGCGGTAACACTGTTCTTACATGAACGACAAACAAACATACGTTTTGACTCAAGCCGTTACTGTCCGTGTGAGACTGGACATACCGTCTCCAAGGTTCAGGGTCTTAGGTCCTGAAGTGGGAGCCCTAGGTGTTCCTAATCCTGATGGTTGCTGAGGGATGAGGCCCTGTATGCCGTACACCTGGCAGGGGGACGCTGGAGTTCAGTAAACGACACCTAGCTGCTGGCCCCAGGTGATAGGGCTAGAGCAGCAAGTTGGGTCCCAGCCATGGCCTCTGGAGTTGAGTGGCAGAGCTACTTGGGAGCCAGGAGTGAGCGGGACTGGGCGTGGTGGGGCTGATCTTGAACTAAATGACTGGGAGTGGCTGAAAGTTGGGCTGGGAGATTGAGGCTCTGAAGGGGAAATTCAGATACCTTGCTTCTGGTAGTTGATGCTGAGCTACTTGGTTCCCTTAACTGAAGTGGAACCAGAGGGGAAATAGCACAGCCCTGATATTTTTGTCATGGGAAACTGGGAACTGGAGATTCACAGTGCTTTGGGGTTTGCCTGTGATGGGAAGATAAGAACTTCCTCTTTGTGTCTGTGGATCCACTGTTACTAAGATGTGCTAACCCTGAGATTCCAGTGAGCAAAGGGTGTCTCGGGAGAGCCTCCTTCCTCACTGACACACCCTGAGGTGTGCTGAGCACCCTGGGTGAAAGCACAGCTAAGAACCTGGGGATGCGTTGGGAAGAGAAAGATGAGGGGCCTTGGATAGCAGAGTGAGGGATGGCGGTTCTATCTGACCTGGACCTGCTTTGTGAGTCTTGGGATTTTACAGGGAACAAAGCCCCACACAAGAGGCCTCCAGCCTTAGAAACAAAGCCTGACACCACCAAAGACTGGTGAACAGCGCCACCTCCTGGTTGCCTCAGGCTATGACCCTCCTCCTCTGGCAGAACCGCAGGGCTTTTAGGGAGGACACCCGTGGGCCAGTTTTAGCATCCTGGAATAAAGCCACCCATTGAGCTCCTTTTTTTTTTTTTTTTTTTTTTTTGTGAGCCCTAGATTCTGTTCCTTTACCAAACCCTCCTCCTCACCAATACAGCTGCTATTTGGACCATGCTCTGATTACAAACTTTGCAGACTCAATGGTGGATCACCTTTGGTCCCCAGCATCTGGAGGGGCTTAGAGAAAGAAAACATCCCCCCCACATATAAAAGCGTCCATCTCCCCAGGGGAAAATGCTTCTTGGAGAGCCAGGTTCAAGGCCTTCAGCAAGGAGAGGTAGCCTGAAGTAGTATCTCTGTGGCATGATGCTTGCATTAACTCCTATAGCCCAGTGGACATTGGTTCATAGTTCACTTGCCACAGGTGAGATATTCCAAGCAAAAAGAACGCTAGAACTGCTACTTAAGGGGGCAGGACCCAAAGGTGTCACGCCCCACCCCCCACCCTCCAACCCCGGGTTTGCTCCATCTTGGCCAGTGAATTTGAGACAAGCGCTGCATTGCTGAGCTGCGTCTCCAGCCCAATAACTGGTTAAATAAAAAAGAACGAACTAATGGAGAGACGAAGTTATATTATATAAATGCAGGTTTATTGGGAGCATCGAGGGAGGGGGAAGAGGAGAACATGGAGGGGGAGGGAAAGAGAGGGCAGGAAGTGGGGCAAAGAGGGAGAAAGGGCAGAACAAGGGGACCAAGAAGTCAGGTTCTATAGGGAAGGGCCTCTGGGAGAGAAGCCCCGGCCCTAGGTGGAGGGCAGGGTATGGCATCCACATCCTGCAGTAGATAGGGTCTTTAACAGCCACCTCCCCCTTTAAAGTTTTTATTGAGAACTACCGAGGCTGGCCTTGAACTCACACTGCAGCCCCCAGGTGGTCCTTAACTTTGTGATCCTACTAAGAAGCTGGGGTTAGAGGCCAGCTCTAAGGGTGTAGGCTAGGCTTGACCCTGCCTCCTCATGGGAGAGCTTGCCAAGTGACCTCCTCCGAGGCAGCCTTTTCTTCTTTCTTTCTTTCTTTCTTTCTTTCTTTCTTTCTTTCTTTCTTTTTTTCTGTTTTCTGAGACAGGGTTTCTCTGTGCAGCCTTCGCTGTCCTGGAACTCGTTCTGTAGAACAGGCTGGCCTTGAACTCACAGAGATTCTCCTGTCTCTGCCTCCCAGAGTGTTTGGATTACTGGCATGCGCCACCAGGCCTGGCTTTTCTTAAAGAAACAAGAACTTCAGAGTCCCCACGCAGTGCGAGCATAATTGTCCTGGGAGAGCCCACAGACCATTGAGGAGGACCAACTGGGCTATTTACAGAAAAAAGAAACTAAGGCTCAGAGAAATCGAGGGACTTCATCTGGGGCCACCCAGAAAGGCCACTGCAGCCATCACTGGTGGCCTGGCTCTGACAGAACACACATGCGCACTCACGTGACACCTGCTACCAAGGACCCCACAAATAGACCTGGAAGGGCAAGAGGGATGGTAAAGAAAATCGGAAAGTCTAGGGTCTGGGCCTCCTCTTCTGCACTTTGGCCCGGGACAGGCTGGGATTGCTTCTATTCCTTCAGGAAAGACATGAAAGCAGCTTTCACAAAGCGGGGTCTGAGGCCCACAGATAGGCCCCTTTGTGGACGGACTCCCGCTCCCCATCTCCCATGCCCAGCCTTCAGCAGCCACCTCTTTGAATGGCTGGCTTTCACACTGGAAATTTGCAACACAAATGTGCCCTGTCTCCTTCTCAGCCTAGCCACACTGCCCCAGCCTTTTAGAATCTGCCTCTCTCTGGGGTGCTTTCTTTTTCTTCAGCTCAAGCCCGGGGACCCTAGATACAGCCAAGATCACTAATTAAGGCTTGGGTTAAAAGCGAGACTTGGGAAAGAGCCAGCGCTGAGCGAGGCCAGCCAGAGTGGAGCGGTGGGAATCGGAGGCGGTGGCTGGACTTTCATTCTCTGGACTCTTCCTGGCATTCTCGCTCCATCTTCCTAGTGGGCTAAGGGACAAATAAAGCTTGTCAACAAGATGGCTCCCAGCTCCCCTAGCCATGCTGCCCGGCTCTCTGGGCTCAGGACTGGACGTAAACTGTACCTGCTTCACTTCCTCACTGGGGAGGCTGGTGTGTGATCCCTCCCATGAAAATGCAATAAGTGGGATGCAGAGGGATCGGGTGCCTTTCCCAGATACACATATGGGGCAGAGGGCTGTTCCATCTAAATCCAGGCCTACCCTGGCCTATGTGTCTGTTTTAGGCTCCTTCTCTAGCCTGTCTGACGAAGTGCCTCCTGTTTAAGGTGACTTTTCCTTCCCCCAGTTCTTGAGCACTATCCTGTGTTTTTGGAATCGAAGCTCCTGCTTCTCACAGGTTGCCCTACTTCTCAAGGCCCAAGTGCAGTGCAGAGGACAGAGGCCCCTGTTGGCAGAGATGAGACCCTGGCCCTCAGGACAGCTAATCCAAAGAGTTCCATGAGCTCTGGGGGACCTAATTAGATGTTTAATAGAAATTTGTAAGAGAAGGAAATAAATGCTCCCTTAAGAACTGGCCAGACAGTGCTTTCTCGCACTGGAGGGAATGTACATGGAGCAACTCCTGAACTCAAGCAATTTTGCCTCAGGCTCCTAAGAAGTTGGCGCTGAGCCAGGCAGTGGTGGCACACGCTTTTAATCCCAGCACTCGGGAGGCAGAGGTAGGCAGATCTTTGTGAGTTCGAGGCCAGCCTGGTCTACAGGTAGTTCCAGGACAGCCAGGGCTACATAGAGAAATCTTGTCTTGAAAAACAAAACAAACAAACAAACAACAACAAAAAGAGCTGGCACGGCAGGTTACACCCCAGTACTCAACTAGGCCCTTTTAAGAGTCAGTTTTCTAAGCTCTGTTTATAGACATTTTCTTCTCCAAAGAAAATAAACTTTTAAAAAGTTTGAAAGCTGTTATTCCCAGGTCTACAAACTGAGGCCTAGAGGGCAGAAGGAGCTTGTGAGGGTCACGGACTTGTGATTGACAGGATGGGAGAGGAGGCAGGTATCCGATCTTTGTGGGGATCTCTCTCTACTGGTCCACAGAGCCGCACGGGAAGCCAGGGCCTCTCCCTCAAACATTTTTACGCTTTTTTTTTGAGAAATGCTTAGCTACAGGCTAGAGAGTTCTGGAAACATCACAGGTCTACCAAGGTCTCCATTTCTTTCCTCTCCTTCCCTCTTCTCTGAGGCAACTTCCATGTTGGGCTGTCTTGATACACGACAGGTTGCTCCAGGGCTCGGCTGTCAAAATCTGCTTGTTGACAGCAGCAGCTGGTGTAAAACAAACACAGGGGAATTCTGATAATTGGATGACAAGGGAGACAGTGAACAATTTTCCTCACTAAAGGGAAAAAAAAAAACAAAACCACTTATTGGTAATATTGTCTACTCCACAATGAAATAAAGTTATGTGTGGACAGACCAGAATTGTATGACCTTGAAAAGGCACAGATTTTTGGGAGAATGAACAAAACCATGACATTGTTGTAAATATAATTACTAGAATCTCAGTATTATTCACTATTTTTCTCAGAAAAATCATTCAATATTATACGCTGTTCACCCCCACAAAGACAAAGGGAGGGTTCACTCTGGGTATTAATTTATGGGGGCATAAAGGCAATTTTCCCCATTACAGTTAGGTCTATGTGGTGCTAAAAACGGTGCACAGGCTGACTTTTGCGTAATTGACTCTCTGACGCTGGCGACGCTTAGGCAAATGAAGGTATAAATGTGAGTGCGTGGCGGTGGCTGGAGCGGATGCCCAGCCTGAGGTCAGTGGGACCTGAGCAGTGCTTTGGAGAGGGACACCTGTCACATCGGAGGTGAGAGGGGGTGATCCTGGAGGTGGGGCTGGATGGGAGCAAGAAAAACAGACATCTCGTCCACTAACAGAAGCCAAGTCAAACGGCCCGTGGCCAGCCTCTGTGTCCGTGGGCTGCGGAGGACATGCGTGTCCACTCTGAGTGCAGTGGCCTTCCATAGAGACTCTGCAATGTGCATTTGGTGGCTGGTGCCCTGTGGGGGCTGCAGTGAAGATGTACTTGGACACGTGGAGAAGTGGCAGGCAGAAGTGTTGCAGGAGTTGGTGAGAGTTAGATTGGTCTTGGGAGCCTTCCAGGGTGTGGGGCAGGCTTCTGGGTTGAGGCGTGAGCTGGCTGGGTTCTCACACCAATGACAGGACTCAGCTGTGCATCCAAGAGCAGTCCAGTTGCTGCTAGAGATCAATACGGCTCATCGACCACACAGAGCCAACTCAGGATAATTGCCTGGAAATTGGTAACATTTTGCTTTTCCCTCAATTGCAGCCATGCTCCTTGCTCTAATTTTCAGTCACAATTGTCGGGTCTTGGAGGCTTCAACTACTCAATGTCTGACCTCTGCTCCTTGCTTGAATAGACCTGAAATACTTGTTATTATCATCATCAGTATTGTTGTCTAGCAAAAACTGCCTCACATCCTTCTTTGTCACGTACTTCCTTACTGAAAACTTAAGATTTGGTGTGGGGGTGTGGTTCAGTGTTAGAGCTTTGCCTAGAATGTGCAAAGCCCTGAATTCCATCTTTGGCATCACAAAAACAAACAAACAAACAAACAAACAAACACTCAGCTTCAGATTTCTTTGCACTAGAAGTGGTTTTGGTCGAGCGACTTCAGAATTGGACTCTGTGCTTTGGGGTTCTGTGCTGCAAAGGAGAACACTTAACAAAAACAGAAAATCCCCTGGAGGGTTTCGAAGCGCCCTTGCTTGAATAGACATTTGAGACCCAGGTTCTGTTCAGTTTGCCACAGATGTGTGTCTGTAGAATTCTCCTGGTGCTGGTGGTGGGAGGCTGGCGAATGGTGCCAACCCATGAGGACTGACACTCCTTTCTGCCTACA
Organism: Psammomys obesus; assembly: GCF_907164565.1. Taxonomy (NCBI): domain Eukaryota; kingdom Metazoa; phylum Chordata; class Mammalia; order Rodentia; family Muridae; genus Psammomys; species Psammomys obesus. Next base: position 6,616,173 of record NW_026586589.1, read on the forward strand.
TTCAAGATCCCATCTGTGTCTAATCCCAGAATTAGCCCTGCCGAAAGCTGGTGCTTCAGGACCTAGAGCTCCTCCGTGGACCTGGCAGCTGGACTTGGGCCACGGTGTCACATGGCCCATTGTCAGCGGCTACCTCACGGTCTCCGTTTCTGTCTTTGTGCAGTCTGGGTGATTCCTGTTGTCGTGCCAATCTGTGTTCACGGGGTTGGGCAGCCCCGCGCAATAAGCCTGCATAGCTGGGGTTGTTGTAGAGACTGCACCCGTCCCTGGGGCAAACGGGCAAGAGCAAGTGTTGAGTTTCTTGCTTGAACAGACTGTGCAGCAACTGAGTCTTGTTAGGAAGGAGGACGGGGTCTGCGGTGTTATTGGGCTTGCAAAATTGTTCTCCTGCAGCCTGCCCTCTGATGGAGAAGTTCAAGTCCTTTGACATGGGACAGGGGTGGGGAGGGAAGTGCCGATCAAGCAAGTGTACCTGTTTGTCCCTTTTTGACTTCTGGGAGGCCCCGTGATAAAGAGCAAAAGCTTTTTTCTTTCCTCCAGAACCCTTTCCCACGTGCAGGTGACAAATCCTGAAGGCCCCATGAATAGGGAGAACTGTGAATAGGGTATTGTAGCTGAGAAAATGCCTTGCAAGCAGGAGGAAGTCTGCTGGCCTGGGAAGTAAGGGCCCATTCTGAAGTTATTTTGATGGAGGACCATGTGAAAAATGTTCTTTTTTCTCCTTGGGCCCTGGGCTCGGCTGTGAAATGAGGCTGAAGGTGCCTGCTCTGATGTGGGTGTGAGGAGGATAGGTAGGCAAGACAGGCCATGGGATGGCAGTGGGAACTTGGGTAGAGACTGGGAGCTCCTTTTGAACTCTAGGGAGCAGTGCAGGAGGGGAGGAGGAGGCAGAGAGCTTAGGCCAAGAGTAGGGCCTGGGTTTCATGCTAGAGGGTTTTTGATCATGGGAGTAAAGAGACCAGGGGCCTGGAGTTAGGAAGGAGGTGAGAAGTCAGTGCGTGTGGAGAGGCAGGAAGTGCAGTGCTTGTGTCAAGGGAACCTCCTTATGTCCAAAGAGCTCCCTGTTTGAAAACCCCACTTCTGGAGAGGCCCAGCTGGGAAAGGAGTGGCCTGGTGTGGTTCAGGAGGAAGACATAGAGTGCAGATGCCTGGCCCAAGAAACAACACCTAAGTCAGAAGAAAATGAGGCCTGGGGTGGGGTAAGGGGGCTGAGGTCACAACGAACAGTTCCCAGGACCCAAGGCACCCCTGACCAGAGGAGGCCAAAATCTACAGAAGGGGCCTGAGAAGAGTGAACCTAGGAAAACATGGTGGACTGAGTTAGTGCTGGTCCTGCCTGCAGGAGTCAGCCCTCAGTGGGACCAGGGAGAGATAGTAATCATGGGAATGGAAGGGTGATGCCTCAGGGACCAGTCAGCTCCTCCAGAGCAGACACCCTGTGAAGACCCAGAGGCTCTACACCAGGGCAGGCCAGAGCTGACAGGTGCATCCTCTTGAGCCAAGGCAGCACATCAGCTAATCGCAGAGCATGTTGTTAACAGGCCGAAATTAAAGGTAATTATGAAGTCTGTGAAGATTCTGGCACACTCACACTTGATGCTCCCCTTCCCAGGGCTAATCCTCTGTGAATGTAACAGTTCTTCCAGGTGTGGTGGCACATGTCTGTAATCCCAGCTCCCGGGAAGCTGAAGCAGGATTATGAGTTAGACATCATCCTGGCTACATAGTGAGTTCCAGGCAAGCCTCAGCTACATTTCAAGGTGCTATCTCAAAGATGTAATCTTCTGAAATGAGAAGGTTCTCCTTTTGTCCTAACTCCACACAAAATGAAACAGTGGTGAATCTACCCTCTGAATGAAGTATTAGGTGACCATGGTAAAAGTTTCTTAAGAGTTCTTATGTGCCAAGCTATTAACTTGGATGTTTCTTCTCACCTGACCTGATAATAATGGTTATTATCATCATCTTCTGGCTGGGGAAACTGAGGCTCAGCTAGGGTAAGCACGGGTAGTGAGAACCAGGATTTGAGGTCAGGTTTATCTGTGAACATGGCAAGCCCTCTGCCCACTGCTGTCAGCCAAGCAGGGGCAGATGCTCTCCTCCCTTGTCTGTCCTTGAGGGAGGCTGTTCCCCTCACTTTCCAGGAGAGGAAGTTTCACTGTGAACTGCTTTTTCTGCTCAGCCCAATGAGGTGGTCAGTGTGGCTTCATTCCAGGTAGGGAAGTCGGAGCTGAGGGCTGACAGTGCAGAACTTGAATCCAGGTGTGTCTGACTTTCAAAGCCCTGCAGCCAAAGGATGCAGACCAGGGCTTGTCATGCAGTGGTAGCCAGGGGACATGGTGGCTATGTTTGATTGTGTCCTGATCTTTCTGCAGGTCCCACGCAGACGTAAAGGATGCCACTCTGGATGTTCTTGGTGATCCTCACCCTCACCAGCGCCTCCCAGTGCTCACTGACTCCCTCGCTTCCCTTCAGGTAAGCAGCAAGGATTCCTGAACTTCTGAGACCTCCCTGCCATGGCAGAGAGGATACAGAGATTGCTAATTGGAGCCACCAGCTGTTTCTTCACAGTATGCACTGATTATCTCAGGCAGTGACCAGAAATGGAGCCCCAGAGGCCAAGCAGCCAGGCTTTAAGTCTCTCTGGGAGTGAGGCGAGCACGGACAATGAAGGGAGGCCTTCCTGAGATATAGTGTAACTCTGTGCTCTTGCCTGGCCACATCCTAACCTCTGACCCCTTTACACAGGATGCGGCGCCACATAGACGCCGTCTTCACCAACAACTACAGGAGAGTTCTGACCCAGATGTATGTCCGCAAAATGCTCCAGGACATCATAAACCAGCAGCAGCAGAGGTAAGCAGCATTCTGCGGGCTTCTTCCCAGTGGCCTCTGCATCAGAGTTGGGAAAGCCCCATGCGGGAGGTGGGGTCTTCCCTGACTCGGTGTGTGCCAGTGCTTCCCAACCTTCATAATGCTGTGACTTCCTCATGCTCTGGTGACCCCCAAGCATACAATTATTTAGTTGCTATCTCCTAATTGTAATTTCACTACTGTTATGAATTGTAAATATTTGACACGTGATCCCGAAGGGGTCACAACCCATAGGCTGAGAACCACTGCCATGTATCCTTTCTGGCTTTTGCACAGGAAAAGCACCACTTAGACCTACTGTGTGCCTCTCCCTGTCCTTGGCTCCAGCAGTGACAATGCTGATGGTCATGTTCCTCTTTGATCAGGACTGCAGGCTAGAAAGAAACAAAGACTAGGCATGGGGACATGTGCATGCATGAGGACTACGCTGTGGACACAGGAAGCCTGTGCCAGGGCAGCCACTATGGCCTCCTCTCAGATCTTTGAGAGCACCTGTCATTACCCCATTGGACAGACCCACATGTCGCCTTTAAAGGACGCACCCAGAGTGGCCGAACAAAGATCCAAACAGCCCCAGTTTGTAGGGTTTTTGTTTTTGTTTTTTTTTTGGAAAACCTTCAGATGTACAAAAATGTCATGGGGATGGAGTTAGCACATGCTGCTTTTGCAGAGGAACTGAGTTCAATTTCCAGTACCCACGTGGAGGCTGACACCTGTCTGCGACTCCGGTCCTGGGGCTCCAACGCCCCCTTCTGGCTTCTACATACATGTAGATAAAAACACCCATACACATAAAAATAAATAATACAAAATCTAAAGCTACAGTAGTGCTCTTAAGAGTCAACAGCTTCTAACATTTTATCATTTTTCCCGAGATCAGTAGCACACATGTACACACCCGGATCCATGTACATCACAGGTCTCATGACCTTTTACCCAGTGGCACTTGTGTCTCCTAACACCTAACAAAGGACACCCTCTTTTGTTCTCAGTGCCACTATCAGTCACAGTGCATATCCAAACCTCATCAGTTAACAGATTCCTTTTTTCCACTTATTAAAATTTTATTTAAATTTTTATAAATTAGTTTATTCACTTTGTATCCCACCTGTAGCTCCCTCCCTCAGCCTCTCCCAGTCTCACCCTCCCTCCTTCATCTCTTCCCATGCCCTTCCCCAAGTCTACTGATAGGGGAGGTCCTCCTCCCCTTCCTTCTGACCCTAGCCTATCAGGTCTCATCAGAACTGGTTGCACTGTTTTCCTCTGTGCTTGGTAAGGCTGCTCTCCTATCAGGGGGAGGTGATGAAAGAGCCAGCTACTGAGTTCATGTCAGAGACAGTTCCTGTTCCCATTACTAGGGAATCCACTTGGAGACTGAGCTGCCATGGGCTATATCTGTGCAGGAGTTCTAGGTTATCTCCATGTATGGTCCTTGGTTGGAGTATCAGCCTCACAAAAGACCCCTGTGCCCAGAATTTTTTGATCTGTTGCTTTCCTTGTGGAGCTCCTGTCCCCTCCATGTCTTCCTATCTCCCCCTTCACTCTGTCTAAAGTTTGGCTATGAGTCTCAGCATAACAGATTCTTCATAATTCTTTTCGGATCCATGACCCAGTGAAGGATCACAGACTCCATTGAGTCATCATTGTATTTTTCCATTGTTAGATTTCTGTTATATATATGACTGTTTTTACTCACATGTGTGTCTGCTTACCATGAGCGTGCCAGGCACCCTCCAAAGTCAAAAGGATGCATTAGGTCCCTTGAAACTGGACTTATGGACAGCTAGGCAGCACCACATGGGTACTGGGAATCAAACCCGTGTCCTTTACAAGAGCTCTTAAAGGCTGAGCCATCTCTCCAGCCCTTCGTTATATCTTTCGAGTTTCTTTCCATCTGGAAAATGCCTGACTTTCATGACTTTGACAGCCTGGACTAGTAAATGTCATTGCTTCCTAGACTGTCCTTCACAAGGAACCTGTCCAAGATACTCTCATAATTAGTACTTGCTGTGGCCTTCTCAGCTGTGGTCTCAGCAGCCACCACACAGCAGTTTGCCTGACACTTGTTTAACATGCTATCTATAGGATTAGTAATCTGTGGGGAAGGCTTTGCAGTGGGATGGATATGCCTGCTGTACTTCTCACTGCCATGCCTACAGCTCCCCAGATGTCGCTGAATGTAAGCGTGTTTCCTAAGAATCCATATCAGATTCTGGAATAGCAAACAGCCCAGTCGGAGGGCTACACCCCTGACTGGACATCTTATCTACCAGAGACCTTACTGTTTTTTCCTTCCCAAGCCAAAGGGAGAAGAACGAGAAACAAGGCAGCAGGCTCAGCCGTGAGGTAGACAGCACGTGGGAAGACAAGCAGATAACACTGGATAGCATCTTGGTAGCCCTGAGGCAGAAGCACAGGTGAGTGGGGGAGAGCTTAGGTGAGGGGGAGATGGTAAAGGTAGGAGGGGAAGGGAGGGCACAGTCGGGGAGGGCAGAGGGAGAAAGAGAGCGGTTTTCCAGACAGGGTTTCTCTGGGAAGCCTTGCCTGTCCTGGAACTCAGCTGGCCTCTAACTCCGAGATCTGCGTGCCTCTCGCCCAAGTACTGGGATTAAAGGCATAGTTATCACCACTGATCCCAAAGAGATTTTCTTAGGACTTTAGAGACTTCCTTCCCTCTGGGTTTCCAAGAAAAGCAAAGACCCGTCTGTTCTTCCCAAGTGGGGCCTTAGTCTTCCTAGCAAAGGGACAGGGTCCCACCCCCAGGCCTCAGGGACAGGGAGGGAAATGTGAGGGGACTGCACACTGGCCACTGCAATGTGTCCAGTCCAGAGCAAGAGGTCAGGTTACTCACACTGATGTGACTGAAATATTATCAGTACTCCTGGTGTGGGTTTCAGACCCTTAACAAGTGCCCAAGGTACTGCACTGTGGGTGATTACAAGGGTGTGCCTCAGATGCCGGGTGAAGTCCATGAGCCTGCACTATCTAAGACAGGCTGGCTTTCCTGTGCTCACTGCTGCCCCAGGGCAGGCAGACGCTGCCATGAGAGCTGGTCATGACGGTCCTTCCCCATCTCACTGATCCTTACATTCCCACTGGGAGTAAGAGAGTATGAAGAATAGGTCTCCACTTTTACAGACCCTCTTCTGTAGAGAGAAGCTAAGGAGGCAGGTTGGAAAGATTAGCCAAGTCCAGGCTCGCATTGTCCACTTTGGGATATCTTCCCGTAAGACCCCAGTTTCCAAAGAATGGTGCAACAGTTCAAAAGAATCATCTGTATTTTACAGCCTGACTGTAAACTGAGCACACGAACTTCTGGTGTGACTCTGCTTCCACAGCAGCCTACGAAGCAAACACAGTTCCATCAGAGCTGTGTGTGCCCTCACCTTCCTTCCAACCTAAGTAGACACCCAGAGCTGGAGATCTCACCAGCTTCAGTCCAGGGAGCCACAAGCACCATCAGGCAGATGATGGAGGGTGGGATGGGGTGTGTGTAGAACCAGACTGGAGGCAGGGTAGAGGCTGGGCCCCAGGCCTGGCTCTGGATCTCTCTGCCCACGATTCCCTCCTTTATAAATGGAACAGGTGAACTCTGTTCCCTTCTAAGGGCTCAAAGTCTAGAACCCTGAGACTGATTTTGAAGAATTCCCTCCAGTGCCTCTCACCAGGAGAGGAGGTAATCTCCCTCTGGAGCCCAAAGGAAAGCATCTACAGGTCCATACATTACAAGGGGCCTAAGAGAAGAGGAGCTTGATAGCTCATGCCCGGTTACCCCAGTATTTGAGAGGTTAAGACAGGAAGATTAAGAGTTCAAGGCCAGGACTGGAGAGATGGCTCAGCAGTTCAGAGCACTGGCTGCTCTTCAGAGGACCTGCATTTGTAACCACAGTCCCATGGGATCCAATTCGCCCTTCCGGTTTGCAGACATGCATACAAATAAAACATCACATACATAAAATATACACATAAAATTTAAAAACCGGTTCAGGGGTAGCCTGGTTACTTAATAAGTTCTAGGTCAGCCTCAGCTAGTATGAGACCTTGCCTCAAAACTGTAGCGGTAGAAGGAAACAGTCTGTACCCAGCCACCTCTGCTATCCTCCCTGACAGGAAGCTGCCATTCTGAGTTAGCCATTCCTGGGCTGAGGATAGGCTGGGCTCAGGTGAGGGGTAGCTTCTATTCTCACGGAGTCTACTCCACCGAGGCCCTGAGGAGTACCACTTGTTCCTGTGAGGTTGCTCATTCAATGTGTGACCAACAGAAAGGGTGAGGCACATGTTTGTGTGGGAAGAAGCTGGTCCTGTCTAAGGGTCAGAGAGGAAGTGACTAGTCCAGGGCCTCAGTGGCAGCCGATTAGCAAGACAGGGGCTAAGAATGAGATTTACATTGCTGAGACCCAAGAGCATTTTTTTTCCTGCCACTGCTTCTGGGAACCCAGAGGTTCTGCCCCTGCCTGGAACCCCAATTATCATGGTACCTAACATTTGGATTGAGTGTCTCTTTCTTTCTGCAACAGGGATTCCTAAGGATGAAGGCTTCAGCGGATGCTTGAGCCCCCTGGCCCCCAAACACAACAAGTAACTTCTACTTCACCTCTGACCTTTTTCTGCCTCTGTAAATAGAATAAAACCCTCCATCCTCATCTGCAGTTCCGCGTCCTTTATTGTTACTGACTTCTTTTTTTAAATGTGATTTATATGGTTACCTCTCCCAGGCAGCATGACAAAGTACGGTGATACAGAGCAGCTGGAGCTGGGGAGAGAGCTCAGTTGGTAAAGTTCTTGCTCAGTCTCTAGTACCCACAGAAAAGCTAGGCATGGGAGTGCAGCCTATAGCCTCAGAGAGTGTGGTGGAGTTAAGAAAGATTAACCCCTGAGGCTCACTGAACAGTAAGTTTAGTCTAGTCTGTGAGTCCCAAGATCCAGTGAGAGATGTCTCAGAAAACAGTGACTGTCCTTGGCACAGTAAATTCCAGGTCAATCTGGGCTACATATAATGCTTTCTCAAAAAAAAAAAAGAGGGGGGGGGAGCCATTTTATTGTAAGTAAATTAAGCCTTAAAAATTGACAACTGTGAAACCTGAATGAAGGGATGTCTGGAATGACTGATTACAAGTGTAAAAATAACCACAGCATTTAAAATCGGATGGGACTCCTACCTCTTTCCCAGCCAGCCTAGTTCAAGGCCAGCAGGAAAAGGGAGCACTTGACCTCACTCCTGGGAAGCCTGCAACCAGGTCTCCTGTCTCCCAGCACCAGCCTATGAAAGACCACCTGCTCCCCAGAGAGCCTGGACAAGAAAGCAAAGCGTGGGAAATCCACTGGAAGAGGCCGTTCCTTGGCTGGTGGAGACAATGAGAATAATGGGAAACAAAAGCTCCTCCAAAGGAGAAGGCTAGCCCAGAAGGGCAGGAGGCGGGGAACCTGCCAAGGCCTGGGACAAAGGAGGAGCTGAATGGGAGACCTACAACGCCCCAGGCCTCCCTCCCGGCCCCACCTGCTCATCTCTTTCCCTGCCCCGTCCTGAAAGCAAAAATTCGGGGCTCTCTCAACTTTCACTTTTCAAATGAAATAATAACTGATGAGGACTGAGGCTACTTGTGGGTTTTGAGGTGAATGCAGTTAGAGGGCAAAACCATTGCAGCCACTGTGGGCTTTATCTCCATTGGCGGAGACTAATGCCAGCTTAAAAAACTTAGCTCCTCCCCCTAGAGGATCTGGGAGCTTCCCTCTCCTGAGGGGCCCTACTTAAGACTAGGGACTATTTTCATTGCACTAAAGATGTTTTCTAATCAAGAGGACTTGTTCCTTTCATGTTTGTGTTAACTTGGAGTTCACAGAGAGACTCCCTACAACTGCCCTTTGGAGGGGGCACTTACTGGCAAGCTGCCTACCAAGGTCAGGGCGACTGGTACTACACACCCAAGAGACAGCAAAACCAGGGACTGATGGGTGTGTGTGTTGGGGGGGGGGGCACTGCTTTTGTATGGCTGTGAGACTTCAGGCCCCTCAGAACTTCGAGCTGGAACATCAAGTGACTTAAAAACCATCATTAAGTAAAAATAAATATAGTCAAGGGCTGTGCCCAGCTTGGGCTACATAGTGGGACCTTGTCTCAACAAACAAACATTTACTAGTCCTTAGGGGCTAGGGAGATGATTCAGTCATAAAGTGCTGGCTGTGAAGGCATGAGGACCCCATTTAGATCCCCATTGCCAACTCAAACGCCAGGGACAGTGGTGCCTGACTCTGACAATCCCAGCACTGGGGAGGAAGAGATAGGCAGACCTTAGGATTTCACTTGCCAAACAGCCACGCCCATTTGGCCAGTTTGAAGTTAAAGTGGTTGTGAGCTGCCCCATGTGGTGTTAAGACACTGAACCCGGGAGGCCTCTGCAGGAGCAAAATGTGCTCTTAACTACTCAGCTCCCTCAAAATCCAGGCTTTTAAAATATAAAATCTCTCAGAGAATAATGCGTGGGTGTGTGAACATGTGTACGTGGAGGCGAAGGGTCCACTTCAGGCACCATCCACCTTGTTTTTGAGAGTCTCTTGCTGGCCTGGGACCCTCTGCCTATGGCAGGAGCTCTAGGATCCGCCTGTGCTCCCCCAGTGTTGAGATTACAAGAAGACTCAGCGTTAAGTCATGGGGACTGGAATCAAACTCACATTCTCATGCTTGCACCCACTGAGGCACCTTTCTAGCCCAAATAACTCAATTTTTAAATGCTGGCATCTAGTTCAATTAACCACCATGGATAAAACAACATACTTCTAGGCACTGTTTTGCAGTACCTGGGAGAGATAAGGCCTACAATTTGCAGAATTGCAGATAGAACTATTTTGGAGTTTTAAGATCTCCTTCCCTTCCCCAACCAAACCCCAATTTCCTTACCATAGCAAAATCCAGTAAGGCTGAAAAGCAACCTCTACAGCACAAATTGAATCAAAGATTCTAAGATGTAGTGCTGTCTACTCTGGGTCTCATATTCCTCCTGTTTCAGCCTCTTGAGTGGATTACAAATGGATGCCACCACGAAATGTATCATGTTTCAATAGCATTAAAGACAATGGGCCAAATTATAGTCATATGCATTTGTTCTTAAATATTAGTGTGTGTTGCTGAGGCAGGGCCTCTCTATGGACTCCAGGCTAATCCTATTCGTCTCCCATCTTGCTGCAGGGGTGCTGGGATAGCAGGTGTTTACTCAAGTGGTCAGTGCTGTGGTCTGAATTATAGTCTCTCCAGAATCATGCTGAAAAATATCCCTAATGCATCGCAATAAGAGGTGGGCGAGTCACACAAGTGGAAGGATTATTACCTCTATACAAGGGCTAGGGGAACTAAGCTAGCTGCTTTTTGTTATTCTGTCCCTTCTGTCACTGCAAATACTGCGAACACTCAGATGGCACCAATATCATCTAGGAGAAACAGTCTCTCTCACTACACACCAAATCTGTCAGTGCCTTCAGGTTCCTAGTTCCCATGATCTGTCTGTCTGCCTGCCTGCCTGCCTGCCTCTATCTATATCCATCTATTATTTATAAATTATCCATCCATCTTTAAATTTTTTTTTCTTTTTGGTTTTTCTTTTATTATTTACATTAGTGTTCTGCCTCCATGTATGTCTGTGTGGGGTGTCAGATCCTCTGACTAGAATTATAGAGAGTTCTGAACTGCTATATGGGTGCTGGGATTTGAACCCGAGTCCTTTAGAAGAGCAGTGAGTGCTTTTAACCACTGAGCCATCTCTCCAAGGCTTCCATCTATCTATTTTAGTGTTTATAAATTATCTATCTTACTGCCTATAAGTGATCCACTGTACTAAATTGCCAGCCTACTTTGTGGTATTTTGTCACAGAAAGAACGAACTGAGGCAGTCAGCTTTATTCTTTTTAGACATTGCTACATGCCAAGGCCAAACGTTCAAAGACTTAGAGCAGGTCTTTTGGCTGAACACAGAAGGCTCTTCAAAAACAAGGATGGCTCATATGAAGTGCTTGCTGCTAGAGCAGAAAGGACACAGGCTTTTCTAGGCCACTCTCAGTACTGTTAAAACAGGAGTTAGCCTGGGCTATACAGAGAGGTGGGAGGGTAAGATGGACCAATTGAGACACCAGACACTTTTAACCCAGCCCCAGCTAAGTCCTCACATGACACACTCAAGGCTCCATCAACACTGGGAATGCACTCTCAGGCAAACCTTCATTTCTATCACCATTCTCTTTATTCAGGCAGATGAATTACAGACTTCAACCTTTCAAATGCAACATCTGGGGTATTCACAGCATCTTGCCAGGCATCATGACAAAGGGACAGACAACGTGAGCCCAGACATACCTGCTATGTGAAGCAGAAAGTAAAAAACAAATAAAAGCGTAACCACATCTCAACTTTGTCCTTTTTAAATAACAGATTTTTTTTTTTTTCACTTTCTGTTTTGTTTTACCATCATTCCTCTTTTCACACTATGAATTGTCTCCACTCCTTGTTAAACATTCATTTCAGTTTTCAGGGCCTTCAACCTTCTTCTGGAACTAATGTGCTGTTCTGGAAGAAAATGAAGACAGACACATAATCAATGACGGTTTCAACTGATGGTTATGGTTCCTAAGTGGGACAACAGGGAGACTAAATTGTTCTCCCACTGGAAGATGTTATTTACAAGGGGACAGCCCTAAATCTATTGGTTCCATTTATATCTGTCCCTCTCATTTCAAAAGTCAACCAAAGCCCATGACGACTTGAAAATCACGAAGTAACCCTGATAAACTAAGGAAGGAGCATGTGAAACATGGGGATGAGGTAATTCCAGGCACACCCCTCACAGTACAGGCCAAAAAGAGAGAGAAGACTTCAGCAAGAAAAACAGAGACAAGTTTAATGCTGCCAGCTGGCTGCATTCTTGCCAGCACAGACTCAGCTCCTCAGCTAACACAGAAAAAGTATGGAAATGGCACTTGGCTCACAAAACCATTGCTTTTGTTTGGTTGGTTTTCTTTTTCTTTTTGTGTGTAGGTTACTTGGTTCGTTTTGTTTTTGAGAGAGGGTCTTGTGATATAGCTCAGGTTAGCCCAAAACTTATAATTCTCCTGCCTCAGCCTCTTGAGTGCTGGGACAGTGTACTTTTCAGATAAGAATGTCTCTGCCACTTTCTTCCCACCTGACTCTAAGAAGAGCTGTGGAAGCTTGAGAAGAAAAACTTATAATCCAAATGGAAGGCAACCAGGAGGGGACAGCAGCAAGCAAATGGCAAGCAGAAGTGTCCTCAGTGGGCAGTGGAGTCATGGTGAGCACTGGAAAGATTTTATCACTTTCACAGAATGGCAGGCTTCAAACTAACCCATAAGGCAGTCCCCAGGAGGGTATGCAGGCATGGTGCTGAGTCCTAAGGACTAGAGTGTGTGCCACTAATTCTTTACCAATGCTCACAAATTCCTGACATTAGGAAGTGTGCTTGGCAGTGACCGTGTTGGAAGGACAACAAGGGTATGAAATGAAGCAGCAGAACTCGAAGCCCTCAACCTTGGCCACGAACTGAGGGCCTTTGCCATACCCACTCAAACCAACGTGTCTTCAGTCAGCAGCCCTGAGCCACAAGGGTGTAAGCCTGCACACTGGGTTCTAGGCCCGACAGGCCCCAAAAGCTCCAACAATCAGATTTGGGCAGCAGGAGGGATTAGAGTAAAGAATGAAAGAACTTGACATGTCACAGAAAGAACTGGTTGAAGGTAAACCTCAGACAGAGCAACTAAATTTAGGGCCAAGACACAAGGGTGAGCGAGGGAGAGCCTACGACAAGGCACAGAGGAGCCTTGTGGACCGCAACCAGTCTACTTACTGAGGCGGTAGTTGCATAACCACATGCTTATTTTTGTTTGTTTATTCATTATTCATTTAGACAAAGGGTCTCCTAGAGCCCAGAATGATACTGAACTCCTGCCTCTGCCTTCCAAATGTTGGGATTACAGGCGTAAGCTACCATGTCCTGCAGTACACCTCACTTAAACCTGGGGGGGGGGGAACCTACCCCCCAAAAATGCCATTTTTTTTCTCTGTGTTAAGGACAAGATGACCCAGCTTATGCTAACACTGTACTGAGAAAGCTCTAAATCCTATGTTTTTGTTGACTTTTCCTATTTTTAGAGGATTAAAAATTAGGTATGCTAGGATTTGCTTCTTTTTTCTTTTCTTTTCTGACAGGGAAAGCCATTTCCAAAGCAAGGGATAAAAGGAGACATGATGTGAAAATTAAAATGTCTTCCTCCTACTTGTGGTCTAAGGCAGGGGTCAGCAACTAGGTCATATAGGACCAATCCAACCCACCTCCAGGTTGGGGAGATGGAGTTATGGGAAAACAGTTTTCTTGGTTGGTGGTACTGCTGGAGTGAAGGAGATGAAGAGTGACATACTAGACAAAGCCTAACCCAGCACGGACTCTCCACAGAACCTCTCATGGACCCCTCATCTATAGGAACAGATCCATGAAGCAGCACCCTGCCCTTGCTCTGCTCCTCACTGACTTCGCCTCCCCAGCAAGAGCCCACGGAGGGAGGACAGCTGTGTGTCATGCCTTGAGCTCCAAGTACAATTCTGCAGCCGGCTTCAATCTGTGGTCATCAGTCATTCACAACTGAATCAAACCAAATCACATGGTTTGGCCAAGTGTTACAGAAAGGCCTAGAAGTAGTGACAAGGTGTGCCAGGAGTTGCCATGGGATCACTGCTTAGTGAACCAAGTAGTCTGGATAGATGAGGACCCTGTGAAGGAGTCCAAGTTGGACTTGTCTTATCCTCAACTCCTGTTCCCACACAGAGGGGCTACTGTATTTACACCAGTATCCCTGGGAAAGCTGCCCTGGTCCAGCCACAATGTTATCCAGCAAGTTATAAACGGACTCAGAATTGACCCTGGTATAGGGAGTGGTGGGGAGGAACAAGCGGGTGAAAAACGGGACAGTAACTGGCATGCATGATGTGGGTAAGACAGAAAAGGGAGCCTGCATCTGGGACGAATCACCCTTCATCTTTACCGTAGTGTCCTATATTTTGCCAATCTACTGCTCTGCTCTGCTGCGATCCTGCCAAAGGAAAGAGGTTTGAGAATCAAGAAAGGATGGTGAGAGAGAGAGAGAGAGACAGAGACAGAGAGAGAGAGAGACAAGCTGAGGATACATATAGTAAACCAGACCAGAGTTCCTGTCAAGGCTAGTCCTTTTCCCAGACAGCACAGGACTTGTGAGGGGATGGAGTGGGGGTACACTGGGCCTCTTATGAAAGCCATGGCTCTTTCTAGAAAGTGTGTGTCAGTTGGGGTTCTGATGTGCAATTTCTGCTACATGGACTCTATAGAGAATTTTTTTCCCCCACTGCTCTTCCCTTGACTTTGTTGGTCTTATGGAAAACTTCCAGAGAAGAAAGAAGTTAGCAGTCAGAGCATAGCCTTCCAGCCCCTTGAGAGCCCAGACTGGTTGCTGCAAGGAAAAACAACCAAGTCCTGGCCTCTTCTAGAAGCAATGCACAGTGGCAGGAGAGCAAAGAAGCTACTCTCGGGGCACCAAGGGCAGCTCTGGCAGAACCCAGACTGGCACAGGGAAGTCAGGGATGTTTGTACAGGAGCTCATGGTGAGGCACTCCAAAGCTTACAATGAGACCCCCATCCCACCCAATCATTAGTGATCTCCTTGATAACGCCCCTCTTGGATCAAACAGATGTAACTAGCAGTGTTTAAGGGTATGCTACTGAGTTCCACTCTGGCAGCATTAAGTCCCAGAGCAGGGAAAGCAGGGTGCTTCTGAAAATTATTTCTTTCAAAGGTGAAAGCAATTCTGACCTTTTCTTATTGGCCTTTGCGTGGCTGAAGTCAGTCAGGTTCTAATAAAGTGAAATCAATGAGAAACACCTGCGTGACATTTACATTTGCCTCCAATTCTGTTCTGAAAGTCAAGCTGCCAGCATGTCAAGGTCTGCGCATTTGTCTGCCTCTCATGCTGTCTGCTTGCTAGGTAGTAGTGTGGGCTTCTGAGTGGATGCTCCCTGATGGGAGCTGTTGCTAAGCCTACACAACTGCTGAGGGGCAGAACACAGACCTACAGATGAGAGGAAGATCTCTGGCACCAACCTGAGTCCCAGAGCTGCCATTCTCAGTGCACAGGAGGAGGGTAGGACAAGAAGAATTTTTTACACCGCACATCTAATGTATTTTGTCTATACAATGCAGTTACTTGCTCCTTGTTCTAATGTGCAGGACACAAATTACTGTGACTTCCAAACATCTTCAACTGGTCACTTTCTTCTTTACACATCCTGTCTATCGCTTCCCTAACAGGTTGGATGAAGGTGTCAGACTTGCCCCAAAGGATGCGGATCATTCTGCTACCTATCTTTGTGGCCTGAAAGCTAGACTGGAAGTGCCCACACAAACACTGTCTTATCCCACCCTGGAGCTTGGTGCATCCCCAGCCTTACCTCTTAACTGCCTGCTGGGCCAGCATTCGATTGCCAGCCAGAAATGTCACAGTGCCCAGGACAGCCAGGTACTTCAGGGTCTGGAACATGTTGAGCTGAGTCCAGTAGACGTACATGAGCCCCAGCATTGCTATAAGAAGTGTCATGACATCCAATTAAATGAAGCAGGGACAGTGGGAAGGGATTGAGGACCAGGGCCTGCTGTGTCATAAGGGTAGGACTTTCTAAGCAGCTTTAATGTTTAGCCTTTTTATTTCAACACCAGACAACTCAATACACCTGCCTTTGAGCCTTGTTTACCATGAAATCTAAAGATAAAAATCTGACTTCAGCCACTTCTACCTCTTGACTACAGGCGTAACCACTCTCTACTTCCTTCATGCAGGGTTTTGTCTTTACTTTCTAATATTTGGTATAATTTTATGTTTCAAATTATTATTTTTCTAAAGATCTATTTTTTTTATTATGTATACAATGCTCTGCCTACATGCCAGAAGAGGGCATTAGATCTCATTATTGGTGGTTATGAGTCACCATGTGGTTGCTGGGAATTGAACTCAGGACCTCTGGAAGAGCAGCCAGCGGGCTTAACCACTGAGCCATCTCTCCAGTTCCCTGTTTCAAATTCTTTTTTTTTTTAATTTTTAATTTTATTTTTATTAATTACTGTTTATTCACTTTGTATCCCAGCTGTTTCAAATTCTTCATAAAAATATTCAGGATATAAACCAATTTGTCACTTCCTTTTAATGAGAAGCATATTAAGAATGATTTGCCACTGTGGCTAGGAAGTGAAAAAAAAAGGTCTGGGACGGCTCAGTGGAAAGGGCTCAGTAAGACTCCAGCACGGAGCCCTGGGTTTTCTACAGGCTCTGCCTTTACAAACTTGTAATTTTTCTAAGCGAGCCCAAATTCTCTTACTATCAAATGGATCACAAAATTTTCTTACTATCAAATGGATCAGAGTTCCTGCCCCAGTCAACAAGGCTGAATAATGAGACGCAGACGAGGAAATATACACAAAAGTACACTAGCAAGTAAAGTCAAGGCTCTAAACAGATTTCTATTCAGGTCTTGCTCCCAGCCTGACCCAGGAGAGCTGTCATTCAAGTCCAGTAACTAAGCAGGCGAGAAAGGTCACCCTGCCAGTTCCGCCCAGGATGACAGATGAACTACACAGCAGTACTTAAGCACTTTTGAGGTCATGGACCACTGTGAGAATCTGAGCAAAGTTACAGACTTTCTTTCCTCAGAAAAACACAGATGCCCATTTGCCTGGAAGGAGATTTGCCTATGGACCCCTGGAGAAGCCATACGCTATGGATGAAGAGATGATGACTTCTTAAAGAGGCAAAGGAATTAAAGACATCAACTTTCCCATGAGATGCAAAGGTTTGGAAATGCTTAAATGGTTTGGGAATTTACTGTCCTGTTATGCTTAGGCTGTTTAGGTTCTATATTCTCCAAAGAACAATGGAGGAGAGTGTGTCCGATTCGGGAAGGGAGTGTTTTCTATTACTGTCCAGATAGAGCCGCCAGCAAATGTGAAGATCGATGTGTGGGAAAAGATAACCTTTAGAAACGGCATTAAACGCTCTCCATCCAGGAAGACGGCTCAGCGTAAAGACATGCTAAGCGAGGAGTCTCTGAAAATGAACAGGGCTATTAAATGAGGTAAATGGCTTGCCACAGCCTCCCAGTACAATGAGGCCCAATAGAATGACAGCTGTTCTAGGCTGATGGGCCAAACAGGTTTATCATATTAACTGTCCTAAAAGGCCAGGAGGAAGAGGGAAATGTTATGCTATTAAGCCATTATAGTTAATAGGTTGTGGGCCTACTTAACAGGGTTTTTGTGTGGGCAGGCAAAATGTCAGAGGAGGTTAAATGGAATTAGCAGCCTGGGGCACTTACCAGCATGTCCCAGGTGAAAGATAATTGTGCTAGGAGCGAAAGTGAAGTTGGAGATATTGGCACCAATCCGGATCCACTGAATGATGGAGAAATGAATGAAGATTAGAAAGAGTGACAACACATACTATGCCAGCACTGATCTAAGGCCGAGCCCCAGAGCTTCTAAGTTCACATCTAGAAAGACAGGATTTCCTCAGGTGATAAGCACCCTGTCCTAAATCCTCAGGAAGAACTGTCCTCTCCCCTCTGAAAGGCATCGCAACAGCTGCTCTCAACTCTGCTTGGGTAACTCAAAGTTTCCAAGACAACAAACTCCTCTGCTTTAAAACAGGAAAGACCCTGAGCCAAAAGGTCAGAAGTTGCACTGATGAGGAAGTGACTGATATTTCCACTCTAGGAGTCAGTACCATAAGCTACTGGCAGTGAGAACATGCTCTCATGATGGACTCTGTGCCTTGTGAAAATCCATCACAATACAACAACACCCACACTCTAGGTCTGTCTGAGAACTTGTGGCATGCCTTCTAGATTTAATCACTCTTCCTTGTTGAAAATCAACCAGTTAATTTAAAACACAGGTAACCTACCAAAAATAAGACCTAAAGTTTCATTTGGCCAAATTCCCTGAACTTTTAGGTTATGTACTTATGTGTATGATTTTCAGAAAAACAAAGAAAAAAAATTGGTTAAAATACATATATTGAGTCGGGCATAGTAGTGCATGTATTTAATCCCAGAACTGTGGAGGCAGAGGCAGGCGATCTCACTGAGTTCAAGGTCAGCCTACATAGCCAGTTTCAAGACAATTTTTCCTTTTTTTGGGGTGGGGTGGGGTGGGGTGGCGGGTGGGTTTCGAGACAGGGTTTCCCTGGCTGTCTTGGAACTCATTCTGTAGACCATAGTTGGCCCAGGACAGTCTATTTTTTTTTCCCCTGTTTTTAAAGTGAACATAAAGCAGGCCTAGTGGCACACACCTTTAATCCCAGCAGAGGTAGGCAGATCTCTGAATCTGAAGCCAGCCTAGTCTACAAAGTGAGTTCCAGGACAGCCATGGCTGCATAGAGAAACATTTGTCTTGAAAAACAAAAACAAAAAAACAAAAAAAACCCTGTACATGTATGTAGATGCACACCTAAACATAAGTGATCACCACTCTTTTGTTTGTTTTTTAGTTTTTTGAGACAGGGCTTCTCTGTGTAGCCTTGGCTGTCCTAGACTTGCTCTGTAGACCAGGCTGGCCTTGAATTCACAGAGATCCACCTACTTCTGCCTCCCAAGTGCTGGGACTAAGGGCATGGACCACCACTGACATGCCCTAACCATCACTATTAAAGTTAGGAACTTCCTTCCTTTGCAAACTCCATGTCTCTTCCTCACAGCTTTAAACACTTTTCCACAAAGAGAATTATACTAACTTTAGCTACCTCCTTGCCCGCCTCTTTAACACCTGTTGGCATCAGTGTGCAGATCCATCATTGTGCTGAGAACTGGCACACCAGTCCATTGTGTGGGCAGACTAATTAACACCATTTCTAAGTGGACTTTCAGTTCACTCCAGTTCCATGCTCCCAGGAGATCTGGAATGCACAGCTTGTTCTCTATTCTTAAAGTTATCAACACTGACCTAGGTTTCTTTCCATACTTGATCTCCTCTGAGCACTCCCCCAGAGAATCTCAGACTGTACACTTTTGTCATCATCAGTAGCTGGTAGGGTTTTCTCATGCTCCCTTCTTAATGGACGAGTTTATCTGGCTGCTTTCCCACAGTGGGGAATTCTGGTTATTCTAAAACTTTCTGACTATTAGTTCAAGTCACAGCTGCTGGACCCCTCCGGAGCTGTGCTTAGGCCAGAGCACAAAGACTCTTTTAGAATGGCTACATCTGTCCTGTCTAGAGCCAGACACACTGCCAAGGCTAATTATGATGACTCACCAGTGCAAAGAGCAGGAGCAAGGGAGAGAGGATGAGGGCCGTGAATGTATTGGACACCACCGTGGGGGGCCTCTTCTCAGGCTCTCGGAACAGGTGCTGACAAGAGAAGATACACCAGGAAGTTTCAGAATGTGCCCTTCTCAGCAGGGGATGCCTGTGTATGAGGGACCAAATGCCAACAATTGTGCAGAAGAAATGTTTCTTATAGGCTAAGCCTTCGGTTGGCTTCATGGGTCTTCTCAAAGATGGCTTCTGATCTCAGAGGTCTCTCTTCTCAGGATACTGTTCGGGTTCCAGCTAGTACACAGCCAACCTTGTTCCTCAAAGATTCATTCCATTTAGACGCTGGAGAATGCAGACCACCAAGAGCCACTTGGCTGTGTCAGAAAGAAGGCTCCAGCCTAGGGATGGATGGATGCTATACCCAATGACTATGGACTTCAAAACTGCTCCTGGTTCCTAGGCCATGTTACTGCCCTGCTTTCCTTGGCCAACTAACAGTAACTCCAACCCCTTTAAAATCTAACAGGGACTCATTACAGATGTCCCACCCTGAACTCAATTTTTATTCCCCAGCCCTGGCTCTAGAGATGGTCTGAAAAGACCTCCCTCCTCAGCTCTACTTGCATCTAGAGTCAAATCAGAAAGCTGGATAGCAAAACCTATGAGACCTGTTTCCTCCTTTCCTGAGCAGTCAGACAATGAATTGTGAGCGGCTCACCTCAACAGCATGAGCTAGTAGAAGTAGCAATGCACCAGGAGTCACAGAATCTACTTAGGCCAGAAAGGATGCTGGGCTGTGAGACTAAAGGCATGCTACTCTTTGCCTCAGTTTTTACCTAAAGAAACAGGAGTAGGGAGAGCCATGCTCACTCACTTTAGTAGGTTTGCAAAAGATCCCCTGAGGAACAAATGTGCTATAATAGTTGTGTATACTTTTGTAACATGTAACACTTTCCAAATCTCTGTCAGTGTAAAACTATGACCTCTTTTCTACTTGCCAATGAACACCCAACGCAGCTCCATGAGAACGCAGCTCCAAATGAGCTGCAGCCCCAGCGTTTTCACCTTGGCTCCTCCTTGCTGACATTGCTTGCAGTCATTACAGTGCTGTCTGTAATGACTGCTGCCACCTGGTCATCCCGGTAGACCACCAGGCCCCTTCCTTGTCACAGATATTCCTGCTATGTACCTGTATGCTACATTCCTAAACAACACCATGGAACCATGACAAGGATTTAGAAAGAATCAGTCTACCCCCACCCCCCTCTTTTTTTTTTTTTTTTTTTACTGATTGGAACTCCTAATCCTCTTGCCTCGGCCTTGCCAATATTGGGATTACAGGCATGGGCCACCACATTTGGCTATTGTTCATTATTTTAGCAGTGCAGGGAGAGTAAGGAGCCTGTGTTTTCACACTTCACAGCCACTCACAATTGGGGCTACTACTATGACTGAATGTTACAGTGCAGAGCAGTCCACTGAGGGACCCACCTCACTTTCCTTGACAACTGTGTGTTTATTCTATGAAGGGTTTCAAAGACCTTTCTTTTCTTACCCACTTTGGTCCTCACAACATCCAATGGGCTGGGCTTGGTCAGGCTTATTTTGTGTTAAAAGGAAGAGGAGTAGCCTGAGACAAGGATCTGTCAGGGGCAGTAAAACCCTGATCCCCAGGTGAGTCGATTTATACAGCAGAGAGGATGAGAGCTAAACCCACTTGTGCCTCAGACTGCCCATTGGTGGTGGAGATCTGATTTCATTAGCACTGTACTTTTGGCTGAAAGACGGGGCCACTAACTTGCCCTATCTAATTCCCAAAGTGCCAAGGTTCACGTCATAAAGCACCGCAGGCACACAGGCTGCAGGGTCAGAGCCACAGCCCAGGAGTTTGCTCTTCCTTCTCCCTGGGTCTGCTTCAAAACTTGTTGGATAACACCTTCTTCGTAACATACCTGAATTTCCTGTTTGGGGGTAAAAAGGTTCTGAGACAGGACAGTAGAGGGAGCTTCTTCTTCAGGGAACTTGATAACGACGTCGGCCTGAAGAAGAAAAGAGAAGTGCTTAGAGGCACAAGGTAAGGGTGAAAACCATGACTGAGAAGGCTCTCTGCAGTCCAGTCACTATTCATTCATTACTGACAATGAACATTTCAAGAACAAACCTTGCATTTGCCAAAAGTGCCCTTCAGAGCAAAGATTTCAATTTCCTACTAGCATAGTGGGAAAACCCCCTAGAGCTGCTTAATAAAAAAAACCCCAGCTGGTATGCTGGCTGCTACAGTTGTAATCAGAAACTGCCAGGTGTCCCTGGAAAGTGGGATTTAATCACATAAAAAACCAAACTGCATTCTTGGTACAAAAGTACCTTCAGGTCCAGAAGAGAAGGAATCTTGGAAATAGCAGAAAAAAAGGTGGGTGCCTCTCCGTGCTGCATGAAGACAACCCCTGTCTGATCTTGCTATCTGTTCCTCTACCACCTCCCAGGCCCATCACTTGTTGCTCCTCCGGCAGAGTCAAGGCTCAGTCTCCCATCTCCCTGAGAGCACTTTGAGCTTCTCGGGAGGCTGCTCCTTAACATGCCCTCCCAGATACTATTCCAAGAAGCCCTGTGGTTCCTCAAGTCCTTGCTCCAAAGCTGTCTTTCAATAGGTTTCTGTCATCAGAACTATCACAAAAGTGAGGCCTGTAAGGGAAGAACCATGTAACCTGTAATATAATCATTGCTGGACATTATTTATCAGCACTCTGTACACCCAAAATCACCATTCACTGGCCTCTTTTTCCCCAGGCTGCAACAGATCTCAAAGGCCAAGGCTGCATTTCTTCATCTATGTATTCCCCAATACCTTGACGTAATGGGAAACCTCTTTCCAATAGAATAATTATAGAAATTCATGAAATGTGTATACTTCATTCATTCATTTGATCAATACTTGCTAAGCATCCACTATGTGCTAAGCCAGAGTGTATGGCCCTCTGTATAGCAGAGCACAGGGCTTCACAGAAGGCTGTCAGTGTGAGGTGTAGCGCAACAGCCCTCACTGACACCTATCACTGACACCTATCAGGCACATACCACATTCCAGAGGATTGGGTTCTTCAAAGTGGCATCTCCGATGATTAGGTAGAGAGTGTAGGTGCCAGAGGCAGAATCAAACTCAATCTTTCTTTCAGAGGTGTCCAGTTCAAACTTATACACATTCTTGTTATCCGGCTCAGCAACAAATACCACTTCCTGGCCAGTCTTCTGATTATGAAGTCGAACAAATGTCTGGAGAGAACAAGAGTACCACCTGATCATCTCAGAGCTCCCCGTGGGCCCAACATTGAGTCAGCCAGGAACAGAGTGAAAGTGAGCTCTGGCTCAGGCACACCTGCTCCTCAGAAGGGAAGGAGCAGCCATCCGAGCCTAGCTCCTACTCCAAGGACAACTTTCTGCTCCAACAAGGAGAGAAACTGAACTTTGGCGTCCAGCCAGTGCTCAGCAACTTGGAGGCTGCACGCCAGGTTTGTGATCGTCTGTCCTCTGCTGCGGCTGCAGTTTCTTCCTCCTGCCAGCTTCTGGCCACTCTGCTACCCAATTAGCTTCTTCACCAGAGAGTGAAGAGAAGGAAATGGGTGGAACTGCAAGAGGCTCAGTTTCAATTTCCTAGTCTTTCTAGCTCAAGGTGTAGCAGTGGAGACCCTGCTGTCGATAACAAGGCAGAGTTCTAAGGGGACTAAGCCTCCTGGTGTCACAGAGAGCCTGGCTCTGAAGACAGTGACTTGGCTCTATCACTTAGCAGCTGAGTAGGCTACTTAATCTCCTTGTACCTTGACTTCTTCACCTGTAAGGTAGAAATATTAACTTCTTGGGGGGGCGTTTGTGAGAAGATTTGTAATAATGTGTGCAAAGCATGTAGTGTTGGGAAGTCAGAGCCACTCAACCATCACCCAAGTGTAGCTACCTAGCCTCAGCACAGTGGTTCTGGGTCTAAAAAGTTACGGCATAAGAAACTAAGGTCTTATGCCAACCTGTTAGAACGGCAACAGAATTTAATATCTACGTAAAGCTTTCCTTTCAAGGGCTTCAAGCCAAAGCATTCAATAAGACAAATGGTTGGGACCAATTTACAGGTTATAAGGCAAGAGCATTAAATGAGTTGCCAGCATAAATCTCATTTGTGAGTCCACACATCAAATTACTGAGGGAAGGGAGCCCACAACACAGGGCATCCTGACTACGTCAAGTAGTCTTGTCCGAGGGTGGGGAGAGGACACCTCTCTCCCACCTGTATTGTCATACTCATCTTCAAAATGTCACGCCTACACAAGAGGACACCGAGTCACAAATTACAGAGAGAACCTAAGAGAACCCAGTCAAAGCCTCATTTCCTTGTCTTAAACCCAGCCCTCCCAATGTTGGGTTCATTGTCTTTCTGGTTCTATGTGGTTGGCAAATGTCCTTCTGGAAGAGAACTAAATGCTGATAGGCTGAAGTGCTTAAAAGTCAGTTTGAGCATAGGCCCTGGCTAAGCTGCCTGGACTTTGGGGGTAAAGTGGGAGAGAAACAGAACATTCAGAAATGTTCTAGGAGGACAGGTATAGCATCAATAGCCACAAAAAACAGGGTCTGCAAGTAAACCCACTTCAGTGGTTCACTGGCTCATGCTAACATCAGTACAGAACAACAAATAAAGTCCACTGATTTTGACAAAGTTTTTCAGCACCCAAAATCTTAATCTAAAATTCCCTTTGTGCAACACGTAACCACATACATGAGAAAAGTCAAGAGTAGCCCTTGTGGATCGAGAAGGACTAGAGAGGTGGGAAGCTAGGGAAGGTGTCTAAGGACAAGGGGATTTCTGAGGAAATGGTTTAAAATCTTTTAAGCTCCTTTTAAAAATATTCTTTATTGTTGTGTTTAAGAGATAATGACACATGCATGGTAATGTATGGTACCATGTGTGTTTGGAAGACAACTCTGTGTAGTTATTTATCTTCTTCTGGCTATAGATGCGTTCCTAAGAGAAACGCAGGTTGCCAGTCTTAAGAACCTTTACCCCTGAGCCAGCTCGCTGGCCCTCATAAGCTCCTTTGAATCCTGAGTTTAAATTCTAAGCACTATGACTTTTTTTTTTTTTTTTTTTTACATTAAAAGCACATGGTTTTTTTAGGAAGGTCTTGGGTGATGCTAATGAACACTGTAGTGGGAGAAAAACCATTGTTGCAAGATGGATACAGCAGAGCTAACCAGAATATGAGAAAAAAATATTTAAAAGTGGGGGCTGGAAAGCTGGGTAAAGCACTGACCCCCAGAAGCCTCGTAAAAGCCAGATGGGCATGATGAGTACCTATAATCTACCAGGAACGCCCGGAGTGAGGCAGATAGGCAAAGCAGCTGGCATAGCAAGCCCTGGGCTCAGTGAGAGACTCTGCCTCAATATACAAGGCAGAGAGTAAAAGAAGACACTCAACACCAATCCTGCACACATACCTGCATACACATGTGAACATACATACACACATCTACACATATATACATAGGCAAAAGAGGGGAAATGAGCAAGATCTGAGATTACAAGTAAAATTCAAAGTAGTTGAACAATATGAAAAAATGTTACAAAAACAAAACAAAACATACCCTGGGGGTGGAGAGACTGCTCAATGGTTACACCCACATGAGGGCTTATGTTTGTCTGTAATCATTATTTCAGGAAATCTGATGCTCTCTTCTGGCCTTCACAGGCACCAGGCACACATAGTATATATACATACAAAACACTCATACAGGCAAAACATCAATATACATAAAATAAATAAATATTAAAACAAATCCTGTTTGAATAAACAAAAAAATTAAAAAAAAATTAAAACACACACATATTGTTTTCCGGTTTTATAATGCCAAATAGGAACAAATTTAAAATGGTATTTTTCAGAGTCCCACATTAGAAAATCTGCTTTGACAAGGACAAAAAAAAAAAAAAAAAAAAAAAGATTGGGTTCTCTGCCTAAGTTTTCCTTTTTTTCAAAATTGTTTCAAGCTGGCGGTGGTGGTAGCGGTGGTGCACACCTTTGATCTCAGCACTCAGGGAGACAGACGCAGGTGGATCACTGTAAGTTTAAGGCCAGCCTGGCACACGAAGCAAGTCCAGGACAGCTAAAGCTACACAGAAAAACCCTGTCTCAAAACAAAACAAAACCAAACCCAAAAACATTTCAAAGTATTACTTTTTGTTGTTGTTGTTTTTTTAAGACAGGCTTTCTCTGTGTAGTCCTGGCTGTCCTGCCACCCACAGTGCTGGGATTACAGGTGTGTGCCAGTGTGCCTGGCTTACCTTTTTTTTTTTTTTTTAAATATTTAAAAAGTCTCAAGCGTTAATCAGCCTTGGAAGATGTAGTCATCTTCTAAGCAATTTTTAAAACATTTTTATTTAACTTTATTTTATGCACATTAGTGTGAAGGTGTCAGATCCCTTGGAATTGGCTTTACAGACAGTTGTGAGCTGCCATGTGGGTGCTGGGTATTGGGAACTGGTCCTTTGGAAGAGCAGGCAATGCTCTTAACCACTAAGTCCTCTCTCTGGCTCTCTAAGCAATATTTTTTAAAAAAATTATTTACTTCATTTTATGTATATAAGTGCTTTACCTGCATGCATGAAATTAAACTGCCTGTGTGCCTGGCACTGTGGAGTAAAGCGGATGCTAGAGCTCCCAGAACTGGAGCCACAGACAGTGGCAAGAAGCCATGTGACGTAAGCCCTGGGAGCCGAACCCAGTCCTCCACAGGAGCAGTAAGTTCTCTTCCCTGATGGCCATCTCTCCAGCTCTCCCAGCCCTACTTTTTGGGGACTATAGGCAGTACGCACTCCATCACTAAGTTCAATCCCGGTCCTTCTCTACCTGTTAGTATCAGGAATCTACCAGGCTCATCTTGTATACACTTGATGACCTAGGGGAACCCTGAACTTATTCTCCTGCCTCAGATGCCCCAAGCTGCTATGCTGCACAGCTGAACCACTGTGCTGTTACTCTTTTTTTCTTTTCTAAATTAGTGCTTACTTCAGTTAATGGGTCATAATTACTGCAAAGGGAGCAGTGTGTCACATGAGAAAAGCTGATGGGTGCCAGGGTGCAGCTGGACTCTGAAAACAGGAATGTGACATTTGCATCTGTGTCGATGTGGACTGCTCTTGTGTACTTTTGATTTCTGACAGGTAGACAGCAAGGGCCTTCTCCTGACCTGGTGAGGGGTGAGCTCTGCACCGGTGTTCACATCTACCAACTGGAAAAACAGGGCGAAGTTCTGATGGCTGTCGGCGATGAATGTACCCTTGGCTTTGGCTGGGTAGGTCACCCTGAAAGAGATATTATATAGTCAGTCTTCTCAGAGCATCACCCTGTCTGAAAACAGGCATTACTGCCCAACCAGGCCTTGTCCCATTTTACCACATGGTGGACCAACTAATGTATAAAATATCTGTGGCCTACAGGATCAATAAAGCTGTACTGAAGAGATCTTTTCTTTTTTTCTTTCCTTTTTTTATTTGGTGCTGGAGCAAGGTGTCATGCATGCAAGGCAAGGTGGACCAGACAGCTTGACCAGACCTCTAAGTTACAATCTCAGCCAGAGGCCAGGACTGAGAAAAACATAGAGAAAATTTTAATAAGGGTCTGGGGAAATGCTCTGTGAGAATGTGTACTTCCAGGCCCTCATGTTAATGATTCGTTCTCTTAATCGGCCCAGCTCAGGTGCGGGGAGCCTGTGTGTATGCTGCAGGGCTGGTGGAGTGCAGAGAAATAATCATGGGTCGATGCTAGCAGCAGTGAGGCTGGCAGATGAGCAGGAGGATGGGAGGCAAAGCAATGAAGGGGTGTTGGGCTTTTTCTTTTTTATGCTTTGTTTCCTAGGCCGTGTCAATTTATTTTTCTCCCACAAAATTGGGTGTTAAAGTCATTTTCTCAAAAGGCAGACTTGATGAGGAAAGCTGTTTTTCCATAGCCATTTCCTGGGACTTAAAGAGAACAACAGCCAAGAGATCAACAAGCCAAACGACTACAGTGCTCACACCTGGCTTTGTTTTCCATTCTCGGTTTATACTGACTCGTGAAGACCAACACTACAGAAAATTAACTTTGCAAAACACAATTTCAGACATTATTTCGGTGCATTCTCAAATAGTGCTCTTATCTACACTATCGCTACGGCAACAACCAAGTCAGGGGCAGAAAGTCCCGCTCTACATATTTAAAAGGAGTGAGTTTGGCTTAAAGCATGACCTGCCTTCAAAATAGCTTGAGGATTCATCTGCCTCTGAAGCTACCCCATCAGAATAAAGCTGGGATCCGAACTACACCTAAGATACAGACAAACTCCTCCCAACACCTCCTCCAAATGGGTTGGTGTTGTGGCCAACCGATGTCAATGCCTAGTGCTCATCTCGGCACCACCTGTACTAAAGGCCTGTGGCAATGCAGAGAAGATTATCACAGCTCTTGTGCAAACATGACATGCAAACGTGCGAAGTGTCCATGTTTTTACGTTAAAAAATGTTAATGGTTCCCTAGGAGTCTGCATTAAAAAAAGGAAAGAAAGAGAGAAAGAAAGACAGAAAGAGAGAAAGAAACAGAAAAAGAGAGAGAAAGAGAGCGAGAAAGAAAGGAAGGGAAGGAGGGAGGGAGGGAGGGGGGAAGGAAGGAGGGAGGGAGGGAGGGAGGAAAGAAGGAAAAAAGAAGAAAGAAAAGAAAGAGACTGAAGCTGTGCCTCAGGCCAATGGGAGCTTCCATGTAAAAGAGGGAAACAGAGGTTTTACAGCAGCGGCTCTCAACCTGTGGCCAGCTAAAACCATCAGAAAGCACAGGTATTTATATTACAATTCATAACAGTAGTAGTTTTATGGCTAGGGGTCACAACATGAGGAATTATATTATACCCAAAACTGGTGAAAGTTTTCAATGAGGCTATACCAAAAGCTAATTCTGGACTCTGAAGATAAGACCATAGTAAAATACAAACTAACCCATTGTTTCCTCTGAACTAAATAATGTGAACAACACAACAAGACTGAGACCCCCAAGTAACAACTGGCTCAAGAAGTAAACACTGGTACAAACGATCCCCACCTCGCTACAAGCCTAGACCAACACCACTGCAGCTGCAGTCTCTTGAACTTTGGGATGAGACTGGTGTCACTGCCATCATGGAAACACCACCTGGCGGGCAGGTTTGTTCTTTCCCAGCTCTGAACCTTGGGAAGCCCCAATGCCCAGGTGGCACTCCACTTACCGGGTAGTTTTGGGTGCAATGCTCTGATCCTTATCCACAGTGGAAAGATCAACATTCGTGATGCCAACTTCAGTAGAGATCTTGACTCTAAGCTACAACAAAACAGAGGTCATTCATCAACTGGTAGTATGAGACAAGTACACCCAAAGCCTTGGACTGTGTGCCTGAGTGTGAGTGTGTGTGTGTGTGTGTGTGTGTGTGTGTGTGTGTGTCCATAATAAATGGAATCCAGGATCTCCTGCATTGGTAAGTAAGAACCACTACTGAGTCACGTCCATAAACCAAAATTTTCTTTTCTGATTCTTCTGCTTCTACTTCCTAAAAGCTTGGAGTAGAAAGGAGTGCCACCACATCCAGTTTTATGTGGATTGAACCTAGGACTTTGTGCATGTTGGCAAGTGTTCTACCAACTGAGCTACACTCAGTTGGTACTGCCTTAAAATGTTCTTCTCCTAAAAGTGAATAAAGGTAAGAATGTGAGGACAGTTTTCAAGACCTTAGTAAAATTGACCCATCTGGCCAGATGGCATTTCTCATCACTCCCATCCTGATCCCTAAAAGAAAAGACCTTAGCTCTTGTCCCCTTTTCACTTCTCTAGCTTTAGTATGTATTTAAAAAGGAGAAAAGGGGGAAAAAGAATTTTTAAAAAATATTTTAAAATATGTTCTTTAAAATTAACAGGGGGTTATTTCTTACATAGTAACTAATGTTTAAATAATTTAAGCCAGGAAGTACTAACAGCAAAGATTTACTTTGTATTTACTCTATGACCATGTAATGGCATCAGCTTCATAAAGCCATGTCAATCTGCATGGTAGGAATGGAATGTAGGGCTGTTTCAGATGAGGACATCAAAGGCCGAAGAGCTCAAACATATGCATACTCAGGCACTCAAAATCTACAGGTCAAAGTTCCTCACTGTTGGCCTCTGGCCTCCTGCTAATACTTCATATGTGCCAAGCAACCCTGCCCATGAAGATGTAAGATGCCACGGTGGCTCTTCATGCTGTTCATCAAGTGGTTCCCGCTCTCTACTGTATGTGTATCACCACAATATGGCCTTTGCCCTCTTGAAGTCACAGAGAGACACATGATTTGTTCTGACCAATGAAACATGAGCAGAAGTAAACTGCATTATTTCTTTGTGGAAGGCTTAAAAATCATGGACACGGACGATGTCCAAACACAGGCTTGCTCCTTTAGGCAGACTTCCTGAGTAAGGATGACATGAAGCAGAGTGCCCAGCTAACTCTCACTAAAGACACCTGTCATAGGCAAAACAAACAAACAAACAAACAAACACCCTGATTGTTTCAAGCCAGTGAGATCTGGAGTCTAAGTACAAACCAGACCATGCCAGCTCTTCCCTTATAAACATTTCCAAAAGAGAGAAGCTAGCTAATGCCAGGAAATAAAAAATTTCAAAGTTAGATTAAAATAAATGTAAATGTACAAGAGACAGAAACATTTAAAAATGTCTATTCATTGGAGATTTTCCAGTTAAAACTCTAAGTTTGAATGTGTAAGTTATGCAAACCCAAGGCACATTTATGTGCAAATGTATCGTGAGCCTTCCAAATATGATAGGTTTGATTGTAACACAGAGAATCCTTGGCAAATCCAGTCATTTCATCTAAGCGCCAGGATCAAGCAATAGAGAGTGCCCTTTGCAAATAATGGAAGGAGAGCCTCGGCATTTTCCAAGATGCGATATCAAGGTATGACAGATCAAATGAAGGCCAAAAAAGGAAAAATTAAAGTAGCCCTTTTTAGCAGTCTTCTCTCCTGCTTCAATAAAAGCCATTTTGTGACAGCAGCCTCAATTATCTGGCTGAATAGGTTTCTGTTTTGCTTAAGAAAAGTTCTGAGTATGAAAGATTTCTGATCAGAAGCTGTCAGCCATTCTCCCTTCTTATGGACACATAGCTACTTACTAGCAGAATTCTATCTGGCATTACTGTCTGGCAATGAGATAGGTGACTTTGAAGTTATGGCAGCAGCAGAAGGAGATGCAGGCCATCAACTGGAAGAAGAAGCCATGGAAAGAGCTAAAAGCTCCCAGCCCCCACCTCACCACTCACAGGGGAGGTTCAGAATCAGAGCAAGCTTTCCCATATGAAGTCAGGTCCATGGAGGTTCTTGGCACTTCTACCAGACAAGAAGAAATTGGAAAGCTCAGGCAAAGATGCTGCCCAAGAAATTTCAGCAACAAACATCTAAACTGTTCCCCACTTTCTCCCAAATGTGTGGAGCACCTAGGTGCAGGGAATACATACAGGTGATGATACACACTTCCTGTTCACACACGCCTCAACTAGGTTGCTGGTTCCAGGGATTCTATAGAGGAATACACAAAATGCTTTGAAAGCAGGAGTACAAAATGAGCGTGGGAAACATTCTATGGCAGGAAGGCTAGGGCAAGTTTGGAGGACTCAGGCAGTCCTCTAGTTCTGGGAGAAGAAATTAGTTGTAGTCCTTGCTTTAAAATAGTCTGTCTTCAAGTTAATTACTGTGCAATTTTCAGTCGCATTAACCAGATCTTTCTTTCTTCATTTTTGTGAATCTAAAGAGGAAGATTTAGTTTGTAAATATGATCATGAAGACTCATCCTACCTAAATGTTCACAAATAGGAGAATAAATAAATAATGATATAGGCATATTATGGATTACTATGGCACAATCAAGGAACTACAGCATATGGACAGGGAGGAGCCGTCAGCACCCCATGACTGCACAGTTACCCAGTAGCAGAAGATGAGGAATGGTGCAGCTTTCAACAGACTCCCAAGGGGAGAGCTTGAAGCCTCTGTTTGTGATAACAACAGAGTATAACTCTTTATCAAATGATCCCTCCACAGCCCATAGAAAGAACTTTTAGTTTTTACCCCCAACTATTACTAAAAAAAAAGATTTACTTTCGTCAATTAAATTATGTGTATGTGTCTGAGTATGGGCATGTACACATGTGTACAGATGCTCTTGGAAGACAAAGACAACAGATCCCCAGGAGCTGGAGTTACAGGCAGCTGTGAGCTGACTGATGTGGGTGCTGGTAACAGAACTCAGGTCCTCTGGAAGAGCAGCAGGCACTCTTAAACCACTGAGCCATCTCTCCAGCCTCATCTTTTACTTTTTCATAGCACCCAAGAAACTACAGCTAATGTTCTCTAAGAAGGATTGGATTGGGAGGATGGGGAAAGACTCATATTCATTATAATTTTTCTGAACTTTTAAAATGAAGCACATACCCCCATGTATATTTAATTCTTGTTTTTAAAATTCTAGGGTAATCTGGACAATGTGGAACATCTACAGTCTTTTGTTGTTTTGTTTTGAAGGGGTTTCTCTGTGTAGCCCTGGCTGTCCTGGAACTTGCTCTGTAGACCAGGCTGGCCTAGAACTCAAGTTCCACCTGCCTCTGCCTCTAGAGTGCTGGGATTAAAGATGTGTGCCATTACCACACAACATATATAGTCCTTATATACATTATTTTTTAATTTGAAATTTAAAAAACATTCTCAAATTTTTATATTTCCCCCTCTCCCCACTCCTCCTGAATCTTCTTCCACCTCCCTAGCCACCCAACTTTGTGTTATTTCTCTCAAAACAACCAAAACCAGAAACAAAACAAAGACATGAAAATAGGAGAGGGACTTGCAAGGAGAAGAGGAGTTGACAAGGGGGATAAAAGAGAGTTGGCAATAAGTATAAGAATGAATTATACACATATGAAATTGTCAGAGTAAATTTAATATTCAAAAGAATCATTTTTTTTTCTCTCAACAGATGGAGATAAACAAATAGATGTTTAAGGATTGGACAAAGCTCTTGCAGAGTATCCTCAAAAACGGCAATAAGGAAGCCATCATGTTTCTTAACCATGAAGTAACACAGCCATCAAAGTCTGCTCACCAAGATTCCACTGAATGTTTGTTCTGAAGGAAGCCACTGCGAGCATTCCCAGACTATACAGACACACGGAATATACACAAGGGCAAACTGTATGAACTTGAGTAATTTTGGTTTGTTTTCCTATTTTAGAAGGCTGCCAAATGACACAGAAACACTGCAGGGTTGTTAGTGAATGAGAACAGTTTAAAACAAACCTTTTGCACCTAATATCTCACAACAAATGGAGCTCTGGAAATAATAAAAGAAAAGCATTTCTATTCTTTTACAACAAACTGCAGTAAAACTTGTAACTTTCTGAGGCCTGACTTAAGAGTCTGATGTAGGGACCCAGTTGGTTAGCTCTTCCTTCAAACCAGAGCTGTGGGGCTAGTCTCAGATAGGAAAGGACTGAACGCCCACCACAATGCAGCGGGCTCAGCCCACCATTCCTTTCATTGCTTGAGCTGTATACAGTATACATACACCCCCCCCAAAAAAAAAAAAAAGCTTAAACATCAGGAAATGTGGTCTTTCTGCTGAGAGGAATAACTCCACCTGTTTGACCTATTACTGTTAAAAATGATGGTGCATTCGGGGCAATTAATGCTAATGAAAGCTTCTAGAAGCCATGCGTCCCCTGACAGCCAGGCCAGTGTCAATGGTGCTATTACGAGCTTCTACATAATCTACTGCTGATGCATGCTCACCAGTGCTGGCATCTCTAAGGGAGCACACAGGACTTACTGACCTGCTCTGAGGCTCCGAACGTAACTACTACTGAAATTAGATAGTAAAACTGCACATAGAGCAAAATTGAAGTAAACACACACATGCGCTAAAACATGCATAGTTCTAAAAACACTGCACTAAATAAGAAAAAAATACAGCGTTAGAAGCTAACATATGTGATCCCCAATCCTATGATCATCCTGACATGGCAAATCACAGAGAAAGTAGATTTGTAGATGCTAGGATTGGGAATAAGAGAGATAGGAGAGTGGCTACTGATAAATCAAAGTCTGCTTTTTAGGATATGAAAGTGTTCTAGAATAGACAGTAGTGATGGTTATAAATACACAGCTCGAAACACACCAAGAACATCTAATTACATACTTCCAATGAGGAAATTTAATGGGATTATAAGTTATGTCTCAATATAGACACAGAGGGAGAGGGCAAAGCTCCCACAAGAGTGCCAAGGACTCCTTTGGAGATTACCACAGTCGGGTTCTGAGCACCCTAGAATGTGGAAAAAGATTCCTTTTTTTCTCTAAGTGGTCTACTGATCAAGATTTGGCTTCTGCTGACAGGAAGTTCCTAGGTCAAAGAAAAAGTAACGCATGTAGAAAACAATGATATAATGTGCTCAGTACAATTACCAAGATGGTATAAAAACTAGAACAAGAATGAATTAAAGCATACTGAAGCTCTTAGAAGAAAAATGCTCTGAAAACTGCTGGAAGACAACAGTAAGAGGACTTTTTCCTACCTTGAGGCACTACAAAAATTGTCTTAAAAAAAAATCTAATTATACTTATTTATTTGTGTGAGTACGAGTATGCATGCCACGACACATGTGTGGAGGTCACAGGACAACTTGTGGGAACTGGTTCTCTCCTTCCATCACCCCATCATTTAGCCAGCCTTAAGACAGAAAAAAGAGCAGGGCTGAGGAAATCCTTCAGCACAGCAAGCACAATGACTTGAGTTTGGTTCATAGTCCCTATATAAAAGCCTGGCAGGGAGGTACATAGTTGTAACACCAGCATTCTGTGTGTGTGTGTGTGTGTGCACGCGTATGTGTGTATATGAATGCACGCACAGAGGTATGTGGACTCTGGAAAATTCAGTGGATACTGGCCAGCCAGCCAGTCAAGACAAAATGGCAAGCTCCAGACTCAGAGAAAGGCCCTCCCTTAAATGCCAGAGAAATGCAGAATGATAGAGAGACACCTAATGTAGACCTCTGGTCTCTATACATATATTCATACATGTAAGCATACCTGCACACATATGCATGCACCAAACACACCAAACAAACAAACAAAAACAATAACCCCACAATCTAGAAAAAAAGCTTTAAAATTTGTATACATCAAGAGGCCATAAAATAATACAGAGAAAAAACCTGAAGACAACAACTAAGGCTCAGTGTCTAGAACACACGCTTTTCCTGAAAGCCAGTAAGGAGAAGGTTCATAAACCAGCAACAGACACAGATTCATAAGGAGGAACCAGAGCTGCTCAGGAACCACAAGAAGAGCACTCAACTTCACAACAGACTAAAGAAAACTATCACAAGGCAGTACTTTAAACTACAATCCTAAAAACAGATAACAGCAATGTCGGTGGAATGTAGAGCACTTGGCAGTATCTAATAAAGCAACAAAGGACTTTGGAAAGACATTAGCGAGGGATGTGATGAGTTGGAGAATAAGTAGAAAAGAAAGGAAGGGAAAGAACCTGAAGTGTGAGCTTAGCAATGTCGTTAAAAGGCTGTTTTCAAGACACAAGAGAAAAATGAGGCTGCAAGAAAAATAGTTTTTTTCTGTAAGGTATTATGATGTAAATAAGGTCTTTTTCTTAAAGGAAATTATGATAAAAATAATCTGGAATTTAAAGGTTCAAGATACACA
The DNA here is from genome assembly GCF_907164565.1 of Psammomys obesus. Lineage (NCBI taxonomy): Eukaryota > Metazoa > Chordata > Mammalia > Rodentia > Muridae > Psammomys > Psammomys obesus. The sequence continues at coordinate 6,651,163 of NW_026586589.1, forward strand.
AATTAATTTCTACCCAAACTATGTTCTAGTGAGTGGATCAGATCAGCTGTCTGTGCCCAAAAGGTCAGACATGAGGCAAAAACTGGAGTTTCAGAAAACATCTACATCTTCCTTTCTGCCAAACTTCAAAATAAGTATCTACCTGGTAAGTAGGTCCTGTTTTTGAAAAGGTCAAATCTTCTACCTGCCTATTCTTTTTATTTAAAGAGAATGTCAAAGGTATCTAGCTGAAGATATCTTCAAAGGCAAAATGAGGATGGTGGCAGATCAAAATAAGTGACTATGAGATAACATATGGTCAAGTAAGTATCCATAACACACTACAAGCTCATTATGTAAACTACATTGTAAAAATAAATGAAGGAGAAAGGGCAGTTTATTTTTCTTACAGTAGAATTCCAATAAATAAATAGAGATGGAATGAAAGGAAAAAAAAATTTAAACAGAATGCAGCCCTTGCTTAAAATCCCAGAACAAAGGAGGCAGAGGCGGGGGTCCACTTTAGCCTGGGCACAAAAGAAGTCAATATGCCAGATAACCGAGACTCCTACCTTGGTCATTTTAGATACACTAATGCAGCAAGAGGGCCGACAAGAAAAGCACCTACCTCTACAGTGTTTGCAATGTAGCGGCTGTCACCTTCAACTCTGACAGAAAAGTCATAGTAACCACTGGAAAGTTTAAAATTCTTGAAGTTCAGCTCAAAAACATCTCTGCTGGGAATGACAGCAAGGTTAGCAAAACTCAAGAGAAGTCCTGAATATATCCTATTAGCTACAAAGTATCTTTTTAATGCAGTCCAGGGCCATTCCATTCCTGGTTGCCTCCTTGTACTACTTAGCAGTCCCCAGCTTGGCCATAAATCAGTGTGGAAAACATACCACCACCCAGGATGTATAGAGTTCTTTGCTTCCCTCTCAGATCCTCAAAGTCCAGCCCCTGCAATGCCCTCCTGTACGTGATGCACTACGGGCCCATCTGCAGTCTGCTTCCAATTGCTTTCTGTTGTTTTTCACTTTCTTGGTGATGGAGAGGAATCCCAGGGCCCAGGCTTGCTGCACGCGCTCTACCACTGAGCCTCAGCCCATTATGCTCATCAACAAAACATCTCAAGGAAATAGCTACAAACGCCCAAAGATGTTGGTGTAGGAGAGTAGACACTTGATTTGAGTAGCCTGCGATGCCACCTGAGGCCATGGTGAAGTCCTGGCCTGTGCTGTCACCGAGGGCCATGTCTGGTCACAGCACTGTAGCAGCTGGGGTCTGTTACCACCAAAGGCCATGCAGACCAGTCCCTGGTTTAGCTTGCCAATCTGGGACCATGTTGGTGTCTGAGGGCTGTGGCTGTAAAGAGCTGGCCCCATCCCACACTGCCTCAGCACTCAGGAGAGCCGGCCCTGCCCCTTACATGGGCAGTGTGGGAGAACCGGCCCCAAAGGTGCGAGAGTGAGAGAGCTGGTCCTGACCCCACCTGAGCAGTACAGGAGCTGGCCCCGATGGTATGAGCATGGGACAGTTGTCAGGATGACAAACTCAGCTACCACCCAGACCCAGATCCAGGGCTTTGAGTTGGCCCACCCCAACATCTACTGCATCTGGGAAATGCTGGAGTGTGTGAAGTGGCAGGTCCTCCCAGAACCAAAGCTGCAAGATTTCCTCAGCATAGGGCAACAGAGGGATATCCAAGAGGAGTCCCAGAAAGGATCCAGTACTGATAATGCAGCTGAAGCCAGAGGCTTTGAACTAGACCAATGACTCACTGCAATGAACATTTGCAAAAAAAGCTGTTTGGGCAAAAGGATATAGCATGTAACAGCACAGCATCCACAGTGAGATTTTTTTGCTCGTTTGGTTTTTTCTGGAGGAAGGCTGCAAGGCCAGAGGGTGGTTAGGGAGGGAAGGGGAGATGAATGGGATTAGAGTGCATGATGTGAAATTCACAAAGAATCAATAAAATGTTAAAATACAAATATATAATTTAAAATTAGGTACACAACAACAAGATAGTGCCCACTAGAGAGACAAGAATGAAATAAGGGCAAAATGGCCTAGTTCCAGATTTATCTTTCTCATACTCTCCTTTTAGGATTTATCACAGCAGACAAATGTGATTTTATGACCTGGGTAATTACCCCTATGACTCTGCTACCCTGGCTGAAAGTTAACTCTCCACAGCACAAAGCTTGTGTTCAGACTTACCCTGTGAGTGAGAAGGGCATCTTCTGCAGAACAGTAGCTCTGGAAGCCACAGACTTAGCATGCTCCAGCTTAACTGCAGCTTGAGCCAGAGGCTGAGACAAAACATTGTTGACTTGCAACTAGAAAGTCAAAACAAAACAAGCCATAAATGAATAGAACAAAGGCCCAAGGGAGTGGGGCACTTTATCTACAGGAAACCAGCTGTGCAGAACAAGCACCTTTCTTCAGAAATGTGCACTGATTTTGGTCTGCTGCCTACCAAAGACCAAATATGAGACCAGGATAGACTATTGAATGCTACAGCTAGGGATGAGCCTAGAGATCACCTTGCCCAACCACCTCAGAAGGAAATTAGAGAATGTGTATATGAGCATGAAAGTGTGGCTGGCTCCAATTATTTATTTTCACAGCACGGGGCCTCATGTGTTCTAGGCCAGAACTCTACCACTGAGCTACATCCTCAGACTCTAAGTCCTGAAACAACACTCCATGGCACAAGAAAGCTTTCATTGTGGGATCCTCCTGCTTGAGCTTTCCAAGCTTACAGACCCCTCACCAGCCTTTATAGCTGTGTTTTTCTTTTCTACTTGGAGAGAGGGTCTTGCTATGTAATCCAGGCTGTGCTGGAGCATGGATCTTCCTTCCTGAGCCTGACCACTGCTGTGCGGACAGCTGTAAAGCACCATGTTCAGTCTGCTGTTTCCTGTTTCTGAACCCTTGTCCTAGAAACTCTACGATAGTACCCTAAAACAAAACAAAACCACCACAATTATTAGTAAGAAAGATATCCTGAGGGAAGCATGAGGATTAATTTATTCGCTGGGTTTGCGCCTACAGGACTGCTTATGTGCACGTGTGGGTATGCGTATGCAGGTGCACAAACCTACCCACGTAAGTCAGTTAAGATGTAAGCATAAGATTCAACATTCCAGTGTTGAATGTACCTGTATGCAGCCGGCTTCAGAGCCGGCATTTTCCCCACTGTGCTCCCTAAGTCCTACCTGAACTCACAGATTTATGTTAATGAGGTTATTTTTCAGCTGTACAGATGGAGCACCTTTACAGGTTATCAGAATCAAACTTATAGGACAGATGGAACTGCCCCATGTGGAACCCATCACTAACATGAACAAAATGTTGACTCTTACACTGATCTGAGTTTATCAGTGGTTTCACAAACAACAACAACAACAAATGCTTCATTTGAGATGAAACTTTTTTTTGTTGTTTGTTTGTTTTGTTTTTTGTTTTTTCAAGATAGGGTTTCTCTGTGTAGCCCTGGCTGCCTTGGATAGCCTTAGACTAGGCTGGCCTTGAACTCACAGAGATGCATCTGCCTGCCTCTGCCTCCTGATGCTAGGAGCAAAGGCATGAGCCATTACACCTAGCTTTGAGATGAAACTTCCAGGTGTACTCAAGATTTGCTCATTTCCTCCGTGCAAAAACTTAATGCAAAAGTCTATGCTCAGTGCCGTGTGTGTGTGTGTGTGTGTGTGTGTGTGTGTGTGTGTGTGTGTGCGCGCGCGGCTACTCATGAGCATCAGGGAAAAAGAAGCCTATACTTACTTTAACAACAAGATAAAGGCATTACAATTACCTGGGAATTAAAAGTCCTAAGACAATGTATCTGGGGGCTGGAGAGACGGCTCAGTAGTTAAGAGCATTGGCTGCTCTTTTGGAGGACTTAGATCAAGTCATAGCATGCACATGGTAGTCCACAATCTCTGTGACTCCACTTCCAAGGGATCTGACACCCTCTCTGGCCAGCTCAGGCACCAGGCGTGCAAGTAGTGCACAGACATAGATTCAGGCAAAACACCAATACACATAAATTAAAAGAATTAAACAAAACAATGTATCTGGAAAATTCTGGCACCATGAAATAAATCTCATTACTACTTTTTTTTAAGGTGTGATGCCAATGATAAAATCTAGGACCTAGCCCGTGCCAGACAGTACTCTGACCTTGGAGCTACAGATGTGTCAGACTTAATCTGTATTTAATTGACTTACGTTTTGTGGGTTTTATTCCTATAGTAGGCATACGATCTACCACTGATCTATTATCTCCAGCTCCAGAAATCAATTTTAAGAGCAAGATTCTCTCTACGTCTACAGTTAGGGAGCCAGAAGGCAATTTTCTTGAGCTTGACTTACTGGAAGCACACGCAATTTACAATCTAAGGGGGGGGGGGGGGTTCTTTCTTTTTTCTGAAAGTTGGGGTTTTTTGTTTTGTTTTTTAAAATGAAAGTTTGATTGCACGTATATATGTGTACTACTGTTGTGGATATGAACATGTTTTTGTTTTAATCCCAGGTGTGGGGTGTGGGACTGATTCAGATGATCCACAACAGCGGACTATTTGCCTCACGTGGGCTCTGAGAGGAGCTCTTTGCCAGCTGCAGATAGTTTAAATATGAGGACTCCATAGAGAGAATAAAGCTAGGGGCCAGGGAGTGTTCAGGAGTCTGAGAAACAAGGTAGCTGCTTCCCCCGTCATTGTTGTTCCTGCAGTGAGACAAGAAGTTGGAGATCACCTGAAACTGGTTTGAGCTGGTTCCAAGGCATTTAATGACCCTAACCAGCAGCTAAGAGAAATGTGTCTTCTCTTCCATTAACCCTTTCTCTCTCCTATCTGGTGTTGGAAGAGTGGGGTGGAGTACGGAATGTTAAAAATGTTAAAAGAGTTTTTAAAAAAGTACGTCAACATACCACATGACTATCTGGTGCTCACAGAAGCCAGAAGAGGATGTCAGATCCCAGGGATTGCACTTACAGGTGGGCTGGTGCTGGAAAAGAAACTCAAGTCCTCTGCAAGAGCAGCCAGTGCTCTTACTCACTGAGCATCTCTCCAGCCTCACTTCCTCTTTCCTAACAGCTTCAAAAGCACTTGTGCCTACCTCCCCTAGAGGTTGTGTGCCCAGGGCTACAACTGGCTCTATAGCACAACTCAAAGTCTTGCACTGCACAAGGAGGTCATACCCGCAGGATAGCTTGTTCTTGAGTGTCAGAAGCAGAGCCCTCAGGCACAACCACCACTGGTACGTGGTAGTGATTCTGGGACAATGCAGCAGCAGCAGAGGCCACACTGAATGCTTCTGAGAGTGACTCAAAGTTCTTCTTGCTGAAGATTGTGTTCATCAGCTGGATGATCTGATCCTGAGAGCAAAGAGAAACACAGCTCAGCAACCCTCTGCAGGAATTTGAGGGGACCCACCGCAAACCAAGTGCCAGTACATCCAGCATTAATCCAAATGAGGGATTAAAAGGGAGCAAAATGCTGCATTTAAGCTCAAATTTGAGCTTGACAGTTTTAAATACAATTTTCTATTATAAATGGAAATTCACTCATTTACTTGCTAATCCTTTAATGACTGGTTAGTATACAAATGCAAACTACTCCAGGTAAGTACTGAGATATGTAAGTGGAGAGTAAAATTTATGTAACAGTAACCATCTGTTACATACCAGGCCATGACAGTTGCTTTTCATGCACTACCTCAAATCAAAGCCTTTACAGATTGATAGCTATTAAATAAGGAAACTGAGGCTGAAGCATGCTAAGTAAACATAAGTTAAAACACAGAAAGGAGGGAGACAGGGAAGGAAGGAAAAAATTTGTTTGCCCCAGAGCCCTGCCACAGAAATTCTATTCTTTCCTAATTGCCATAATCCTTTCAGCTAGCCTGTCTTCCTTCCTAAGCTGTCTTTGAGCAATAAACTGGGCTAAGTCTGCATTCATAAGGGCACATTTTATGGTCAAAGTGTGAACCAGAAAGAAACTAAAATCTAACTCTCCATTAAAAACCTGGAGGCTGCATAAAAGAGAAAAATGAAAGGCAATTTTAAAAACAAGTGGACCTAAAAGGCCTGATTACAATTCTGGAGGTTGTCTGCTTAGGAAGAAACATTTTCTACTTCAATCAGCTTTGTTTTTTGAAATCTACCATCTAACAAAAGAGTTCCCTTCTTCCTGACAGTGCTATTCACAGTCAACATGAAATAATTTTCTGTAATTGTACCAATTACATTTTCCATCAGTAGGCTGCTGACATGTTCAAATGGGTGACTGTTCACCCAAATTGTTATGTCAAAAGCAGTGACAGCAAAATTACTCTAGCCAAATACCTAGTTAGTAACAGCTTGGGAGTAAAACGAGAAAGTTTAAGTTGTATATGTAGAGTGTGCAGTCCATCTGTCTCCAGGGATACAGAAAACCCCCAGATGATTTGTACCAGAAGACTCTGCATTCTTCAGTGTTCATGACAGAAATGAAAAGAGAGCCTGATAGTTCTAGCACTCCTACACTTAGGAAGAAGGAATGGACACACTAAGAACACAAAGATATGAACAAAGTATTAGAAAATTATTTCAAGATACCCAAGATAAACATTATTTGTTGGCTTTATAAAGACATTTGCATAATGCATAAAAATGTAAGTTTTAGCTTTAAATTCAAATATTTCCTTTAAAACTTTAAGTAACAGAACTTCTATTTTAAGTACTTTAGACCAAAGGTTGGTAACCTCATACACAGGGGACAAACAGGTTCTACTTAAAAATATTTATCACACATATTCTAACTAAAATCATTCAGGTTAACAAGCTCTTCTTAAAAACAAACAAGCAAACATCTCCCCAACCCCCACCCACAAAACCCAATTTCTAGCAGTACCTGGAAGACACACATGCTTCCCAGGGAAACAGCATGAAGAACTACACACACAGTTAAGATTATCTGAATTGATGAGGATGAAGGAGAGAGGGGAAAACAGAAATTCTGAAGTCCAAGGCACTTACTGGAGAAAGGGGCCAGCAAAGCGGAAAGCACACAGTAGGCAGGCAGAGAGGGCTGTCAGGAGGGGAAAGAACAAACCAGGGCGATACACTTGACTCTGCCCCATGTAAACAGCTGTAAAGATTTATTTACACCTCTGTCACACTGACTATAAGCTTCTTAGTACAGGCATTGACATCTTTCTACTCTCATTCCTAAAACCTAACTGAAATCATGAATAACAACACCCTGGGGTGTGTTCTGAACACCCTTCTCTGGATACAGCTATCTTTGACAAATTCTTAGCAATGCCTTTGAGTTTCATGCTTGACAATCGCTGGACACCCACCTCCTTCATGGATGGTTCAGTCCCCACATGGTCCATGAGCTTGTAGGTGGCAGCCACAAACAATGCTGTGGTTTCCAGTCCTTCCTCAAACTGGAGATACACGCCCCCTAGTTCATCTAGGCGAGCAACCAGGTCCTGTCACAAAAAAGGGAAGGCATGTTGGGACACAGAGATCACAGAAATGAGATAAAAAAAAACACTGCCACCCCAGAGTGGGCCTTCTAAGAAATCTCACCGAGTCAGAAGACTACCTTAGCCACTTAGTACTTCCTAAGCCTCCCAAGAGGCCCCTGCACTTCTGGCTAACCCCTAAGAGGCTGGGCACTGAAGCAGCCACCAGTTTAAGCAGAGCAGTGATCACAGCTGAGGTGCTGCCAGGCAGCATCACAATACAGATGGAGCCGTGGCTGTCTACCTGGACAGCACCGACAAAGTGCAGCACCTCTCAGTCAACGCTCTCCACAGTGAGACAGCACGGCTCTCCTGGGGAGCAGAAGGAAGCAGCTACTGTGTCTGTGAAGCACATATCCATGACATGGCCATGCTGCCTGTTATCACTGGCTATACAGGTCTTGAGGGTAGCCCAAGGAACAGAATATCCTGGGTAGAGGACCGAGCAATGGTAAAAACTGCAATGAGCCAGGTATGGTAGCACACACTTAAAATCCTAGCACTCAGGAAGTGAGACAGGAAGATTCCAGCTTACCAATAAGGGTTACATAAAGAGATTGTCTCAACCCCCCAAAACCCACCCACAGTGGCCACTTAACAGGCAGCTAGTTAATATGCGCAAGCACTTTCAACCTTGCTGGTTCCCACAACCATCGTACAGGGAAACTGAAGTTCAGAGCACCAACCACCTTACCTACAATTTCAAAGCAGTAAGTGACAGAGAGAATCACCTGAGTTTTAGATTTGTTGGTACCATAAACTGTGACCAATAATAGCCTAACAAATATTCTCTGGGACATAATGCTTAAACACAATGAACACAAGCATCTTGGGCTTAATAGCCAAGAATGTATAAGATACAGAGGTGGCTGTAAGAAACTAGTCATTCTACCTGCAAGAGAAGACAGGAACTCAGAGACTCATTTGGAGAAACAGATTTATACCTCAATCTCCTCTACGATGTTCCTCAGGTCAGCCTGCTGGGATAGGTGGGATGCTGTCTGTAGAGCCTGGACCGTTCTGGAAGGTAAAGAGTGGAACAGTGAGACTAAGATTTAGTTTAATGAATAGGAAGGCATCCTCTGTTTTGTACAAGGTATTACACTAGACTGAAGTTGGCTGTTTGTCAATCATCTTTCTTACTCAAGGCTAAAGAAATAGCATATGATCTACGTTTGTAAATTGCTGGGCAGAAATTGGAGCAACTGCTTTAAAAACTAGAGTAAAGCACATAAAAAAGACTTGGTAAACACGCACTGAAGCTGCCTGTGCTGCCAGCACCCCACTGCAAGGTATGCAAGTGACACCCCTCAGGCGTTCATGGGAGAGACTAGCCTTAAACTACAGCCTTATATTTGCTTCCAACCATGTATTTAGTATTCTCTGTATAAAAATTTACAAATATAATATATACCTAATTCTAATGAACAATGACTTTATACTACCTAAATATATCATTATTTACTCAATTTTAAAAAGTTTATTCTTTTTGGAGATGGGTCTTATGTAGCCGAGGCTGGTCTCCAACTTGATGCTGCTGACCTTAAACTCCTGGTCCTCTACTTCCTGAATGCTGGGATCACAGGTGTGCACCAATCACACCAATTTATGTAGTGCTGGGAATAGAATTGAGGACAAGCGTGCTGTGAAAGCCTTCTACCCACTACAGCCCTCAAACAGTATTCTACCAACTAAGCTAGATACCAAGCCCTTTATCTCAAAATTCAATCAAGTGAATTCAGTGGCACTTCCTACAGTCACAGTATCTGACCACCATCTGTTTCTACCCAGAACATTTGCCTGAGTTCCAAATAAAGTCCCAGAGCATTAAGCAGTTCCTCTCTATGGTGCCCCGCCTCCCCCGCCTCCCAGCAACACACGTCTATACACTTGCTTGCTCTCCATATTCTCATAAATGGAGTCACACAACAGGCGATTTGTTGGGGGGCTGCCGAGCATCAATTTCAGGCTCTTGTATACACCAAGCAAGTATTCTACCACTGGGATATAGTCCCTAATATGTGACCTTTTACTCTTTGGCTTTTGAGGCTCATCCATATTGTGACAGGTATCACACTTCATTCTTTGCTTTTTTTACTCATATGTTTTTATTATTTTAAGAGTATATTTTATAAGATAAACATTTTGCTTGGTGTGGCGGTATACATCTTAAACTCCAGAACTCTAAAGCAAAGGCAAGTGGATCTCTGTGGGTTCAAGGCCAGCCTGTCTACATAGCGAGTACCAGGACAGCCAGGAATATAGAAAGAGACTCTGTCTTAAACAAACAAAAACTAACAAGAATAAAGTTGTCTTCCAGCTTCCACATGTGTGCCATGGGGCATGTGCCACTCTCTCTCTCCCCACACACATACACACACCTAAATAACAACAACAACAAAAACCATCTTAAGGTCTTAAGGTGGAATGTGACAGTTATGCACCTGTAATTTTTATTAGATTTTTTTCTGTTAACGCAGACAGTCTAGACGGACAGCTTACCCATTTCTCTAGATAAAATGCAGGACGCTGAGGCCCCCTGGTGGTCAAATGGTCTATGGCTTCAGCACAGTATAATTCCTAAAAGATGCCTGAGCCCATGTGTAACCACCACTTAAAGCAAGAATCTGTCTATTTATGTTGTGATCATAACAATTTAGATTCCCAGCATGAAAAGCTAATTCCATTAAATGACAACTTAGAAAACAGAAGAGTCACAAGGACAGAAGCCCCATGGGCTTTCAGCGACTTCTATTGGACATTTGTCATTGTCATGCACTTGAGAAAATGAAACCTGAGTCTCCAAATAAGATAAAAATCCCATCTACTCAAGATAAATACCAGCTCAAAAACAGTTGCTAAGATAGTCAAAAAGGAGCCTTTCAGTTAAGACATCATTTTTCTCTTCTTTGGAACAATTGCATGGTATACTGTAAGAACCTCAGAAGTTTTATAATGAAGTCAACCCACTCAATTTTAGAGGAGTTTTGTCTTTGGCTTCATTACTTATCCCAAGTTAGCAATGACCTTCTCTCTGGAATACTGTATTCTACCTTGGGGAAAGCCCACTCTGTGCTGCTCAGATACAGCAGAAGATTCATTCAGCTCTTCAAGACAAGCTTAAGAACATACATTTGAGCCGGGGCTCAGTGGCTCACGCCTGTAATCCAGCACTCTGGAAGGCAGAGGCAGGCAGATTTCTGAGTTCCACAAAGTAAGTCCAGGGCAGCCAACAAGGCTACACAGAGAAACCCTGTCTCAAAAAACAAAACAAAATAAAACAAACAAAAAAAACCCAAAACCCATACATTTCCTAGAACAACTTCACTTAAACACGAAAGCCCATTTTTAGACAGTCCTAATTTAAATCAAACCTTACTGACTTGACCAAATTAGCTTCAATCCTGCCAATCGGACCTCCAGGATGACCCTACAAAAAGCAGGCCACTTTGTAGACTGAGAGTATCTGAGGCTGCAGGAAAGAGGAGGCATTCAGCTCGCTATCACAAAAGTCCTAAGCAAACCAACACAGACTTACATTCTTCTACCTGACTCCCAGCACGTGCCCTTTCTCGTAACAACACAAAAGTGTATTTTTGGTCTTTATTAACTCTTTACTGGGCACATCTAGTGTGTCAGACTCAGGAGCCATGTAAGCACAACAGCTTAGGACCTAACACAGAAATTGCTACAGTCCAAAAAGGAAGCACCTTACTCCCTGAGAATGAAATGCTGTGTGCACTAGGGTCTGCACCTAGATCATCATCTCTACACCTGTCCCATGACATGAAGCTTGTTGGCCTCATCTACAGATGAAACTCTAGACATTAACTTGTCCAAAGTCCTAAAGCAAGGAAGGAACATACCTGGTGCTCAAAGCCAGGTGTGTCTGATTCCAAAGTGGCTTAACTTTCCTTGTGCTTCTTCCTATTGTGAGTTTGTCTGTCTGTCTGTCCTGTCTCTGTCTCTCTCCCTTTTTAAGACAGCCTCTCACCATATAATGAAGCTGGCCTGGAACTTAAAGAGATCTGCCTGCCTCCACCTCATCTCTTGAGTATCCTTTTTTTCCCTGGCAGGGAAGGTTTTTTGCTTTTGCTTTTTAAGAAGGTAGTATTTAAGACGGTAACAATGACATAATGACATATATGGTGCTAACTGGAAATGCAACCCACCAAAAGGGATTATGAACAGATAAAAACAAGTGGTCTGCAAGGCATGGTGGCACACGCTTTTAATCCCAGCACTTAGAAGGCAGAAATAGGTAGCTCTCTGTGAGTTGGAGGACAGCCTGGTCTACATTAGGAGAAACCCTGTCTCAAAAACAAAACAAAACAAACAAAAACCCTACAAGTGGCCTAAAATAAAAGACTCCCAAGAGCCAAGCAGCTAAAGCATGCATAAAAGCATCAGCGCAGGAGAGAGTTTCAGCCTCCAAGTTACCAACCCTTGTGAGTGCGAGCAGGGTATGAAAGTAGCAAGGAAAATGACAACTAACTGTGAACACTTCCCTTAACAAAGCTTCAGTTTTAGGAACAATCTGGTTTTTAATCCCCATCTCACAAAGATCCTGGGAACTAACTTCCTTTTTGCTGGGGTGTGTGTGCATACCATGACATGTATATACGGGCTGGAGGGGCAACTTGTAGTTGTCTCTCTCCTTGTAGCATATGGTACATGTGGTACTCAGGTACTAACGGCAAGCAGATTTACCTGCTGAGCTACTCCCTGGCCCTTTTGGTTTGGTTTCTAGGGTACTGGGCCTTATGCATGGTAGGTAAGTGCTTTTCTATTGCTCTCCATTTCTAGCCCTATCCCATGGTTCTGAAAGCAGTAATTGGTACTGTCAAACTGTTAAAGCATTAACAAGTGTCTTAGTTAGGTTTCTACTGCTGTGACAAAACACTGTGACCAAAAGCAGCCTGGGGAGGAAAGGGTTATTTGGCTTACACTTCCATATCATAGTTCATCAAAGGAGGAGGTCAGGACAGGAACTCAAACATTGCAGGAACCTGAAGGTAGGAGCTGATGAAGACTGATGCCTTGGAGGGGTGCTGCTTCCTGGCTTGCTCCCCATGGCTTTCCTCAGCCTGCTTTCTTATAGAACCCAGGATCACCAGCCCAGAGATGGCACCACCCACAATGGGCTGGGCCCTCCACCATCAAGCACTAATTATGGAAATGCTCTAAAGAGTTTCCTACAGCCCTATCTTTGTGTTTGTTTGTTTTCAAGACAGGGTTTCTCTGCAGCCGTGGCCTGTAACTTGCTCTGTAGACTTGGCTGGCCTTGAACTCTTCCTGGGAGAGTGGGAGACAAAGCCCAGGCTCGCACTGAATGACACATGGTCAGCCTGGTCTGCACAGGGAGCTCCAGGATAGCATAGTGAGGTATACACAGTGAGACCCTGCCTTAAGTTAAAAACAAATGATAATTTAAAAAAACAAAAACTAAAAACTAAAAAAAAGAAACGAGGTGGAAATTGAGGAAGAAACCTGCTATTAACCTCTGACCTCCGCTTGCAATCACACACACTCTATCCCACGCCATCCTCCCAAATTTCAGCAGTATCTGCCACATCTAGCAGAGTGCCTGGCATACAGCAGACATCCAGAAATGTGTGCGGCACAGCAATGTGTGCTGTGCCATGAACAAACCCTCTCAGGTCAGCAACCTACTCAAATGAAGCTAACAGGGGTTCGAACCGACAACTTACGCCAGCACAGTCTCCTCCTTGCTGAGACGAGCAGTAAGGGCACCAAGAACTTCATGGGAAGCCACGGCAAGGCCAAAACCACTGAGTGCTGCCACTGCATGGTAGATCTGGGTGACAGAGGAGTCTTCACTGACTGCTGCCAGAAGAAAATCTTTGGTCTCATTTGAAACAGCTATCTAGGGAAGGAAGAACAGACACAGAGTAAGAACAGGTTCTGGCAACTTGTGAAAGGCACACTGACAATGGTATGCGCACAGCTGCCAAAGCCACGACCACCCACCACCACAGAATCAAATGCTCAGAAAGTCAACACCACCTCTGTTCTCACTGGTTTTTGTCAACTTGACACAAGCAGTTACCTGGGAAGTCAGAACTCAATTGAGAAATGCCTGACTAAAACTGGCCTACAGACAGGCAAGTCTGTAGAACATTTTCTTGATTAAAATTGACATGGGAGGGCCATCAGTGGTGGGAGCTGTCACCTCTGGGCAGGTGGTTGTAGGGTACATAAGAGAGCAGGCTGAGCAAGCCATGAACAAAACAGTAAGTATGGATCCTTTATTGCCTCTTTTTCAGTCCCTGCCTTGAGCTCCTGCCCTGACTTCCTTTGATGATGAACTATGGTGTGGAAGTGTAAGCTAAACAAACAAGCTCTTGGTCATGGTGTTTCACCACTTCAATAGAAACCCAACTAAGACAGCCTCCCAAAAAGACACTGGCAAGTCGCTTGTCTACTTCCAGTAATTCCTACATTCAACAGAACAATCTAGAATCCGAGGTGAGGATGCACTGAATGTTTTTAAATGTTGAAGGAGAAGGGAAAGGAAACCTCAAGGCCTCCAGAAGAGAGATAAGAACTGTAAGAAAAAAGGATCTCAAAGCCATTACAGTGAACACCTAAAAGGAAAAATATACTTTTTTATAGGAATAAAAATTATGCAGATGGAATTCTGACCCACACCATCAGTTTCTCAGTTTTAAAAATTATACTAACAATCTGGCATTATGTTTAAAAATGCACTTCACTGCTCATAAACAAACAAACAAACACACACACAAACAAACAAACGGGCTCACCTCACAGCCTGAGAGGACCTGGCTGGACTGGGCAGCATAGAAGAGAGAATCCACATTGCTGGGATCAACGTTAGATTTGATGAAGGTGCATGCTTTCTAGACGAGGGAGAAAATCAAAGGTAAGAGGAGACATAATGCAGTAACTAGGAAAGGTGAAAGTGCTTAAGGTGATAGATAAAATCCTAAACCATCTATGGAGGCATAATGTGTGAATTAGTCCAGACTTCATTTTTCAATAGTTATTTTCCACGGGACACTAGTACCCCAAACTGCTGAGTTCACACAAGGAACAGCAAACCTGAGGTGGGCAGAAACCACTTAACAAATGCTCTGCTCTGGCCATGACCTGGGCTGGGTGTCACAATGCTCTTCCTTTTGAAGGGCATAAGGTCCTTCAATACACCATCATTATCTCCTTTAGCAGGGAGAGTAACTGGGACTTAGTAGATAAGTGGCCTGTGGAAGATGGCACAGTGTCCCCCGATGCCAAGCTTTCCAGTGTCATGCCTCTGAAGCCATGGCAGACAACCTAAAGTGACTTTAAAGCCTTCTCTTTTCTGACTTCCTGGCTCACCTGTGTCACCATGCGTCCAACCACCCAAACCAGAGCATTCCCTCCAAGGCTGCTTCCTTTCCACTGATGCCTGGCTTGTCACTGTCTTTGGGCAGGTCCCTGTCATCTCACACCTCACTATTACAGCCCTCTTTTAACTGCCTCCAGGAGTACAATCTATTCTGTACACTGCAAGACTACACCCTATGAAATACAAGGTACTCATGCAGCTTAACTATTAAAGCCCTCCGCGGTTTCCAACACTCCCAGAAAAGATCCAAAGTTGCCAAGATAGCACACAATGCCTGTGTGGCACCCCCCCCCCACCCCCCCGGGGCAGCTTCATCAGCAGGGCCCACCTCAGACCCCAAAATCTTATTTTCCTGTTGAACTGTTTTTTTACCCTTAGATATTTTTATCCAGCACCATTTCCTTGTCCCTCCTGTGGCCGGATGAGGTCCTCCCTTCACCTCTGTTCAGATGCACTGTTCCCATATAGCCTTTGCTGATCCTCATCCCATGATAGGCCACAGCCCACCCTTGCCCTTTGCTTCCCAAAGCACTTGCCACAGGTACTTGGTGCCTGTTTCCTGAGAGAGCATTGCTCCCATCACAGTAAATGAGCACAAAACAGAATTCCAGCCACTTCTGTTCCACTAAACTACAAGGGAGACAAGTCACACTGCTAAACATTCTGAATGAGATAGTATGAAATAGTTATTTGTTGGGCATGGTGGAACATGCCATTACTCCTAGCAGTCAGGAGGCTGAGACCGGCTGAGAGTTCGAGGCCAGCTTGGTCTACACAATGAGTTCCAGGACAGCCAGAGCTCTGCAGAGAGACCCTGTCTCAAGAAACAAAACAAAACAAAAAACCCAGCTATTTAAAATTTCATGACCAATCCAGTTAAAAGTAGGTGCTTCTGGCATTGGAGGTGCTGCTCAAACAGAATGACTGCCTAGCTTGCACAAGACCTGGAATTTGATCTCTAAAACGACAGAAAAGAAAACGCAGGAATCACTGGGGAATGGAATAGGGAGTAGGAGTGGGTGAGCCATGAAACTGCCTGGTGCCTTCCCCTACCAGCTAAGCTACATTATATGTCATGCCTGGGTCACTCAAACCGAAACAAATTATTTTTAAAATGTTAGGAACAAAACTTAAGTAAGATCCTCAAAACAACCAGTTTCAACTTGACTGCAGTCTGAAAGAACCAGAGGAAAAAGAAAAGAAACAAAATACTTCATCTTCTATAAATTGGTATCTGAAGAAGAAACCTGGCTATTTCATGCTCAATAAAGATGCCAAGAAGTGCTCTGTTGCCCTCTGGTGCTTTAACAACGAAAAGACATCACCAGGTCCCCACAGCAGCAGTGCCTCTTTCCCAGCACTTGAAATGTGTTCTGAGTGCTTCTTGGGGGTTTCTTGTTTCATCCTCAAACAACCCTATGCTTAGATACTTTTCCTGTCTTAACTTCACAGAGAAGACCAAGGTCCTGAGAAGCAAGGCTCAACCAAGATCATTCCTAACTGGGAGAGCTGGCCTTTGCAGCCAGAGAGCCTGGCTGTACCCTCTACCATAAGAGGCTGCTAAAATGACCTCTTATGGTGTAGATTCAACATCAGACCTGCGCTGATGCTTATAGGGGCAACCAAGGGCAATGGCAAGAATGTTCAGTGGCTTCAAAGTTCATGATGTCAACAGTACAGTTTTAATAGCAGGATGAGTGGGGCAACACCTGCTCAGGCCTCTCAGTGAGTGCGTCTCTCTCAGCGCCTCCAGAGAATATGTGCTTCCAACTGCAGCTGCTCTCAACATTCCATATACCTCAGCAACCGGAGGCTGAAAACCACTCCACCCATCTGGTACCTGCACACCCCAGCTCTTTGTACCCTTTGTTAAAACCCTAAGGACTCCAACATCCTCCTGAGCAAAGAACCCTATGCTTTCTTCTACCTTTTTTCCTCTCAGGCCACTAAACCAAATCAGACACCATATCTTTAGAGGAATGTGCTCAACCCACTTTTCATGTGAAACTCCAAATCATGCCATAGCTCAGAAGCCTTTCGAAAGCCTCAAACCCAAATCTGATGATTCACAAACGCCTCTGTCTCTGGCAGAAACCTTTCATCCTGCATTCCAATCTTTCTAAAATCTGACAATAATCTAACATTCCAACTTCATCTGATATACTTTACAATACAAAACCTCTATAGTTGCCACTGCTCTAAGCCCCATCCATCAAGGTGTCAACTCTCTCCTCAGGAACCCCCACAAACTCTGAGGAAACAAGGCAGCATTGAAGCACCGCTAAAGCACATCAAACAATGTCTGTGGGAGACACTGTCTGCACCTGCCTGACAAAAATGCCTCAACATTAAGAATGATAACTCTAGCTACCCTGGGAAGAGAGCCCTGGGCACAATCCGATCTCACTTTATACTATGAATGGTCTAGTGAGGCAGGCTACATCACCTCGTTTTCACAGAAAAGTTCAGGTGAACTCACTGATCCCTGTGAACTTAATTCCAGGCTAAAATCTGCTTCTTAATAAAGTCGCACACAGGCAGAAAACACTGGGCAGAAACAGGAGATGACTGCCAGGAAGAAATCTGAACAAGTGTATCCCAGACTGCAGGGATTAGCCAGTGTTTCCCATAAAGGGCCACTTAGCAGTTCAGGGTTGGGGCCAGGTGGTCTGGATACTGCTCAGCATATTGTTAAGACACAAGCAGCAGCACATGATGTGATGTGAATGGGGGTAGCTCTATTTCAATAAGCTCTCATTTACAGATGTGGCCATGGGACCCGGTTTGTCACCTTCTCTACATTCAGCCTCACTGGTGGACATGTGCATTTAGCCTCTTTTAGGTCTTGTGTCCTCCTGTTACAAAGGTTCCTGCTGTGAAGCCTGACAAATTGGGTTTGATCCTTGTTACAGACAACCTACAGGAGCTGGTTTTCCTGAGTCCTGGGAACTGAACTCACTCTGGCTGTTAGATTTGGCAGCAGGTACCTTTACTCATTGACTCATTTTGCCAAACAAATGGGTGGTTTTTAAACCCTAAATTTACGGTAATTTCTTATGAAGTCAGAGAAAACTAAGAAATATTTAGGAAAATTGTTTTAGCCTAACTGTCCATGATTTTGTAATAAATACACAGCCCCTTAGCTGTTCATAAACCCAGAAAATATTTCAATTGCAATGTTTTCAGCTCAACAAAAGTAAATACATCCAAATTGTCTGCCACTATTATTGTCACTGATTAATGCATGAGAGTCCTCCCTTGAGCTCCCCATGACTTGTTAGCCATGCACCTAGCACTTTTCAAGTACATGTTTTGGAGCTGGGGAGATGGCTCAGTGGTTAAGAAAACTGGCTGCTCTTGCAGAGAGCCAGGGGTCAGTTCCAAACACCCACATGGTGGCTCACAACCATTTGTAACTCCAGTTCCATGGGATCTGATGTCCTATCCTGGACTCCTTGGGCACATGTGATACACAGACATGCAGGCAAAACACTCTTATACAAAAAACAAATCTAAAACAATTCAGAAGTATGTAAACCAAGTACATGCTGTACTGAACAGTTTCACAGAGTTCTGATAGTTTCTGAAGGCTCTCACTCCTTTTCCTTAGAAACATCCAGCATGACCCCACATACATTAAGTAAACAGTCTCAGACTGAAGGAAGTATTTGTTATGTTGAACCAGGTTATCCTCACACCAGCAAGAGTTTTGTTTTAAAGCGCCCCAGAGGAACACAGCCAGAGGTTCTCCTAAAACACTGTGGACAGAAGAAAGGCAATTTTACCTTGACATCTTGCACTTGTGCCCCGAGGCTGTTGAGTCCCACTATGGAGTAGAAGGCAGACTCCAAATTTGTGAAAGGACGATCCAGGGAGGCTTTCAGTCTCTCCACATCATACTTGGTGAGGTAGTGGGTGGGTGTCAGAGCCTGGGTGCTGGCTACGATTGTCAGGGCCAACATGAAGACAGCGCTTGAACCTTTGAGGAAAACAGTATTAAGTACACGCCACACTATCCTAGTCACAGTCCCAACAATGACGCACCAAGGTCTGGGAGCCCAACCATGTGGGAAAGGATAGAGAACACAGGTTTAGCCTCAAGAGGAAAATGGTGACCCCATCTTCAACCATCAAGGACAAGACCACACCATCCGCATTGAAAACTTCTCGGGACAGAACCAACCCTGAACCCTTAGATCTCTTCTCCTCAAACAAATCTCGCCCTTTCCAACAACTGTCACTTTCCAGCCTATTCCCCAAGGAATCTTGTTCCTTCCTATGCAACACTTTGTCTTCCCCAACTCCAACTTTGCATGACATGTCCTTTCAGGTTTCAGCTTATGCATCTTTGAGAAGCTCTCCCTGAGTTGGGCCCAGCTGATACTATTGTGGTTGCTGCTGTAGCCACTCAGTGCAGTCTATACTGTACCTGACCAGCATTCTCCACAGTAAAAGTATGAGGGTTGATTTCTCTGCTAAACTATAATCTCTAAAGACTGTTTCTCATGTTTATCTCAGCATACCCAGGTCTTATAGACTGCACTGAATGAATATTTAACAAGTGTGTGCAAAGAAAAACTAGTCCCATCTGTGATCCCTGAGGCTGTGTCACGAAAAAATGAATTGTCTGTCACCCAAGTTAAAAGTGTTAAAAAGCAATTACAAGGCTAACATCAATCCTTTGCCTATAGCTCAATTTTAATTTGAATTAAGATTCGTTAAAGGTATTACTTTATAAAGAAGAAAACTAAGGACTACAGTAGCTTATACTTGGTCAATCTTGGACCCAAACTCAGTTAATACCACAGAGTTCACACTCTATTTAAAAAAATTAAATTGGGGTGGAGGTCAGAGGAAAACCTGGAGTTAGTTCTCTTGTAAGTCTTGCAGATTGAATTCAGGTCATCTCCTCAATTAGACTTAATGACAAGAACCTTAACCTCCAGAGTCCTCTTGTCAGCCCCTACTTTTGTTGTTGTTTTTGAGAATGCTGACGAGATACATAACTCAGACAGAATCTCTCTTCTGTGTGCAGCAGTTTTATTTCGTCTTTGTATGCTGTCAACCTAAACGTGAAAGGTCTTTAAGAATTAAAGTATGTGTCGAGGTGGTGGCTTAGTGTAGAATTCTCTGGGTTTGGGGCACAGTACCGCTAAGTCCCTAACCCTAACCTAAAAAAGCAAAGAGCTCTATAATGTGCAGTATCCAGCAATATACTGAATGAGCCTGTGTGCTGTGGACTTGTTTTTCCCTTAGTGCTGGGAAGTGAACTCAAAAATAGTGAGCACTATTTTTGGTGTTAAAAATAAAAATACAGCTAGGAAAACTCCATTCCTAGCTATTACATTCCAGTGAATGTAGTAAGTTACATTCTAGTGAAAAAAGGAAGACAATCACACAAAAATTTAAGAAACATGATTTAGCATGTTGAAAGGTAAATACACTAGGGGAAAAAAACAAAATACAGAATGAGTGTCTTGGGAGGAGCGCATTTTGCATGCTGTGGTCTGTGAAGGCTCAACTAAGAAACAAAGACATTGAGTGCAGATCTGAAAGCAGAGAGCACCATAAAACTATGTGAGGATAAACTCTAACAAGCAAACTAGACAAAAGACTGAAACAGGAGCTTATATGGTAACTGGGAGAAGAGGACCACAGCAAAAGTTCTGAGCAGGGAAGCAATCTGGCATGCATTTTAAGAGGACTGCTTTGTTGAGGAAGATACTGTGTTATACCAGACTAAGTAGGGGCAAAGACAAGGAAGGAAGGAAGAAGCAGGCTAGGTAGGAGAATACTGCCATGATGCAAGCGCAGAGAGAATGATGTCCAACATGGGCAGCGACAGAAGCGGAGGTGCTAAGTGGCCAGTCTCGCTACAATCTGAAGTTAAAACCTATCTGAATTGCTAATGGATAGGAGGATGTGGAGAAAGAGGCACCAAGGCACTTTGGCAAAATCCAATGACCAGTGGAAAATCAGAGATTTGATGTACTTAGATGTCATGAGTGACACATCTTCTGTGCTAGACCCTGACTCTTCCCAACTCAGGTTAAGCACAATAGTGACTTTTCTGGCTAAGACCTGAACACTTAATTTGGCAGGTAGGCTCAAATTATGCTGAATTCTTTGTGTGCCCTGCATTAATCATCAAACCCTTCCAGGATCCAAATGAGGTGGGTATCTCCAGCATTTTATAAACCAAGAAAGGGAGGCTAGCCCTCCCGGTATGGTAGCTCATACCTGTCACCCCAAGACTGAGATGGCAGAAGCAAGATGTTGAGTTTGAGGTGAGTCCAGCTACCTATTTTGTGTGTGTTTGTGCATGTTGTGAGCCGCGCATGAGAGGACAGAGTAAACACAGGATGTCTCCCTCTGCTGCTTTATTCCTTAATGTCCTGGGACAGGGCCTCTTCGTTGGACCGGAACCATTTTGGCTAGACTGGCTACCTCCTGGGATCTGCTGGTCTCTGCCCTCCAATGCTGGGGCTACATGCACATGTAGTCGGCCACACCCAGTGCTAAGATTTGAACTCAGATCCTCAAGTTCCACTGAGCCATCTCCCCAGCTTCCTAGACCCTATCTCAAGAAAGAAAAATGGAAGGTTCATAAGTAGGTACCTGCCCCTGCCCCAAGACATAACTGAGACTCAACTTTCAGAAAGTTTCAATACAAAATCTGACTTTAACCACTTTACCAACAAGTTAAGAAGTGAAATGCCAGGCTTTGTTCATTGTGGTCGAGTTACTTCTACGCTACTCATCAGCCGGCGGGAATGAGATATACACGCAAACAGTCATTTTTCAAAAGAACACACTAAGATTCCACCCTACAGTGTCCATTCAAAATCCACCAAGTACTGAATTTTGCCCGGCACTGCTAAAAGCAAGCACAGAAATATCATTTAATACAACTCTTATGAAGTAGATCCCAGGTGAGAAACTAAGGCCCGGGGTGGGGGGTAGGGAAAAAGGGGTTAAGTCCCTGGCAGCGGGTCTCACAATGAATACGTGGCCAGCCACAAGCCTGCACCCATCGTATCACTTCACAGCGTGGGCTTTAGGCGCCTAGAAAGACCTGTGAGTCTCTCCGTCAGGGAAAAAAAAGAACTTAGAGCCCAAAGAAAGTCCAGTGACACGGTCAAAAGCTTTGACGATGCCAAAGGTGGCTCCCAAACAGGCCGCAGGCCGCCGGTGCCGTTCGAATGAATGAAGGACGCCAGGCGGGGGCTTCGCGCTGCCACGGTTCGCGCTGGGCCTCGCGGGGACCCGTAGCCACGCGCTGCACGGCCCCCCACCAACCCTCCGGGTTGCCGGGACTTGAGCAGCTCGCAGCCCTGCTCCGTCACACCCTCGACCCCGCAAGCGCCCGAGTCCATGCCCTTGCCCCGTAGGGGAGGGGAACCGCGCCTGGCCGGCGCCCGTGTAGTCCGCACTAGCCTCCCGCGGGCGACGCCCCGCTCCCCAAAGCGTGTCGGTCGCGGGGCCCCACTGTTGAGCCATGCGCAACGCCTCACCCGGCGGCGCCATTCCTCCGAGCAGGTCCCACCGGAGTCCGAGCAGACAGACTTCCGCTCCGGGAAGTGGCTCCAAGAGCGCGCCGGAGGGGACGCCAGGGACCCGCGGCAAACTCCGCTGGCCAGGATGAGCTCCCGCCAAAGGTCAGTGTCCGCGGTCCCACTCGGCAGCGCCGTTCCCGGCAGCCGCGGCGTGGGGGACTTCAGCCCTGGCGTGCGAGCCGCTCCCACGGCTCCGGCTTGCGAACCCGCCGTCACCCCCGCGCCGCGGCCCACTTGGAACCGACCGCCTCCCAACCGTCCTGCTCGGCCCGCCGCCCGGACGCGATTGGACAAGGTCTCGGGGTGGGCCTAAGACGGGGCCGCCGCTGATTGGCCAGTGCCGGTGACTGGCCGGACGCGGTGTCGCTCACGGGTCTCTTCCGCAGCCCGGCCAATTTCAAAGCCACGAGAAGGGTACGGTTGGGAGGGCTGCCTAGTGACGTGTGGTTGGGTAAGCTTTGGGAAATTCTGGTTAAAGGGTTACTGAGGTTGTTCACAACTGACTTATGAGTGAAGTTTTATCCAGGGCGACGGTGCTCCAGCAGCCCGAACTGTGTCAAGCAGCTGCTACCGTACCTGTCGGACCTGACAGTTAGATGCAGCTATTTAAATTATACATCCTTAAGGTGAAAGAAAATAGGATGAAAATTAAACTCTTCACTTTCTGATTTTATTGCATAGTACCATTGTCTGAGCATTTGTGATGGCCTAGATGCGTGTGTCATAAGACAGTAAACATACCACTGAACAGTTTATTTTCAAGGGTAACATTTGTAGTTTGATTTTGGCCATGATTTCAGAGTATTTGTTCACACCATAAAATTTGCATATATGGCAAAGCAGAGCTTGTTTTGTTGATTATCTAAACCTAATAACAAAGATAGGTTAACAGAGATTAAAATTTTAAATGAGTCACGGCTGGTATGGTGATGCACAGCTGTAATCCCAGCACTTAGGAGAACAGAGGCAGGAGGATATGAAGCTTAAAAGTCACCCTCAGCCACATCATGAGTTTGTCAACAGCCGTGGTTACCTTACACTCAAAGTGCTATGACCGCAAAATTTACATTGTGAATAGTTTGACCATTGTCAATAGTTTGAGTTATGTCTTACTTACTGATGTCAATGGAAAGAGCCATCAGAGTTCACTTAAGAACTACACTTCGGGCTGTGCTCAGTGGTACAGCACTTACCTAATATGCATAGGATCCTGGGTTAGATTCCTAGCACTGAAGAAAAAGAAAACACACAACAAGGAAATCAGGCTATATTTGGAGAATCTGTTGTTATAGCATATACCAACAGCTGGGTGTGGTAGCTGACCTCTTTAGTCCCAGCCCTTAGGAGGTAAATATCTATGAGCTCAAGGCCAGCCTGGTCTACATAGTGAGGTCCAGGACAGTCTGGGCTACTTAGTGAGACCCTGTCTCAGAAAGCAATACCAACAAAAAACATACACCAACATCCAACTGCAAAGAGCCTGCCAAAAAACATGGGTGATAAAATGTATGACTTGGAAATAAATACATGAAAACGTGATCAACGTTACTGCAGATTAAAACATGGGCAGACACTGCTAAGCATCCACTAACATAGTTGACAAGGCTATGAAGCAACTAACACGCTCATACACTGCTAATAGAGATCTAAGATACAACCACTTTGGAATTTTCTTTAAAAGTCAGCTATACAATGCCACCATTAGAGGGTTGGCTCCTAAAAGTTATATTAGGAACTAGAAAGTTGTCTCAGCAGTTAAGGGTGCTTGCTGCTCTTGCAGGGAACCTGGGTTTGATTCTCAGCACCCATGTGGTGGCTCACAGCTGCCTGTAAACTTCAGTTCCAAGAGATCAGCTATTTCCTTCTGGCTTCCCACAGGCACGAGGTGTGTGCCTGATACCCAGACATACACGCAGGCAGACTTTCTTTCATACACCTTTAAAAAGTCAGTAGTAGAGAGCTTGCCTGTCAAGCGCAAGGCCCTGGGTTCGGTCCTTAGCTCTGAAAAATAAAATAAAAATCAATTGAAAAAATCTTCAGAGATTGGAGAACCCTGGCTGCTCCTTCAGGGGACTCTGTTTCCATTCCCAGCTGCTCACGACCATCTGGAACTGTAGTTCAGGTAATCCAATGTTCTCTTCTGGCCTCTTCACGCACCAGGCAGGCTTGTAGTTCACAGGCATAATATATGCAAGCAAAACACCTATACATATAAAAAATTTTTACTCTTTAAAAAATTACATGAATAAAAATAATCATTAAATACATGTATATAGGATAAGTTTCAAGTTTATTGGCTTGAAGATTTTCTCAAAATTGAGCTATGTGATTTTCTTTATGAAACATGAGGAAAAAATGACACTGATGGTTGATCTTCATTGTCAGCTTGTCTCTATAAAGAATCACCATGGAAACACTGCTGGGCGTGTCTATGAGGGTGTTTCCAGAAAGCTTTACCTGAAGAGAGGGTAAAGGAGGTGGCACAAGCATTCAGCACTCTGCTTCCGGAGGTATTTTGTCACCTCAGCATAAAAGCTAACTACTAACGCTGTGCAGCTGCAGCTGCCATACTTTCAAAGAAAGAAACAGTACAAGTGTTCTCTCTGCTGGCACCCATTCCATTCTTTCTTTCCCTTCCCACTTAGATGCTGGCCCTTCAGATTGAATCGTTCCCTTGTTTCTCTTCAGGGCTTTACCATGTGCTTTACCATGTGTCAAGAAGTTTTTAAGGTCCAGCAAAGTGCTCAGTGGATAGAGGCACTTGCCACCAATTCTGATCACCTGAGTTCAATCCTTGCACCTCACATGGTGGAAAAGGAGAACTAAATTCCTAGTCTGTCCCCTCTAAACATATACACCATAGCACACAGTCACCCACACATACACATATGCAAAATAAATAAATATAATTTTAAAGAGCATATATTAGTTTGGGGTATTTTTTATCCTTTAAATGGATGTTATTGAATACTCTTTAAAATGACCTTTTTTATTTATTTATTTTTTTCCTTTTTAAAAAAAGAAAAAAGAAAGAAATGGAGTCTTTCTACTTAGCCCAGGCTGGCCTCAAATTCCTCCTATCTTAGGTTTCCAAGTGTTAGGATTACAGGCGTCAGCCACCTTGCTTGGCCCCTTTGAGCATGGGGAGCATTGTTATTTCTGGCTGGACTTTCTTATTTTTATTGCTCTATAGTACTTCACTCTGTGACCACACTCAGTTTATCTGTTCTTCTAATGTTGAGTCATCAGCTCCCTCAAGGGTTGTTTTGTTTGTTTGTTTGTTTACCATGATGGTCACTTCTGTGAAGATTCATATATATATATATATATATATATATATATATTTCCCCCATACATGTATAAGCTTTACCAGAATACATTTTAGGTGTAGAATAGTGAGTCATAGAGTATATGCACTTTAAACTTTACTGGTTAATGATAAATTGTTGCCAAAGTAGTTGTACCAACTTATACTTCCAACTGCACTTTATAGGATGTTTTTATTCCACGTCATTGTCAACACTTAATATTGATGCCAATATTAAACTTTTAAACAATATGGAAAGCTTCCTACTTTATAGATACTTGTCTCTAACTGCGCCTTTTCCCCATTTCACAATATTGTGTGTGTGTTTATGGTGTATAAACATATGTATTCCATATACATCACTTTTACAAAAACATTATTTTAATAAAAATTGGATCACATTTACCACTGTCTCCTTGTTTTGTCTTTTTTTTTTTTTTTTTTTTTTTTTTGCTCTATTTTGTTTGCAAGAAGGGAGTCTCACTCCATAGCCCAAGCCAGCCCGGAACTCATAGCAGTCCTCCTGTTTCAGCTTCCAGAGGATTGGGATTGTCATGTACAGGTCACTGTTCTAGACTGATGGAATGCATCCAGAGCAGTCTGCAATCGTTGTCAGCAGGGCGCCTATATCTTAGCAGAAGAAATGATTAAACACTGAGCATTGTAAATAACTAAATTAGAAGTGTGGGCTGTAGCTCATTAGTAGAGTGCAGAGTGCCTTCCTAGAATACACTATACTCTGGCTCAATCCCTAGCACTGCAAAAATATATAAATCAATAAACCGATCAATCAGTTAGGCTGAGGCATAATAAGGCTGGAGTACAGTTTGTGCATAGCATGTGTGAAGCCCAGGCTTTCGCCAGCATGAATAAATGAATAACTGGGTGCTATACTGGAAGGTATTATGGATTTCAGAAAAAAGACAAATCAAGCAAGGGTAAGAGAGATTGAAGCCTGTTGGAGAGCTAGTGCCCACTGCAGCCTGTGTTCATTTGTCACTCCCACAAGAGAGTAACATTATTCTGGGTGCTGGCGGTGCACTGTGGACAAATGTCTGATAAACAGTATAACACAGGAACAAGTACTATGAAAGCAAAGTGACTGGGCTAGGGTAGGGAGGGACTATTCAGTCTAGGTTGATGATCAATAACTGCTTCTCTGAAAAAGGGGTACATGGGCTTTCAACAGAAGCTCTTCTGAAAAACTAATTTTTTGAATTCCCTTTTTTGTTCCTAGGGTCTGTGGCACAGAGGTAGTGATCCCTTGTGCTTCTGACAGTGACTCAGGAAGTGTGGATCTACATCTGAGCAACTTAGAAGACATTCAAAAAGGTGTACCTAGTATTGAATTAACAGGTGAAAGGGGGAAGGTTTTTTTGTTTGTTTTTGTTTTTTTAAGTGAGTAGGGAGAAGGATTTTTGCCGTTATTTTCATACTAGGAGTTGAACCTAGGACTTTACACATGCTAGGCAAATGCTTTACCACCAAGCTACACCCTAAGTGTAGCCAACAGTACTTGTTGCTCTTGTGGAAAACCAGGTTCAAGTGCCAGAACCCACATGGTAGCTCCCCCATCTGTTATTCCAGTTCCAGAGGGTCCAGTGCCCTCTTCTGAACTCTGTGGGCATTACACACACATGGTACACAGACATACATGCAGACAGAGCATGCAAACAAATAAAATAAAAATAAATAAATCTTTTTTTAAAAAAAGTCTAGCCAAGAGGGCTGGAGAGATGGCCCAGTGGTTAAGAGCCCTTCCTGAATTCAATTCCCAGCATCTACATGGTGGCTCACAATCATCTACAGTGAGATCTGGTGTCCTCTTCTGGCTGGCAGGGTGAATAATGTATACGTAATAAATAAATAAATCTTAAAAAAAAAGTCTAGCCAAGAGATATTGATTAAATAATTGCCAGATGACCAGCCCTTAGCTAGATTTTGATGATTATTTTGTTTCGTGATGTTAAAACTCTGAAACAAGAGTGGCACAGAGAGAGCTTAGCGTTAGACTAGACACACAGGAAACTAAAGTTGGTCCTGAGAGATGGTACTGTAGACTGCAGCAGGGTAAGTGCTAGAGAGATTCCCAGAAAGGAAAGGCCACATGGCTAAAGGTGGCATCTAGACTGGCCTGCAGAGGAGTCATCCTTGGGTATTCAGCAGACAGGAACTGAGTACTGCTGAATACACAGCAACTGTAACCAGCCATGGTCCCCGCCACCTGTAACTGGCACAGCCCAGAAAGGAGACCTTCCAAAACACAGGAACTAAAAACAATTGTGAGGAGTAGTAAGCACTGTGGAAGAATTAAACGAGGCTGAGACTACAGTAAGAGAGATGGTAACAACCACCCTGCTTTCAGTGGTGGTTGTTAGTTTAAGGAAGCTGCTTAAGGACAACCCATGGGAGAAATGGAGGGAAAAGTAACCTAAAGAGATGGAAATGGAATTCCTGTGTGCAAGCCAGGAAAGACCTGCTGTGCCTGGGGATCACATTTGCTCATTCATATGCTCAAAAGATATCAATGCCCTGCTGTGCCCTAACATGATCAGACTCTGGAGCTGCAGCAGTGAACAGACGGGTATTTACAGAGACAGAGCTGGAATTAAGTGTTATGCATGCACTGGGGTGTGGGGTCAGAGAATTTGATATCTCAGATCTTATTAATGGCCAGGAGGCATTTGGAGCGGAGACCTGAAGAATGGGTAGGAATCAGCAAGGCAAGGAGAGGTAATAATGTGTGGGAAGGAAGGGAAATGTAGGCAGAGTAAGCATCCCATGCCAAGGCCAGAGGTAAATGAGTATGTGGCTTTAATTAAATTGTAATTTAATTTAATTGTAGTAGAGGACAAGACGTGGAAGAAGTTCCCACCTGAAGCATTCAGGAAACCAAAGAGAATTCAAAAGTAGGGTTGAAATCCTCAGGACCCATTTCATCTTTTCAGTTTGGCTTTATGTCTTTTTTGACTCCACTACAGGAGAGCAATGTTCGATCACTCAGTATGCACCAGCTCTTTGAATGAAAATTTGAAAGTATTTGTGGTTAAGTCCAGACCCCTAGGATTTTCAGTTATTTGTGAAATGCTGATTTTTTTTTCTTTTACAAGGCAGTCTATTTTATTATTAAACTTGTTTTCTCTGACAAGAACACCATACTTAGATAGCTTAGGACAAGCTTCTATAACTCCTCAGTGCAGCCAAGAGGAACCTGCCTCCTTGATGTTTGTGTAGGTATTTTGGTACAGTCTTTGGAAAGGTCTAGGATTCCAGGTCCTGGGCCAGATAGCAGAAGCAGCAGATCCTCCTTGTTCTAAGATGAAAGTTGACCATAAAAATTTAATGTTAGTGTTTGTCCATTTGGTGCTCTGAATGAAGATGGAAGGATTTTTTTAAAAGATCTATCTATCTATATCTATCTATCTATCTATCTATCTATCTATCTATCTAATCTATCTGTTTATTTATATATTTATTGTAGATGAGTGCTTTATCTGCATGTACACCTGCTTGCCAGAAAAGGGCATCAGATACTTGTGTAGATGGTTGTGAGCCACCATGTGATTGCTGGGAATTGAACTTAGGACCTCTGGAAGAGCAGACAGTGCTCTTCACCGCTGAGCCACCTTTCCAGCCCCCATGGAAGGATTCTTAGAAATTATCTTCCTGACAAAATCTGTGGGATTGTTGTGACCCAAGGCCATACTGGTCTTCTGCAAAACTTGTTTATTCAAATTCAGACCACAGGAGAAGGTTCTAGGAGCGCTGCTCAGCAATCAACAAAGGCATTCAGACTTGAGATTTTAAGGTTATCATCTGTACCATCTTGTTATGGCTCGGGCCTAAAGGTCCTTGTGGCTAGGCGGCTTTAGGAACACTGATTGTGCAGCTGAGGAAAAAAGTGCAAGTTGGAGGAGGGAAAGGTCTTGGTCAGAGCAGGCAGGAGAAAGTGTGTGCCCCCTGCTCTGCACCACCCAGCAGCAGCGTTTCACACCACACAGAGGCATTACCCAGTGTCTCTCTTTTGGTATCAGATTCGGACATCTCGGACATCCCTGGACTCACTCCTGAGCTCCCTCAAGATAACCTCGGATCCCTAACTCCCCAGGAACCCCTCAGCGAGGCCGCTGTTGAGAGGCTGGTCCAGTCTGTCCAGGAGGCTTTACATGCTGAGCTGAAGGTACGTATGGTAATTTTGATGAGCAATCCAATTTATTTTCTATAATAAAAAATACTGTTATATATACAAACACTTTACGGGTTATAAAATGTATTTTTATTATAATTTTTACATTATAAATTATTAAATTTACATTTTAATAAATAAAATAAATATTAGAGCCATAACAGAAGCTAAAGATTAAGCCAAAGATTAAGCCACATGTAATGGCGCATGCCTGTAATCCCAGCACTTGGGGAGGCAAAGGCAGAAGGATTTCTGTGAGTTTGAGGCTAGCCTGGTCTAAAAAGGAGTCTATGACAGCCAAGGCTACACAGAGAAACTCTGTCTAGAAAAACAAAACAAAACAAAAAAGAGTTAAATGTTAATCTCTCATTGCATCTTTTTTTAAAACATAACCACCATTAGCATCTTCTGTCCCTACAAATGACTATAATCACAGGAAAACAGTCACACATGTTCTAGGTGAGTAACTGTAAATCTGTGCTGTCCAGTTTACTGGGTATATGGCATCCCATTGTTGAGCTGAACCAGTCACACAACCTGTGAGAGTGTAAGAAAACTTACCTCTACCTGAGGAGAGGGAAGGCACCTCTGAGGAAGTTACCTTTGAGTTCAGATATGAGGGATAAAAGGAGAAAGTAAAGGTTAGAATTGGAGGAGTTGAGTACTGTAAAGTAGTCAGAAGGGACACAGCATGCTTGAGGAACTTGCCTCACAGGTTTAGCTCATGGTGATAAAGGAGGACAGTGATACGAGATAAGGTAAAGAGGTAGGTATGGGCAGACAGTGCTGGACCTTGAAAACTGGGATAAGACTATGTAGGGTCTCTCTGTGTCGTTCTGGATGTCCTGGAACACACTGTTTAGACCAGGCTAGTCTTGAACTCACAGATCCACATGTCTTTGCCTTCCAGGAATTATTATCTTTATTTAAAAATAAACTTAGATGAATAAATAGAATATAAGAAAACAAATACCAGTGACTAGAGAGATGGGTCAGTGGTTTAGAGCACTTACTGCTCTTTCACAGGATCCAACCACCTCGGTTCTCGGCACTCAACTGTTCCTATCTCCAATCCCAGGATCTAACATCCTCTTCTGACCTCTGAGGGTACCAGGCACACACACGGTGCACATAAATACATACACACAGACAAAACACTCGTAAACATAAGTAATCACAAAATTAAAAAGAAAACAATCCCCTAATTTAACAAACACCCCATCATTAGGCATTTAGATTCTTTCTGGGTATTGTTTTTTTCTTTTAGTTCATTGATAAATATTCTTAGATATGGGTTTCTGAATACACCATAAATAATTCTTAGATACACCAATAAATGGAGTCAAGTGGTGTGTGTCACTTATGTATGTATGGTATGGTACATGTTCATATGTGTATGCATGTATGTGGAGGCCAGAGATGGACACTGAGTGTTTTCCTCAGTCTCTTTCTACCTTATTTTTGAGACAGGACCTCCAAGTGAACTTGGAGCCCACTGATTTCACTAGACTGATTGGCTAACAAGTTCCAGGACTCTGCCAGTCTGATGTGCTCAGCCTTTACATGGCTGCTGGGGCCTGTGCTCAGGGTCTCATGCTTGCACAGTGTCTTAGTCTCTCTTCTACTTCTGTGAAAAAACACCATGACCAAAGCAACGTATAAAAGAAAGCATGTAACTGAGCTGAGAGTTTCAGAGTGTTGGAGTCCATCAGCGGAGCAAAGGCATGGCCACAGGAAAGGCCGAGAGCTTGCCCTTCTGTCTAAAGCAGAAGGCAGGGCATGCACTGGGGATGCTGTGGGGCTTTGAACTTCAAGCCCACCTCTGGGAACACTCCTCCTCCAGCTGCCACACTTCCTAGTCCTCTCCTCAGTTCTAACAACTGGGAACCCAGTATTCAAACATACGAGCCCATGGGGGCCATTCTCGTTCAAGCCACCATGCACAGCAAGTACTTTCCTGAAGTTCAGTTTCCCAGTTTCCATAAGTGCCATTTTCAAGCTTTCAATATCAGATCTTCTGCATATTAGATATTTACATTATGATTCATAATAGTAGCAGAATTATAGTTATGAAGTAACAATGAAATAATTTTTGGTTGGGAGTCACCACAACATGAGGAACTATGATAAAGGATCATAGCATCAGTAAGGTTGAGAACCACTGCTATAAAGTCTGATTATATGGTCACAGGAGATAATTAGATGCTAGTTGTACACAATTGTCTAAAATCAGTATATTTTTTGGTTTTATTTTTGTTACAGACAATTTGGTAAGAAAATGTATCCACTTGCTTATCCCCACCCCTGTAGTTCTTAACCCCACCCCTGTAGTTCTTAACCCCACCCCTGTAGTTCTTAATTCCATCCCTGTAGTTCTTAACCCCACCCCTGTAGTTCTTAACCCCACCCCCTGTAGCAGTTCGATGCCATTATATTGTGGGTGGTTTTTTCTCCCATCCCTTTAGCTCCCAAAATAATGACTCATAAGACTCAATTATTATTTTACAAATACATAGGCCACATAGCTAGGCTCTTCCCTGACTAACTCGTATCTTAAAATAACCCACTATGCTAATGTACACTTTGCCACATAGCTTGTCACCTGAACTCAGGCACCAAGCATCCATCCTCTTCGTATCTTGAGGGGGAATCTCAAGTGCCTGGCTCTATCCCAGAATCCTTTCTGCCTAACAGATGTCCCACTTATTTCCTGCTTTAGCCATAGGCCATAGGTTTGTTTTGTTTGTTTTTTGTTGTTTTTTTTTTTTTTCTGAGACAGGGTTTCTCTTTGTAGACCATGCTGGCCTTGAACTCACAGTGATCCTTCTGCCTCTGCCTCCCTGAGTGCTGGGATTAAAGACCATGCCAGGCTCCACCACAGGTTTTTTTTTTAATTGGAAGGTGTTGCATCCACACAATACATATGAGATTTCTCTTCTTCTTCCTCCTCCCTTGTCTTCCTCCTGTCTCTCACTCTCTTGGTGTGTGTGTGTGTGTGTCAGGGTGGGCATGTTGAGTGCACATGCATGTAAATGCCGGAGCTTGTTCCTCAGTAATGGTTCACCATGTTTGATTGAGATTGGGTCTCTCACTGGGATTGGAGGTTTTCTGATTAGGTTTGACTGACCACACACCTAGCTTTTGAAGTGGGTGCTGGGGGTTGAGCTCAGGTCCTCATGTTTGCATGGCAAACACTTTACTTGCCCTGTTACCCTCTAACTTAATGTCTCCCATCCTAACATGTCATAGTTTGCTTGGCCTAGACTTTGATGAGAGGCTTTTACTACAGCAACTTCTGTTAGTATTTCCAGCAATTTTCCCTTCTTTGGGGCTTTTAGATCTCATTTAGCCAATCACCAAGAAGTGAATATACACCTGCTATTTACTTGGTACAGTGAGATTGAAAATGTTCAGTGATCAACAACTACAGCACATCTATAAAACAGAATGTTAGTTACTACTCCCCAATAAAAGACAAACTTGATGGCTGGGCAGCACAGTTCCGTCTCAGTGGCGTCCTTACCAGTGAAAGAAGTCAATCTTTGAGACTGTGTGAGTTAGACTTTCAGATACGAAACACGTTAGAAAAGACAGAACTACAGGGTTGGCAAACAGATGAGTGGTTCCCACTGGAGAACATGGGAAAGGGCATGGTCACAGATGGATGAAGGCAGGAGGGAAGTTTCAGAGGTGATGGAACCATTCTGTCCTCTGATGATGGTGGTGGTGACATGTATGTGTATCACTTAGAATTCACGGAACTACAAACTTTCCTCAAGAAAGTTATACGATGCTTTAAGAAATCCTAACATTTATTTACTTTGTTCCCTAGAAATTTAACCAATAGTAAGTTGTCAAATTATACTAAAGGGCCTTTGGAGCCTTCACTGGGGCAAGGTGGGAGAGAAGCTTCTGGAAACCAGCTTTCTTTGTGGTGTAAATGAATATTACTGGTTTATAAAATTTTACTAAATTATATATTTTAATAACTAATTCAATAACAACAACAAAATACCAGAAGTCAGTCTGTTGGTCTTTACTTTTGATGTGAAACATTTTATTTTTAAAATTTAGAACTATTTTTTGTGTTTAGTATCATAAGGTTTTATAAAAAATTTTTGTTTAATAAAGGATTTAGGTTGCTGCGATGAATTAAAACAAAAGAAAGCCCACTCCTTTTGTTAACAAAGGAATAGATAAAGAAGAAAGTAATTCTATGAGGTTATCTCAAGTGCTGTGATAGCTGTGGGCGCACTTAGGAAGGGCTCATGATTCTGCTTCAAGACAAAAAGTATGATCCAACTCCTAAAATACATGCAGTTCTAGCAAAAATGTAGAGAGGGCAGGAGGTATACAGCCCAGAAGCAAGAAAGGGCATCATGGAAGTTAATTGACTAGATCTATGGCTACCTCGGGACAAAACAAGACATGGCTTGAAGCCATCAACTATATTGCATTGGGAAGGGCCTTGACCTCTGTGGGTACTGTTGAGAAAAAAATGCACCTGGCCAAGAAAAAACAAAACAAAACAACAACAAAACCTGGAGAGCAAGACATCCATGCTAGTGCAGCACTCCTGACTCCAGCACTCGGGAGCAGCTGGAGGCCATAAAATCACTCCTTGCTCTCTAGGGAACATATATTAGTTCATACCATCTGTAACTGGGGAAAGACCGGAAGAAATGTTCTTAAGGTTAGACTTGGCCTATATTTTCCTCTTCATAATTTATTTCAAAATTTCTCTAATAAGATATTGATTTTCTGATAAAAAACAAAATTCAATATGGAAAGATTTTATTCATACCAGAACTTACATTTTTAAAGGAAGCCTTAAGAACTTGAAATGGTGACTCTTTAGTGACATCAAGTCACTGAATGGGAGGTCACCTTTGGGAATCTTCATCTGGCAGCACAGTAGAGGGTAGGTAGATGGTATAGTGAAGCCAAAGGTAGGGAGAGCGCTCAGTACTGTAGCCGCAGGCATGAGGGGAGGCCCCCAGCCAAGGCACTGAGTGATAAGGAAGTTCCCTGGGATGCCTCTCTAATTTGTACACTCCTCAGAAAGTCTGATCTGGACATAATGATCTGTTTAAAAACACTTCAAGAAACTTCACAAAAGCATTGTACATTTATCAAATAAGATTGTGATGTGTAATTATATTTTTATCTTTTTCCCCACAAATTCAGGGTGAACTTGAAAAGTTGAAGTTCCTAAGGTCTTTGTCTTCTCTGAGCCAAACTTTACCTTATGATGAAGACACGGAATCATTTATTCTGCGCCACATGCCAGAAATAGTGCATGTTCTAAGTGTAAGTACTGGGCACAGCAGAGATTACAGCGGTGCTTGAACTCTTGATCTGGCCCATGGCCATGTTATCAGTTCATCTCATAGCAATGTCTGTCCAACAAAGAAGGATACCCCGAGCCACCTCTCAAATGTGATCACTTGGAAATCATTTAAAAGAGAAACAAAGATAGAAGAATTGCATTTAAGTGAAAAACTTAAGCAGTAATTCCGGGACAAAGGCTGCGGTCAAATGCCTGGGTCTAGGAGTCAGCTCTGCCCCGTTGTAGCTGTGTGACTTCCAGAAAGGATTTAACTTATGATTGCCTCAGTTTCTCATTTAATAAAGCGAGAATAGCTGTATTTACTTCACAGAATTATTGTTAACATTTAATTAAAGATATATATAAGCTATGTAACAGTTTCTGATATACCATACGCATTTGAGAAACGTGATAATATTATTGTCACTGTTGTATTTTTTTCCTGTTTGTACTTATTTCAGCTACCTTCTGCCAAAGCTCATCTATTCATAAAATGTCTTACTAAATACCTGCCAGTTCCAGACACTGACACTGAGGCCACAAAGACAAAGAAGACATAATCCCTGCTCCATAGCCTAGCAAGCTACAATCAGTTGTTGGACTCTGGCAAAAGCTTAAATGAGTATATGGGGGATAGAGGGATGGATGGTCTGTGTTAGAGGATCCAGAAAGATTCTGCAAAGGAGTGATATACTTACTCACACATCTTCTTTCTGGTACTTTAGTCTCCTTGTCTGGAAGGGCTCCCTACAGTTTCTCCAACCTGCTGGACTTCTGATTCTGACATCGCTTATGTATCCCAAAATATGAGCAATTCTCCTCAAACCAGAGATCTGAGGGCTTGTTGGGTTGACAGGCGCCTTATAAAAATTAAGGCTAACCAGCTGACAGTTTCACCAGGAGAGACAGTTACAGATAACCAGCTGACAGTTTTGCCAGGAGACACAGTTACAGGATCCTCTAGCAACTTTAATCCTTTTCCTCTAAGAGTTTCCAGTCACCTAGAAATGACCTCAATTTGAAAAGCAAGTAGACTGAGAACTATTCCAAATAATATGTCAAGAACAGATTGAAAGAATGCGTATTTATGAATTACTGCAGCTTTCTAGTTGGCTGGGGACAGCCACAGGACCAAGACAACATGAATTACTTTCCAAGTTCTGTTTGCACCAGGATTGACAACAGTTGATTGCCCTGAAATTGAAGCAGCCAACCTGGAAAACCCACTAATGGCAAATCTCAGACAGCACAATACCATTCCTTCTCTGTGGATGGATCCAGCCAGCCAGGAGTAGTGTGCCCATGGCTAGTATCTATCAAAATCTGTGCTGAGAAGAGGTTCTGTCTACAAGAGTTAGGGGTAGCTAGTATTCATGAGGAAATTCTTTGGATAGTTGAATCTACCTAGTCACTGCAGCCACATGCACAAGGGTTGAAAATGCATTCCTCCAACACCAAGAGAGCAGGTACACAGCAGAAGTAGTTGCTCTACTTCTCATGCACATCTCACAAGAAGAATAAGGTTAGAGTTGTTGCAAAAAAAGAACTTGAAGGCATTAGTGACCCACCTTAATGAATGGCTGTCTAAAACAGCCTTTCTATTGCTGTGGTAAAACAGTATGACCAAAAGCGACTTGGGGAGGAAAGGGTTTAATTTGCTTACATCATGAGATAACTGTCCATCTCTGAGGAAAACTCAGTCATGGCAAGAACTGATGCCAAGGCCATTGAGGAGTGCTGCTAATGGCTTTGTTCCTCATGCTTTACTCAGCCTGCTTTGAAAAGACCACCAGCTCAGGAGTGGCACCACACACTGGGAGTCGGGCCCCTTTCACATCATCATCAATCAAGAAAATACCTCACAGACTAGCCCATGGGCTAGTCTAGGTGGGGGATTTTTCTCAGTTGAGGTTTTCTCTTTCAAAATAACTACCTCATGTTAGGTTGACATAAAATTAGCTAGTGCGTTTGAAGGCATCAATTCACCTTTCTTGACCCACACTCATGCATGCCTCTTGCATTAAACAAAAGGCCAATAAAACCAAAAACAAAATGTGCAAAGGCAGGCAAACAAATCTCTATGAGTTCTCCAAAGGCTTCTGTTTAACTCCTTGAAAAGGTGTTCCACCACTGTGATTAGAGAAAAATAAGTTAAAAACATAGCAAGATTCAATTAGACACCAGTAAACTGGCCAGCATAAAAAAGGCAATACCAGGTGCTGGTGAGGCTACAGAGTAAAATTTCAATACACACGGCTGGTGGGAAGGGAAAATGGTGAGCCAGTTTAGAGAACAGTTGGGCAGCGTGTTAATAAGGTAAATACACCTACCACATAACCCGGAAATTCTGTGAAGATGTGTACACAAATGCCACTGTATGGCAGAACAAAACCCTGGCAATAAGTGGGATGAGTACGAATAACAAAAACTTGTTTAAATAATGGACTGTTCAGGAAAATGAAGCAGTAAATTTTTGTTGCATACGTGGCTGACTGTCACTCATGCACACAAATAAAAAGGCCTGTTGTAACAGAATCCTGGTGTCCCAAGCTTGTCCTCAGTGCCTCTTCGTCCTCCTTGGCCAGCTTCATTCTTCTGAATCCAGATCCTTCACAACCATGCCTCCTTGTCAAATCATTTAGTCTCTCTAAAGCTCAGATGCCCTAATGTCTGCCTGGCTTTCATTGAGAACTTTGAGACAACTCATTTTTAAATTTTTTGATACTGTTTTAATTTGGGGGGAAATATTTCTAACATAAGTATAGTCTGGGAATCTACTCATGAATATCCAACTAGTTTTTTTGTTTGTTTGGTTGGTTGGTTGATTGGTTGGTTGGTTGGTTTTTGTTTGTTTCTCTCACTATGTAAACCAGTCTGGCCTGGAACTCACACAGTTCTTAATGTGTCTGCCTCCCATCACACTTGGGAAATTCAAAATAACTGTTTGTTCAAGTTCCTCCTTTATTCACATCTGCTTCTCTCTTCCTCATGTCAGATCCAGCTTCCTGCCTTTCCTCTGCTTTTCCTGTCCCCAGAGAGAATACCTTCTTGTGTTACCTTTGTGCTACTTCCCTGTCCCTGGCGATGTCTTTATAATGTAGTCTCACCACAGCTCCACATATCTGGGAATCCATAATGCAAACCCAGGGGTGACTCTTCTTTTCCCACCATCATTTTAAAAATAGTTTTGTTTTTTTTTTTTTTTTGAGAATTTTGTATAATGTATTTTGATCATCCCTCCCCTCAAAACTTTCACTTTTATTAAGATTGTTTAAGATTCTTCCTGGGGTGAGCAACAAGATTAAGTCTGGCTCACTGAAGTTGAAAACAAGAAAAGGATGCTAAGGGTCTGGAGAGGACTCAGTGGTTAAGAACACGGGCTGCCTACGGGAGGACTAGCGTTCAGTTCCCAGCACTCACACCAGACATCTCCCAATCACCTGTAACTGTAGTCCTAGGGGATCCAGTGCCCCCCTCTGGCCTCTTCTGGCACTGCATGCACGTGGTACACAGACACTCATGCAGGCAAAACACCCATACAGGTAAACAACAACAACAACAACAAGATGCTGAGATACCATTAATTAACGATGCAGGCAGTCCCTCACAGACAGGCCCAAGGGCCAAGCTCACTGAGGCAAGCCCTCAGTTGAGAGTCTCTTCTCAGATGATTCTAGGCTATGTCACAGTGACAGGTAAAACCGACTATGATCCTGGAGTTAATGGCTCAGTAGAGAAAGGAGTTAGAATACCTAAACTAGAAATAATCACTGGTAATAGTGATAATGAACAACCAACACATTATTAAGGGCTACCAGGAATTATGAGTTAGATCCCTTAATACACCAACCCATGGCATGAATATACTATTGTACCATTTTACAGGTGAGGAAGCTGAGGCACAGGGAGGCTCACTAGCTTAAGTCAGCACAAACAGCTAGTAATAGGCCAAGGGAAGCCTGGAGCCTGGTCCCTGAGAAGAAATTAGCTCTTCCACAGTCCTGCTGCCTTCCTGGGGAGCTGAGAGCAGCACCTCCTGGCCAGCCTCCTGGTTATTTTGATAGGCCATTCACATTTCCGATGACTGGCCTTGTGAGCTGGAACTTTTCAGATGGCTGAAGTTCTTTTCCTCTCCCTGCAGGTGCTGGTAAAAGAGGAGCCTCTCCACCCTCTGTCTAGCCCAGTACGCCAGGAGCTCTTTGTCACCATCACTGACCTCAGGTGACACCCCGTGCACTTCACACATGCGTCTTGGTTTCCCATTAAGGTCCTGCGTTGCTAGAGTTGATTAAAATGTCCCATATTTAGGGCTGGCGAGATGGCTCAGTGAGGAAAAGCACTTGTCACCAAGGATGATGTCACCAAGGATGATGACCTGAGTCTGGCCCTTGGGACCCACATAGCGAAAGGAGAAAGCCAGATTCCACAAGTTGCTCTCTGACTTCCACTCATGCACTGTGGCTGGCACTGCTCTCTGGCTGTGCCCACACTAAATAAACTGAAAACTATTTGTATGGGGGAAAACCAGACCCATATCCTTTCGTGAGAACTTTAGCATCATGCGTGATAACTGATCCTGGTTGTCAACTTGGGAAGAAGGGGAATTGTGGAATTGCCTCCATCAGATTGGCCTGTGGCCCTGTGGATGAGGCATTCCTTAATTGCTGACTGAT
Source organism: Psammomys obesus (assembly GCF_907164565.1). Taxonomy (NCBI): domain Eukaryota; kingdom Metazoa; phylum Chordata; class Mammalia; order Rodentia; family Muridae; genus Psammomys; species Psammomys obesus. The sequence goes on from NW_026586589.1 coordinate 6,691,083, forward strand.
GGCAGAGGGTGCAGTCCTCTGTAAGGAATTCCATTGTTGAACAGGTGAGACAAATAGCAGACTGTGAGCCAGGGTGCAAGCGAGCAAGCAGCGTTCCTCGCTGGGCTCTGCCTCATTCCTGTCTCTAGGTTCCTGCTTGAATTCCTCCTGCCTTGGCCTCCCTTGATGATGTACTATAACCTGTAAAATGAAGTAAGCCCTTCCCTTCCCAACTTGCTTTTGGTCAGTGTTTTATCACAGCAATGCAAAGCAAACTAGAGCATAATGAATGCTGCCATCCACATCTAAGACCTTTACAGATTCTCTGGAGTTAAGCTCTATCCAGAGTACATTCAATGGAAAGTGACTCCCATACTTGCTTCATGATAAAGCATTGTAAGGTCTAAGGAGTTTGCAAGGGATGCCTGATGTTTACTGCTCTTGGTGACTTGTTTCTCAGCAAGCATGCTGGTCAACATTGCTAAGATGACTTGCAGTTAAAGTCATCAGTTACTGAGCGCACTCAGTAACCTTCAGCAGAACATGCTGGGGACTGTGAATTACTGTACTAGAGTGCTGCAGGCACTCGATGGCTGAGGGAAATTGTGAATTACTGCATTAGAGTGGCACAGACAATCTATGACTGAGCTGGAGAAGAGCCCAGAAGGCTTTGGCACCATGGGCCCAGGGTTGGAGAGGGGTGGATGGACACACTCTTCCTCCAGCCTTTTGTGAGATCCATCTGACCAATGGCTCCTAAGTGCATCTGTCTATTCCATCAGACTGCTACACCAGCCAGTTTGCCCTTCTTTTCATTAAGAGCTGAGGTATCAATTTAACATCAAATTCTTCCCAAACTGTCTTTCCCCAGTTACCGTAATGTGCACCTGTTGTTTGGCTCTGAAGACCGAGAGGACTTGCTTGGTCTTGTCATCAAAAGTATAATCTCTCTGCCTGACATAAGCACCCCTACCTGGCTGCTGAGCACAGCGCCAAACAATACCAGCAAGCAAGAGGTAACTCAGTTTTTTCTTAACTGCCCTCCCTTCCCCCGGTCAGCTGCTCTTCACCTTTTGATGGTTTGAAACCAACTATCAACCAGTGATGTCAACTCTGGTGAACATAATCAAATAATAGCTTTCTCTCCTTTTTCGTCTGTGTGCGTGTGTCTTCATTTTCCCTTTGTTCTTTCTTCCTTTTCTTGGATTTAAAATAAAGTGGGAGAAAAATACAAACAGATCTCTATGAGTTCAAGGCCAGCCTTCTGGTCTACATAGAAAGTTCTAGGGGAGCCAGAGCTACAGAGTGAGGCCCTATCTCAAACAAAACGATAACAAAAGCATAATAATACATTTAAATGTGTTATTTATCTACTTTGCAGCTTTTCCTTTTCCATTTCCTTTTAATTTTGAGAGAGGAGCTTTCTGCATAGACTGGGTTGGTCTTAAACTCACAATCCGCCTGAATGTTGTGACTGTATAGGTTTGGTGTGCCACCACAGCCACACCCAGTTTTTATTTTTTAAACTTAAAATGTAATTTTTTTCTTGTTAAAATTTTGTACATGTACTATTATGTGCTGAACATCCCCCTACACACCTCATTCCTCCCTGTTCTCCTTTTCCACACTCCTACCTCTCCCCATTTTACTGACATTTCTCGAAGAGCCACCTTGTTCTAAGCAATATGATAGAAGGTAGAGATGAGCAGTGTGCAGTCTCGTGCTTCCAGCTGCCCTTTAGAGAGAGCACTGAGGAAAAGCATGCCTGCTGCTGAAAAGTACAAACGGTCTGGTCAAAAATCAAAGCGGGAGATGAGGGGAAAGTGCTGGGATTCTAGACACAGGGTCTTTTTATGTGAGTAATCAAAGCAAGCCTTGGTGGGATGGAAGTGAAAGAGAGTAGCCACCAGGCTGGGAAGAGAGTCAGCTTCCTCTCTGGATGCTGAGCCACCTGGTAGGGGAGTGATAGAAGGCCACTGCTTCGGATCACTCCCCTGCTTTGGCACATTAGAGTCAGCTTTGAAGAGATCCCGATGACCTCTGCCCAGTTCCCCAGATGTAGTCCATTACCCCTGATCCCAGCAGTTTTAAGGTGCTCATTTGAAATATTTTATTTCCGTTTACCTCATGCCATAAACTATCCACAGGTGCATTTACTGTGGGTCAGGCATTTGTGTAAAGTCTCAAAGAGATGAGCAGCATGGTAGAGGTGCCTTGGGAACTTTGGGTAGGGAGGCGGGCCTCGCTGATTCTGCACTTTTTTAGTGTCTCTACAGGCAGATGTTCCAGTCCTTTTCTGTGATGCTGCAAAGTCTGGTAATAAAAGACCCACATTTGGAAAATTTTGACAGCATTTTTAAGGTAAATGAAATGCCGGAGGACAAAGGAAATCACTAAGAATTAAGTTATATCAGGCAACATTGTGGCTAAAATACTATCCTTTTTAAGTGTGTGTGTGTGTGTGTGTGTGTGTGTGTGTGTGTGTGTGTGTGCACGTGCGTGTGTGCATGCTTGTGCCATGGCACACAGGTAGAGATCAGAGGACAACGTGCAGGCATCCATTCTTTCCTTCCACCACCCAGGTTCCAAAGCTTGAAGTGGTATGGTCAGGCTTGGCAGCAGATAGGCTTACTCGCCAAGTCATCTCACCATTCCCAGAGCTACCAATTTTGAAACAGACGCTTGTGTTTGAATTCTGACTGCCATTCGTTGCTCTCAAGTCCTTCTGCCACAGGGATTAATTTCCTCATTGTCAAGATAACAATCACTCTGAATATTTAATAAGTAGCCTCGAATAAGTGGTTCAAACAATATTACAATTTTCTTTACTGTTCCTTTATAGCATAGAAAACTCTGGTGAATGACCTGGAACCAGGGTCAATCTCCTAAGTTAGTTGTTGTAGTTAGTTATTAATATTTACTATGGGTTTAACTTCTGGTAATGCTGCTGTTAATCCTCAGCAGCTGTAAAACCAAATCACCACACAGAGACTGGGTTTTTAGTTAATCTAGAACACAATGCTGGGCAATATTTACTCCCTCCTAAACCTCCCAAGTCCTCAGTTTCTGGTTCATGCTCCAAGTCCTCCAAGCTCTCTCCTCCCGCTCTGCTCTCCTCCTGCTCTCTCTCCTCGAGCTCCTCCTCCTCCTTCTCGCCCCTTCCTGTTCTCTAGCTCCTCCTCTCTTTCCTGTCCTCTGGCTCCTCCCATTGCACAACATTGTATCTAGTTGCTTTATTTGTGTAGTGAGTATCACAATGCAATATCCAGATTGAAACCAGAGAGCTGGGGGTGGGGAAATCAGCATTTGAATTAACAAGGGTAAGGCATATACATTTTAAAAGAGCATTATACCAACAGTTAGTAAATAGGCAGCTTTGTACCTTGTAGGACTCAAGTATGTAAAATAGCATCTGCATCCACCTGTAATTCTTCTATCCCATACTATCCATCAACAGGGATTTAGTCATTCACATTCATTCACTGCGATTCAAGTATTTTGCTCTTGCTTCTTTTTAAGAGGCAATCATCCCAAGAGGAAAGGACCTTTAGTTAGTAGCCCTGTGCACCTGAGCACAGGTGGCTTTGTTCTGGCCACACATGACCTTGAAATTATTTCTTATTCCTCTTCTATCTGTATATCAACACCACGGTCAGTCTGGATTCTTCTCTTGTCCAGCTGTACTTTGCACTTTCCTGTCCTGGAAGCTAACTTAACCATTTCTTCTGTTGAAAAGTTGCTACTTTTGAGCTCCAGCTTTTGGGCCTCATCTTCTCTCTGCATCCTAATCTGTCTGCTCAGGTAGATGTACTTTCTCCATTTGACCTTCCTTATTTTTTTTTTTTTATAGCACATAGACCCCTGGTTACAGTCAAACAAAGATCATGAACGGGAACGAGCTACAGCCGTCATGGCCCAAGTCCTCAAATGCACATCCAGTTACCTCAGCCTGACGGTGAGTAGCCTTGGGTGGCTGAGAAAGAAGCATTCAAATGATCCTTTGTTGTTTTCTCCTTCTGTAGCTCAGCATGGGACATGTACTCCACTGGTGCCTGGTGAAGTTTCCCCGGATTCAGCATCATTTATAGGTCTGCCCTCATCCTAAAATATGCTCAGTTTGAAGCTACAAACTGTCCGTTAATCTTTGTATCTCTGTTGTTTAGTGTGACACTAAAACACATTAATACAGTAAATGTTTTTGAATAAATTAATGAGTAAGTATAATCTGAAAATGTCTGAGGGGCGTGAGCTCTGTATAGCTGTATTTGAAAAATGAAGCTAGGTGTGGCAGTGTATTCATTTAGTCCCAGCACGTGGGACGCAGAGACAGAGGCAGGTGGATCTCTGGGAATTTGAGGAGTTTGGCTAATCAATGCAATGTTTACCAGACTCTAAGGAAATGGCACCATTGTTGTCTGTGTTGAGGCAGAGGAGAGAATCTAAAAGACAGAGGGACCAGATAGAGACCTTACCTAGTGTTTCCACCTTCTTGTCCAAGAAAGACTGCAGAAACAAAGTAAGGAACTGGGAGAAAGTTTTATAGGAGAGTAAAAGAACACACTCAAGGTCAGGGGAATAAAGCTGTTCCCAGAGTCAGTCACACCCACCAGTATTTGGGAGTGTGTCTTCATGGGTAAACATAATGATTGAGAACAGTTTTCATGGTCTAGTTCAGAGAGAAATTCCTAAAATAGTGTCTGCTCCTCTTTTCTGTACTCACATGGAGTTTCCAGGTGTGTCTCAGAATTTGGAAGCCATTATAAGAAGCAGAAGACCATCAGTCTTGGCTCTCCAGGTTGGCCCCAGCTGCCTCCCAAGTTTAGCTGGGACTAAGCACGTGGTCTCGGCTTGACTGTTGGAACAGCTACGTGATATCCTGTTGTAGTCCTACTCTCCAGGTGCCTCAGACTCTAGCCACCGTGCTACCACCACCATGGTGTGGTTAAGGGGAAGGTTTTTATTCTAGATATGAGAGAGAATAGCCAGAGGCATCTGGAAGAGTCCAGAGCAGAGGAAGAAGTAGATTGAATATGGCCAACAAACTAGACCTAGCCAGGGCTATTTGTGAGAGGGGAGAGAATAGAGAGGACATAGTGAGAGAATCAGGAGAGAGCATAGAGAAAACATAGTGAGAATAGCAAGGTTATATGGAGAAAGGGTAGCTGGGGAGAGGGACACTTGTGAACTGGAGGGAGTTTGTGGTAGGGAAGGAAGTGAGAAGAGCCATATCTAATTAGGGTTTCTGTTGCTGTGGTGAAACACCATGACCCAAAGGAAGTTGAAGAAAGGGTTTATTTGGCTTCCACTTCCATCTTTGTAGTCCAACATTAAAGAAAATCAGGACGGGAACCTGGAAGCAGGAGGAACCTGAATACAGAAGTCATGAGGAATGCTGCTTACTGGCTTGTTCCCCATGGCTTGCTCAGCCTGCTTTCTTATAGAACCCTTGACCACCAGCCCAAGAATGGACCCACCCACAATGGGCTGAGTAACCTTTTATTAATCACTAAGTGTATAACATACCAAAGTGTCTGCTGGCCTCTTGGCTCACTAAGTAGCTGCTCCTCTCAACAATTCTCACCCTGCCCGATACCTTAAACCTTTCCAGCCCAGGAGGACTTTATCAGATGATTCGAGTTTGTGTCACGTTGACATAAAACTAGACAAAACTAGCCAACACAAGCTGGGCAGCATGGGGGCACACGCCTTTAATGCCAGCACAAGGAAGGCAGGGACAGGCCAATCTCTGTGAGTTGAAGGCCAGTATGAGCAACATAGTGAGTTCCAGGACAATCAGGGCAATATAGAGAGATGTTTCCTCAAGACAAAAACATCCCCCCCACAAAAATCTCAAACCTCACAAACAAACAAACAAACAAACAAACACAAAAACTAAAACTATCCAGCATAGGTAGAACTTTGAAATGTGTCAAACAGGTACTTACTTGTAATACTGAAGGAGCCTGGAGGCCTGAATAAGCTTTGATATGCCGATAGGCGCTACAAGTAGCCACAGGTCCCTTTTGCTTGCCTAGGGGTAAGGGAAATGACTCCTTTTGGTAGAGGGTGTCAAGTTCCAAAGGGACAAATAGACAAATATGGTGTCTATTAGCATACCAATGTGTCCGCTGGCCTCTTGGCTCACTCAGGACCTGTTCCTCTCAGCACTTCTTACCCTGCCCTCTACCCTAAACCTCTCCAGCCCAGGTGCTTCACTGCTCTTACCCTGGCTTCTCTTTCCCATATAACCCCGTCATTTTGGCCATTTTCTCTCAGTTTCTCTTCCCCTCCCTTCTCTTCCTCTCTCACTTCTCCCACCTCTTATGGCCAGAACCAGTTTGGACTCTTCCAGATGCCCCTGGCTGTTCTCTCCCTCATTTATCTACAATAAAATTCTTCTGGTCCCTCAACCATACCTTGGAGCAGTCATGTCCTCATTTCATTCAGAGGGGAACTGGCTTCACAAGTTCCTGAAGAATGCTGGCTTTTGTCTAGCCACCAGAGATCCTCCTACAGTCCAGGGTAAGACTATTCCTGGACGTTTGGATTGCCTTTTGGAGACCTCGGAATTGGAGTTTCCTTTGGAACTAACACATTGCTTTGTTTTTTTCTTGAGCCTTTATTCTCACTGAGAATTTCATTTTTTAAATCCTCAATTTCTCTTTTACAGCCTCCCACTTCTCAGTTGTTGTCAGTCCTTGGCTGCAACTTCTAAAAAGAGTCCCTCCAAACTCTGATCATCTCTCCTGTCCCTATTGCTTTTTCCTTCTGCAAGTCAGTATCTCTTTCTGAGCAGGTCTTGGGGCTTTTCCATTCTCCATTATTTCTCCAAGCTGTATATTACTTAAACTTTTCTGAGCAGGAGTAAATGAGCATCTACTCCCACAGACAGAACCCCAATGACAGACTAGAGTGAACCATGCTAGTTTCCTTACAGAGCATGTGTGAGTGCAGACAGCCCTCTGTAAACAGCCCCAGCATGGATGATGACTCCCAGAGCTGCACAGGAGTCTCTGCTTCAGCTGCCTTCCCACCCTCTATCCTCCTGCACCATCTGAAGCCACACAGCAATTGACCTGAGATCAACACTGACTGCCTTATGATTCTGACAACAGCAATATGTTATTCCTCTAATTCTTTAACCTCTCTTTGCTATGAATTAAAGGAATGTTTCAAATGATGATGATCATCATCTCTCTTTCTGTGTATATATGTGTGTGTGTATGTATGTATGTGTGTTTGTGTGTGTGTGTGAGAGAGAGAGAGAGAGAGCGAGCGAGCATATGGCGCTGGGGTCTTCAGCATTTTCTTTCCTAGAGAGGATTGCCAGTATAGGGTGCTTACCCTGGAACTACTAGGTATATGAGCATCTGGAAGCTTTATGCATAAGTTGAATGGTGCACTCTACTGTGTTTTTCATTTTCCTTTTTTAACATTTAGAATCCTTATTTCAAATTTTCATTTAACTTAAACTTAATTATTTTTTAAATATTGCAAAAAAAAAATCACATACCTAAATTAACCAAACCCAAAGACTATACTCTATGCAATATAAAATTTTCTGTGTTTTTCTGTGGAAGGTCTGTTATCAGAGTCTTAGAGTGAAAGGTTTCACTCTGGGAGCCCCTGTAGGTTAAGATTATCCACCATCCCCATGTGCCAATCAAAGAGAAGAGTGAAAGACAACAGAAGTCTTTCTATGTAGCCAGTGTAGCCATTGCTGAAAAGAACAGATTCAGTACCCCCAAATTTGTTTTTAAGGGGCTGATAGTGTTAATCCTGATATTTGCCAGAGAAAAAACAGTTCCATAAATTTGAAACAAATTTAAAACAAGCTTTAATTAAATACTGACCAGGATGGGTTTTGGTCAAGACTACTCCCTGGGATTCCCAGCTGAGTGACACATGTTGTGGGGTCTATTTAAGGACAAACCCATATGGCCATTCTGTTTTCCCATGTGGCTTTGTTATTTTCCAAGAACTACAACTCCCAGCATTCTAGTAAGTTACCTGATCATTGGGCAGGTGGGGCTTAAAAGCTGACTTTTCACTTTAAAATTTTGTAGAAAGGAGATCCAAAGGTGTGATGTACCTGCAGACAAAGCATGTGACCTTGCACAGGCTGAGTCTGAGTGCTTACTGTCTCAGCTCTGGCTCTGCAGGGCTCTGCTGAAGGTTGCACTGCCCAAGAGGAGCAGGGCACTTACCACAGAACAGTGACTACTGCTCCAGGATACAACCTTAGCATGAAGGCTAATCGCCTGTGAAGGGAGGTGGGTGATGACCTGTCCTGCAGACCTCACTGTTGCTGCCGGTTTCAGTTCCTGGTTATCACTCAGCCCTGACCCAGAGTCCAGGGAACATGACTCAGGAGGAAAAGGCAAGGAAGCAGAGCCAGAGGCACAACGGGAGGAGCAGAGCTAGGCCCTGGCTCATGCTCTTCTTCAGGCCCAGAGCTTTCTTTACGTGGAGAATACTTTAGACTCAATAAAGGCCACCCAGCCTAAGCTTGCGGCTCAGTGACCTGGAGCACACATGTATTCTGGGTGCCTGACTTTTTTTTTTAATACTAGTTTGCTTATGTTTTCTGATTTGGTGGGGTTTTTTAATGGGATTTCTGTGTGAGCTAATGTTTGTGTCCCTGCATCTATTTTTCTTGCTTTCTCTCTCTCTCTCTCTCTCTCTCTCTTTCCTGTCTGTTTTACCTAGTCCAACAAAAATCAAAGGAACTTTAAGAAAAAAGTTGGGTTTTTTTGTTTTGTTTTTTTTAAGGTTACAGATGTGATCTAGTGTCTAGTAGTTCTTACGGTTTTTGTTTGTTTGAGACAAACCTCATTATGTCACTCTGGCCAGCTTGAAACTCACTATGTAGACCAGGCTGGCCTCAAGTTCAGCCTGCTTCTCCCTCCATATATATATGCATGCCATGCATATACTTGATTTCTGGTGGATATATTCATAGAATGACTGCACCATAATTTCCTAGGTAAATATTTTCAAAATATGATCTTTACAAACAGTGCTGGATGAGTTCCAGATCCATCAAGGCTACACAGAGAAACTTTTTCTTGAAAATAAAAAATAAATGACTAATATAAATAAAACCAGTGCTGGAATGAACATCTTTATTTCCAAAGCCTCCTCGCTTTGTAGAATGTGCTCATTGGTTAGGTTGCCCTTTGGATGTATGTATTATAGTGAATATATGAAATGGAAACCCTGTACAGGTCTAAAGGCCTATGAGCCTGTCATCTCTCTTGAATTGGGACAGATGTTTGATTATTCCTCAGCAACACCAATTTAAGGTGAAAATGTTCTTGTGTCTGACAGCATTTTTCTTCTCACTAGCTTCCACTGCATTTCCAGAGGCTTGGACATCTAGTGGCTATGATGGCACTGCTGTGTGGGGACCCACAGAAGGAGGTGGCTGTGGAGGCTGCAGAGGGAATACACTACCTGCTTCATATCACTGTGAAACTGAAGTGTAAGACATTATGAAATGCAGGTGTAATCTAATCTCTAGCGTAGCCATAGGCACCAGCCTCCTCCTGCCCAACTTCCCATGGTCTAAAAATATGTTCATTAGCAATTCCTAGAGAGAAAGGTACATGGTCCATGGGTAGAGAGGATTCATTGGTGGCTGTGGTGGTTTGGACTATGACTCCCATAGGCTCATATATTTGAATGTTTTGTCACCAGTCAGTGTTTCCATTTGAGGAGGTTTAGAAGGTGTGGCCTTGTTGGAGGATTGGTTTTGAGGTTTCTAGTCTTTCTCTCTTAGTATATGGATTAAGATGTAGTTCTTAGCTGCTTCTTCAGCACCATGCCTCCATGCTCTCTGCCATGATAATGAACTAAGCCACTGAAACTGTAAGCAAGTCCCCCAGTTAAATGCTTTTCATTACAAGAGTTGCCTTGGTCTTACTGTGTCTTAATAGTAACCCAACAGTGACTGAGACACTGACTTCAACCATAACACTGGCATGAACCCTCTCATTGCTCACTATCTCCATGGCTGTGGAGTAACCAGACATGTGGCTATAAAAACAAACTGGAATGATTGGTTTGGTCAAAAGTGGGAGAGGTCCTTGCCATCATTTGGGGCTCCCTATTTTATTTATCCCATAACTATTTATTTAGAGCTGATTGGGATTCAGTAATGTGCTGGGTTTTTGTTTTTTATTTTATGCGCATTACTGTGAAGGTGTCAGATCCCTTGGAATTGGTGTTACAGACAGTTGTGAGGCACCATGTGGGTGCTGGGAATTGAACCCGGGTCTTTTGGAAGAGCACACAGTGCTCTTAACCACTGAGCCATCTCTCCAACCCGTGCTGGCTTGTTTTATGTTAACTGACACAAGCTAAAGTCATCTGAGAGGAGGGAACCTAAATTGAGAAAATGCCTCCATAAGATTGGGCAGTAGGCAAGCTTGTAGGGCATTTCTTAATTAGTGATTGAGGTGGCCAGGCCCCGCCCATTGTGGGTGGTGCCATCCCTGGGCTATTGGAAAGCAGACTGAGCAAGCCATGAGGAGCAAGCCAGTAAACAGTACCCATTCATGGCCTCTGCACCAGCTCCTGGCTCCAGTTCCTGCCCTGGGTGAGTTCTTGTCCTGACTTTCTTCAGTGACAAGCAGTGAGTGATATGGAAGTGTAAGCTAAATAAACCCCCTTTCTGTATAAGTTTCTTTGTTCATGGTGTTTATTACAACAGTAGAAACTGCAACTAGAGTACAAAGCCCTAAATCTTTATATCACAGTCTAGTGGGGAATCCTAGAGCCAACAGATAAGCACCATTAGCAGTAATATGAGGGGAAATTACAGAAACATGAGTAAGAGTCAGATTAGTTGTGGAATTCAGAAAAGGCTTTCTGAGCCTTTCCCAGCAATCGGGAGACAGAGACAGGCAGATCTTTGTGAGGCCATCCTAGTCTACACAGACAGAGAGTTCCAAGACAGCTAAAGCTATTACACAGAGAAACCCTGTCTCTAAAAACAAACAAACAAAAACAAACAGAAAAAAACAATAACAACAAAAAGGCTTTCTGAAAATGATGTGAAGAATGAAGAGCAATCAAGGAGGTGAACAGGTAAGAAAGGCAGGCAGAAGAAAAACAGCATAGCAAGGGCCCTCAGAGATAGATAGATAGATAGATAGATAGATAGATAGATAGATAGATAGATAGATAGATAGAGTATATATTGATAATAGCAGGGGCAAGAGGATAGCAAGCAAGGGAGAGAGATAGAGTAGAGGGGCAGGGGAAAACCTTGCTCTTATGAGTAGAATACACTGGTAATAGGGATGGAGGGAGCCTGCAGGGTCAGTATGGGCTTGGATATGGAGCTACAGTTATGTGTCAATGGAGAGCAATATACCCTTTCTGCCAGAGGTAAGGGAAACGACTCCTTTTAGCAGATGGGAACAAATTCTTAAGGAATACTGGCTTGGTTCAGTTTGATTTGGTTTTGGTTTTGGTTTTTTGGATTCAGGGTCTCACTGTGTAGCTCTGGCTGTCCTGGAACTCACTATGTAGACCAGGCTTGCCTAAAACTCATAGAGATCCCCCTGCCTCTGCCTCCCAAGTGCTGGGATTAAAAGCATGTGCCACTGTGCCCAGCTAGGAATGCTGGCTTTTTATCCAACCTGTAGTCTGATTTGAGCTCATTTCTGGATATTTGGACAGCCTGAGACCTAATAATTCAATTTTTGACTCATCAAATATTTACTGTGACCTATCCAGCAGTATGAAGTTACATTAAAACATGGGAAACAAGTTGGGCATGGTGGCACACATCTTTAATTCCAGCCCTCAGGAGGCAGAAGAAAGCTGATCTCTGTGACTTTGAGACCAGCCTGATCTATAATATTAAGTTCCAGGACAGCTAGGGTCATCTAGAGAGATCCTGTCTCAAAAGAACAAAACAACAACAAAAACAACACATGTAAGAAACAAGGCAGCATGAGGAGAGTAGGCAACTCAACAGTCAGCAGATTGGGGTGCATAGGAAGGTATGTGATCAGCAAGTTTTGTCAGTATTTAAACCTCACAGGACGCCTCAAAACTCCCCTCCTGTGGGGTAGCACTGTAGCCTTCTGATTGTGTACTCAGCAAATCACTCCAAATCTCAGCTTTTACAAAAAACCTTTTTCATTTCCCTTTGGCTGTTTGTATATATTGTTTACAAGGAAGAGGGTGGGACCTGCCTGCAGATTAGATTATTTCCTTGAAGTGAAAACCGGGGATTGAGTACACACCAGAGATCAGAAAGTTTTACAAAATGAGTAAGAAGGAAGTGAAGCAGAGCATAATAACAATCCACCTTCTTCTTAGCTATCACACAGGATGGAGACAGTGGCAAGAACTTGAGAGAAACTTTGAAAAAATGCAAGGAGCTGCTGGAGCACTATAGAGTCAAACGGTTCTACTGTTGTGCCTTCAGAATTGTCCAGGTAAATAGAGTGCTTAGATGCATCCAGACAGCATGAAGTGCTAGCAAGGAGGGGAAAAGCCAGAGTCATGTTTGTTCATGGAGATGGGAGATGGTATAAATCACATTGGAAAATTCTTTTTGTTTCGTTTCTTATAAAACAAACCACAGAGATTGTTTAGGAAATGTGCTCTGTAAATATTCTGGATTTACAAATAAAGTACCATATGCATGACTTTACACAATAGCTTTCTTTCTTTCTCCATGGTCCATGCTGTCCCTAGAGGTCATGTTGGTCTCTGTGATCTGTGCTGCTGCTCCAGGCTGTGTTGAGGTCCAAGGTTCATGTGGATGCCTATGGTCTGGGCTGCTGATGGAGGCCAGATTGATGCTGAGACCCATGCTTCTGCAGGAGGCTGGTAGAAGTCCATAGTCTGATACTACAGTGTCTGTTGTGTGGGTTGCTGCTGGGGGCCAAGCTGATGTGCTTGGCCTGTGCCTCCACCTGAGACCATTTGATGTCCATGGACCATGCTGCTGTTTAGGGCCATGTTGGAGGCCTGTGGTCATGCTGCAGCCAGGGGCTGTGTTGATGTCCATGGCCCATGTTCCCATTGAAGGCCATGCAGATGTTTGTAGCCTGTGCTGCCCCCTGAAGCCACGTGGATGTCAGTGGCCTGTGCTGCTGCTGAAGGCCATGTTGGCAGTCCACGGTCCTGCTGCAGCTGGTAGCCTCTGTTACCACCCAAGACAAGGCAGAATGTCCTCGGTTTGTGCCATTGCCTGAAGCCATGTTGACATCTGTGGTCTGTGCTTTGGCTAAGAGCCATACTGATGTCTGTAGTCTGAGCTGTGGTCAGAGACAATGTCGAGCTGATGGAGTCTGTGTGGTTATCCTTGATCTGTACTAACCCCTGAAGACATGTTGGTGTTCATGATCCAGACTACTGCTGGGAACCATATTGGTGTCTGTGGCCTGTGCACCTGAGTCCATGTTGATATCTGTGGCCTGTGCTGCCACTAAGGGCAGTAACATTGTCTGTGGCCCTTGCTGAGATAGAGAGCTGTGTTGTCTGTGGTCTGAACTGCTCTGTGGGCTGCGCTGATGCTAGAGGCTGTGTGGGTGTCCATGGTTCATGCTCCTGTGACCATAAAGGGCAAAGAAGCTACTTTTGTAGTGGTATTGATGTGTGCAGACTCACAGTTGAGAAAATGGGTCATAGAAGGCTTCTGTGACAAGCCCTAGCCCCAGCCCACTCTACCCCACAAAAAAGTAAAGCCTGAACAGGAAGCCATTGAAGAGAACTCTTAAAAAGTGTGATGAGGATGCTGGAGTGTGGCTCTTTATAATTGATGGCCTTTGGCTAGAGGTACAAGTGGGGAAAGGCTCAGTTTTCTTTAAGGAGCTGACCACTGGAAATTTGACTATGCTACAGTGATTATATGGGCAACACAAATTGGACTTGTGTTTCTTTTTGTTTGTTTTTTTCTTTCTTCTTTTTCTTGGGACAGGTCACAGGGTGGGGGACAGACCTGGGAGGACTGGGAAGTGAGTGCAATTAGGGTATATTATGTGAAATTCTCAAATAATCAATAAAAATATTATTTTGGGTTAAAAAAAGGAAAATCTCTCACAGATGTACCCAGCTGCATAGTTTTAGTTAATTCCAGATGTAGTCAAGTTGATAACAGAGACTCATAGCCACCACAGTAAATAAGCTAGTAATAGATAGCTTTCTCTCTCCCTCCCATTTGCTCCCTCTTGCTCTTCCCTCTCCCTCTCTCAATGCTGGAACACTGGGCTTCACACATCCTAGGCAAACACTGAGTTATAGTCCCAGCCCATACCATGTATCTTGAAAGTTCATTTTTTCTAAATCATTGCAGGTCTTTGAAGTTTTTCTTGATTCTCAAGAGCTTGGGCAGTTTATAATGACTACCTTGGACAGCCTGAAAAGCCTCCCACATCCCTGTATCCAGCAGACAGCAGGAGAGTTGTTGATAAGTTTGGTGAAGAGTGCAGAGGCTCGATTTGAGAAGGTAAAAACTCAGGGCCATTTTTTGGGTTTGAAATAGCAGCAAGCCCTGTCTCCATTCTGCATCTGGGGAGGTCCAGCCGCCATTCATGCTCAGCTGAAAACAGGCACTGGTGGGACCAGGACCAAAGCCTTCTGCCCACAAACATTCCTCCATTCAGTAAGCATGTACTCACCAGCCCCTATGCCAAACAATGAAATTTAAAGCTTAACGTGTGGGGATTGGGAAATAGCTCAGTGGTAAAGTGTTTGTTTTATAAACATGAGGACCTCTGTTCATATCCCTGCACTCATGTAAAACTTCAGGCATGGTCCATGGTCATGAGCATCCATGACTCTAGCGCAGAGAGACAGAACTAGGCAAATTCCTAGAGCTTGCTGGGCAGCGGGTCTAGCTGAAACAGTGAACTCAGGTTGATTGATTTTGATCGTGTCTCAAAAAAAAGAAGAAGAAGAAGAAAAGAAAAAAAAAGTTGGGGTTGATTAAGAAAAATGTCTTAGCCCGGCACAGTGGCACACACCTGTAATCCTAGCACTCAGGGAGGCAGATACAGGCAGATCTCTGTAAGTTTGAGGCAAGCCTAGTCTATAAAGGAAGTCCAGGACAGCCAAGACTACACAGAAAAAGCCTGTCTTGAAAAAAAAAAAAAAAAGACATCTTTGGGCCGGAGAAATAGATAGCTCAGCCATTAAAGGCTCACAACCAAAAATATTAGAAAGATATCTTTGACATCAATCTCTGGCCTCCACAAGTACACACACGGATATATGCTCACACTGATATATACACCTGAACCCCCCCCTTTGCCTCTCTGTCTCGTTGCCTCTCTCTCTGAGGTGTGCTCACCAAAGAACAGGATTTCTCTGGGAAGATGTAATTGATGAGTATGAGGTTGGAAATCAGTGCAAATTCTGGTTCTGATGAATTAAAGCTATCAAGTTAAGACAGAAGACAGCCAGAAGTGACTTTGGAAGGAGACAAGCTTTCCCCAATATCAAGAGAACTTACCTAAATATAGTTAAAACATAGACATCAAGAAGTAACAAAGCAGGGCTGGAGAGATGGCTCAGTGGTTAAGAGCACTTCCAAAGGTCGCAGGTTCGATTCCCAGCACCTATATGGTGGCTCACGACTGTCTATAATACCCATCCCAAGGCATCTGACACCTTAACACTAATGCACATAAAATAAAGTTAAATAAAAATGAAGATAAAAAAATAACAAAGGAAAGAAACAATTTTATCATCTAAAATATAAAAGGGCAGCACTGGGGTCCAGTGAGATAGCTCCATGAGTCAAAGTGATTGCTGCACAAGTCTGATGACCTGGGTTAAATCCCCGGATCTCAGGTGGGAAGAGAAGACAGTGCTGTCCTCTGACCTCCATGTGCACACACACGGCATGTGTGCAGTCTTCCACATGCAGCAATAGTAATTCTTTTTAACACAAGGACAGAGCTAAGTGTGCTGTTGAATGCCTATAATCTCAGCACTTAGAAGGCTAAGACAAGAAGATCAAGGGGGTGAGGCTGGCCAGGCTAGGCTACTAGGCAAAACTTTGTCACAAAAAAACATTTAATTAATCATCTATCTTAATTAAAGATAGAAGGATACAGAAGTAGCTAAAAGTGTAAGTATAGTTATTCCTGAGGAAGAAAGTGAGACTTGAAGAGCCACTGGCATTTTTTGTTTGTTTTTCTGTATAATCCTGGCTGTCCTAGACTCACTCTGTAGACTAGGCTGTCCTTGAACTCTCAGAGATTCAACTGCCTCTGCCTCCAGACTGCTGGATTGAAGGCCATGATTCCCAGTGCCCCTGGCATTTTAACCCTCTCCTTGTTTTCTTAAGAGTGAAAGTGAAGGGGCACTTGTCCATGTATAAAGTCCCCATTCAATCCACTGCACAACAATCTCAAAAAGAAAGGCCATTTTAAAATGATAAGAACCCATTTTTTTAAAACCTATGAAAATAGCAAAGACATTCAGGGGGTGGTGGCAAACTCATTCAATCAAAGCGCTAAGGAGCCAGAGGCAGGCAGATCTCCGAGTCTGAGGCTACCCTGTCTACAGAAAGGGTTCTAAGATGGCCAGGGATGCACAGAGAAACCCTGTATTAAAAACCAGAAAGTAAGAAAATAGCCAAAGATACAACAGGAGCACTTGAGGAGGGCAGTCAGATGGCTCCTGGATGGTTCAGGAGCCTTCAGTGGCCAGAAGGCCAACCTTGAGAAGCTTTTTCAGAAGATTGATCACATTATTTCATAATGATATATTTGCTAAAATGTTTATGTAACATATTCTTACCATAAAGTGATTCGACTGTATTAAATAATTACAAAAAATACACATTCTGAATGTATAGGAAAGCTGGACGCAGTATAGTTTCTATGCTGGGCTCACTGACTGACAGTGACAGCCAAGACCATGGTTTTCTTTATTTCTGTCCATGAGGTCGTGAGGCAGGCACAACTGAGACTTCATGAGCAGACAGAGAAGACAATCCAGAAAGACGATGCTTCCTTCTTGTCCCTTTATTGAAGGCAGAAAATCTCCCTTAGGCCCCCAGAAGGTTATCCTCTGTTTCTGTGGCTAGAATTATACCCCACCCCCATCCTTCAGCTACCTTCTGGCACCTGCTGGGAATGACAGCCATTTTATGCAGGGTGAATACTCAAGCAGAGGGGGAACTGGCCAAACCCCAGCTTCTGCTTCCCAAAAGACCTTGGAGGACGGTAGATGTGGGCTCCCTTGCCATAGCATGGCATTTATTAGCTTGTTAACATCACTTTGTAATCATTGATCAAAAATCAGAAAAAATACAGGAGTGGGGAAAAGTGTCTTCGTTTCTCAGGGACAACAGCTGGCGGCTCTCTTTACATCCTTCCAAATCTTTCCTTTCCTTCTTTCTTTTCTTCTTCCCCAGTGTTTTCTTTTTGTGGTGCTGTTTGAACCCAGGCCCTGTGCATGCCAAGCAAGCATTCTACACCTTCTAGGCCTTTCCTTTTATCAGCCCCCCTCAACCACCCACTTGCTTACCTCTAGTGTTAAGAATCAGATATCAAATCCAGGTTCTCATCTATGCCTGGGCAAGCACTCCACGACTCAACTACAGCTCCGCCCCATCCAAATATTTTTGTATACATACATTCATATATACTGTTTTTTTTTTTGTTTGTTTGTTTTTGAGGCAGGATCTCTCTATATAGCCTTGGCTGTCCTTGTACTCACAATGTAGACCAGGCTGGCCTCAAACTCACAGAGACCCACCTGCCTAAGGTGTGCGCCACCTCTGCCCAGCTCATGATTGGGAAGTTTTAACTGTTATTTCTGCAGTGCTCAAGGATCAGATCTTGGTCCCCATACATGCTAGGCAAGTACTTTAGCAGTAAACTGAACCCTTAGCATCCTAAACTTTATCAACCCAAAAATATTTTGTCTTCTACCCCCCCCCCCAAGGCCTCTCAGAAGTGGGTACAAAGAATCCATAATTGTCCTTCAGGATTAAGGTCTTAGTGATGTTCTTTTTCCTCTTCAGGTGCCAGAAATAATAGGCGTTATCTGTGCTCGGCTGTCAATAATCACGCTGCCTAGTGTCCGGCAACAAATTATAAATACTGTGAGTTTGTTTATCTCCAGACCTAAGTACACAGATATAGTGCTCAGCCACCTCTTATGTCATCCAGTACCATATGACAGGTAATAGAACCCTGTATAGCTTCTGTATTAAACTGGGGCCACAGCCCATCTCCGAGTACAGTGAAACGTGGGTGCTAACGAGACACCTGTAGAGGAGATTAGATATAGATAGGTCCCTAAGAAGATAATCTAGAGGACGAATGGAAGGGATTCTTCAAAAAAGTTAAAGTAATGAAAAAAAGAAAGAGAAAGGAAGAAGAAAGAAAGAAAGAAAGAAAGAAAGAAAGAAAGAAAGAAAGAAAGAAAGAAAGAAGGAAAAAAGAAAGAAAGAAGCCAACTGGTGGTGGAGCAACAAAGCACTATGACCTCGTACAGTATAGGACTTTGGTTGGATCTTAGATCAACACAAAAGCTGTAAATGAAAATGGCATCTGTACTTGATTCTTTTTTGTTTTTTTAAAGAAGGGGTCAAGAGTTGATATAGTGACTTACTATGTACACCTGGCTGGCCTGGAATTCATTATGAAGACAAGGCTCATTTGAAACTCATGCAAAGTGCTGGGATTATAGGCACGTTGCTACCACACCTGACTCTAGTAGATTCTTAAATTAATATGATCTGCTTATGTGTAAAGTGATACTGTTTGTGCAGAAGGACATCCCAGTTGTGAGAAGATAGTTACTAAAGCATGCAGGTAATTCAGCCCTTGAGGAACTGAGGCTGGAGGATGCAGAGTTCAAGGCCAGACTGGCCTACATAGTGAGAGCCTGTCTAAATAAATAGATACAGATAGACAGGTACTAAAACTGTTTAGGGAGGAAATCTAGAATGTTGGCACCTCACTTGCAGAATGCATTCAAGAATGATTTTTACCCCAAGTAAATAAATAGATCCATAAAAAAAAAAAAAGAAAGTCTAAGTATATACGTAGGGAAGAACAGGGTCCTACAGAGTTCTTTTGTTTTGTTTGTTTTTTAGCTGTTTTCACACTGTAGCTCTAAGCCTTTGAGTCTAAGAGGTATATATGGGGAAGTCAGTGACACTTGAGGAGAGACACCCCCCACACCCTTTTATCCAGGGCAGTGTCAACTTTTGTCAATCTGTGCAAATCTTGTCTGTTGGACCTGGGGTCTGAGGACCTGAGAGAATGGGGAAGACTGTGGTCTAATGCTGTATAGAACCTTACTTCAGAGTCACAGGCTAGGAAACAGACTTAAGAGGGAATGCTGCCCTGTTAGAACACGGTTAGCATGGCCCGTGGTGAGCAATGACTTGGGGCAGAGGACCTTTTACTTTTATAAAAGTACAGTGTACTTTTATACCCAAATTAACCAAAAAAAGCAATAATCCAAGGAAGGTTGTTTGAGTTCAGAAAAAAAACAAAACATGGTCAGAAAAACATGTAAATAAATGCAAGAAGCACATACCACACACTAAAAGAGTAGCCTTTCCCAAAGTGTTGTTGGGACATACCAGTTTGAACACCATTGCCTGGCATGTGCTATAGTTATATCTAGGAAGACAGAAAAGCAAGGCAGAAGGCATATCCAGCTTTAGGATACACTGACCAGATTGGGTTCTATAGCTCTGTTCTGATATTCAACAAGAATAAACATGTTTTGTAAATTGAATGTAAACTGGTCAGTGTTGGCACATGCCCTTAATCCTGGCAGAGGAGGCAAAGGAGGCAGAGGAGGCAGAGGAGGCAGAGGCAAAGGAGGCAGAGGCAGAGAGGCAGAGGGAAGAGAGGCAGAGGAAGAGGAGGAAGAGAGGCAGAGAAGGCAGAGAGGCAGAGGCAGAAAGGCAAGAGGCAGAGAGGCAGAGGCAGAATGATCTCAGTGAGTTTGAGCCAGCCTGGTTTACAAAGTGAGTTCCAGGGCACCCAAGGCTACACAGAGAAACACTGTCCCAAAAAATCAAAATAAATAAATAAATTTTTAAAAATGAATGTAAATATTTGTCACTGGAGGAACAAAATCATGTCCAAGAACAATCCATGGAACCAAGTGCACCTGAGGTAAAAGACCCTCTGCCTTTTTTTCTGGATGCCTCTCTCATGGTCCCCAGGACATTGCTTACCATGGGTCACGCTTTTGTTCTGACAGGGTAGCGTCCCCCTTTTAATCTGTTTCCTATATGTGATGCTGAGCAATTGTTGTATTTCAAAGAAGTGCTATTCTTCTTTAACCTGTTTGGAAACTGCTCTTTTGTGTGAGTGACTCTCTGTGATGTCCTGTGTAGCGCTGGTGTTCTCCATGAACTGCACGCTTACTACTAGGTCAGATGGCAGGGACTGCCCTTCCAGAGGAGAGAAATGCATTAATATGGACGTTCATGCGGATTTTAAAATATTCTTTCATACATTTCTCTAATAAACTGCTCTGAAGTCTGTGATCCTTCCCGTAGCTTATTTGTACTAGATCCATATATGAAATCAGTCTAAGGAAGGCTGGACAGACAGGTGGGCAGTGAAGAGTTATCAGATATGAGGGGCCTCCCTTTCTTTTTTCTTTTTTTTTTAATTTATTTTTATTTTATGTGTATTGGTGTTTTGTCTACATTTATGTCTGTGCGAGAGTGTTAGATGCTGTAATTAAAGATAGTTGAGAGCTGCCATGTTGGTTCTGAGTATTGAACCTGGATCCTCTGAGAGAGCAGTCAGTCTTCTTAACCACTGAGCCACCTCTCCAACCCCAAGGGGTCTTTCTGTAGAGATGGATGAGTTCTAAAATTGGACTGTGTTGGTAGCTTCACAGATACAGCACATTAAAATGCTTTTTAAATGATCAGATAGATAACAGTGATATATTGGGTAGAATAGTGGAGTCTATACTTCAGGAGAAGCCTTTGAAGAATTTCATGGTAGTGACACAGGTGGATCTCTCTGAATTCAAGGCTAGTCTGGTCTACATAGTGGGTTCTAGGCCAGCCAGGGCTGCATAGTAAGACCCTATTCTAAAAAAAGGTAATTGAATGGCTTGAGATGTGCCTTTTGCCTCTGACTTTGGTGGAGATGGATTACAGGTTGTCCTGCTGTATAGGAGTCAGGGCAGGCAGGCAGGGCAGGCAGCCCCCGAGTATCCTCAGAGGTAGAGAAGAGAGGGATTAGAGAACAGAAGTGTCTGTAGACCTGCCCACTAAACGGGGAAAGGAGCGGTAAGACAGAAGGCACTGGCCAAGCTGGCTTAGGAGGTAGGGGCCAGGTTGACCACATCATTACCTTCTAAAGCAGGAACTGCTTTACATTGCCGATAAGCTCTGTAGGGAGTGAGATGCTTGGGAAATTCATCTTGTTACTACAGGTACAGAAAAAGACAGCTCAGAGCAAAGACGTGACAGCATCCCGACTTCTCTGTTCTGTTCTTGTGCATCTCAAAAGCAGCCAATAGGCTGTTCCTTTCTGTTCACAAGGAAGATAGTGTGTGTTTCAAAGGTGTGCCTCCTCCCAGTCTTCTAATACAGTCATTAAGCATTGTCTGGAACTAATGTATCAGAACCTCCCATGAAGTGTGCTAAGAAAAGGTATCTTCCAGGCATCAGATTAGTCAAGATTCTATTGGAAGTAGCAAAGATTCCAAACTAGCATAAGGAATCATAGGCCTATGGCATTTGAAAGTCACAAATTCTGTCCTTTGTTTTATTAGAGTTCCATCCATCTCTTTCTCTTCAGTGGACTGGCATACTGGTTTAATAACAAAGTTTAATAACTTCTTATCATTCTGATAAAGCATGACAGAGTGGCTCAGTGTGTGGTGCCAGGAGAGTTAAATGGAGCAGTTGTGAACATCGTGGAGGACCAGGAAACAGAGAGCAAGGCCAGAATCAGGGTAGACATAACTTTCAAAGCCCTTCCTCTAGTGACCTATTTTCTGCCAGGTGGGACCCACCTCCTAAATCAATGGTTTTCACTCTTTCTAGTACAGTTTCAGTCTTCTTTAATACAGAAAGACCCCTTCTTGGGGTCGCTCATGTTGCAGCGACCCCAAACCATGCAGTTATTTTGCTGCTGTTATGAATCATAGTGTAAGCATCTGATATGCAGGATAGCTGATACATACCCCTGTGAAAGGGTCATTTGACCTCAAAGATGACATGACCCACAGGTTGAAGACCACCGAAAAGCTGTCCTTGAATTCTCAGGCTTCCTGCCTCATACCTCCTGAACTTCTCATGTGTTTTTATTTTATTTTATTTATTTTAATTTTTTAAGACAGAGCCTCACTCTTACTATATAGGTCAAGCTGACCTTTAACTCACAGAGATACCTGCTTCTACATTCTGAGTTCTAGGATTAAAAATACTTTTTAAATTAAAAATTTAATATAAAATTATATATATAATACTTCTGAGCTAGTTGTGTACTACCACACATGTATTTTACATATATATTTCATGTTTTATTTCTGTGTGTGAGTGTGTGTGTGTGTGTGTGCGCGTGTGCACTTGGGTAGGTGCATACAAGCCATGGCTGGAGTGTAGGTCAGAATACAACTTGTGGAAGTTAGTTCTCTTCTTCTACCCTGTGGGTCCTGGGGATCAAACTTAGGTCATCAGGCTTGGCAGCAAGTGCTTTTGCCTGCTGATCAATTTCGTTAATGCAATATTTTAAACAAACTCTGTAGATGATCTGTTTTGTACTAAACCCTGTGAGTCGCTGACAGGAGGGCTATATACTTTCTATGCCTGTGCATTCCCAGCATGCTTAGAATGTTCGGCAAATTAGAGCACTTGGGAGTGAGTCCTCATAAGGCTTTGCTTCTCAAAGTCCTTTGTTTACTGCCTCAGAATCACAGACAACAGAGGACTTGCTTATGCTTCTTCTGGGATACACGTTTACACTCTGTCATCTTATTACACGCTTTGCTGTGAGCCTTTTACCAGGCCACATGCCTTTTAAGGCTGCCTTCCCTTCAGGCGTGCTTGGGGTCTTCTTTCTTTGTTTTATTCTCAGATTAGAATGACTAAACTAGAGGCGAGGGTGCTGAGTCATACTTGCAACCCCAGCAAGTGTGACCCAGCAAGGCTGAGTCAGGAGGCCCTCTGTAAACTGAGGCCAGCCTTAGTCTGTTTAGGTCCTCCCAGGACAGTCTTAGCCACAGAGTGAAGGGTGTATAGAAACAAAACCAACCGAAAGGCAGGATTACTAAGGTATGCAATAGTGTCTGAGAGTCCCAGCATGCAAAGTCTTCAGCATGCCGAGATGCCAAGGCAGATTCTGAAAACTAGAGAACAGATTAACTTTGGGATGTAGTTTACAGTAGTGTGCTTGTCTAGATGCATGAGGCTCTAGGTTAAGTCCCCAGCACTGGGATAAAAGAGAAGGGATTGGGCTAGTATGGTGTCTCAGTAGGTCATGGCATTTGCTGCCAAAACTGAGGACCTGAGTTCAGAGTTCCAGGACCTACAAAAAGGAAAGAGTTGACTCTTAAAAATTGTTTTCTGACCTCCACATGTGTGATGTGGTATACAGGTGTCTATACATACAGACACACACAAAGCACTGACTGTGCGGAATACTGAGAAAACATCTAACAAGAAGAAAGTCAAGCGCTATGAGAACTCTGGCGAGAAGCATGGAGAAGCAGCAGGGAGCATGACAGAAGAGATGCCACTGGAGCTTCCCTTGAAGGGAGGTGATAGGCGAGGGAGAGCTGGAGGAAAGACCTCTGGTTTCAGAAAACGGTGTGGACCCTCTTGGGTAGGCCAAAACCTTGCTTTGTGCAGCAGAGGTGAATGGCGAGAAGCAGCTGGAGTGAGCCTGTGAGAGGAAAGCAGAGGCACTGATAAGTTTGCTCAAGACTAGTTTATGACTGCTCAGTGCCAGGCAATGAGAGCTCAGTACTGCTACCAGAGGAAAACCTCTCACACGAGAGTCAGATTCCAAACAGGCTGTAAGAAAGCTGTGGTCGAGGGAGGCCTGGGATAAGCCCTTCTCATGATGCGTGCTTGGGATTTCTAGGCATCTGGCTGAACTGTGGAGAACCTTGGAGGTGGAACTGATCAACACAACGTGGGTCCTGTGGAGGCTGCTGAGGAAGCTGCAGAAATGCCATGACGGGGCCACCCAGGAGAAGATGGCCTACGTGGCTGTCGCTGTAAGCATCTCTCTGTCCCTCTCATGGCAGCACAGGATATTCCCCTTTGAGGATGATTGACCCTTTCCAGAGGGTGCTCTTTTCA
Organism: Psammomys obesus; assembly: GCF_907164565.1. Lineage (NCBI taxonomy): Eukaryota > Metazoa > Chordata > Mammalia > Rodentia > Muridae > Psammomys > Psammomys obesus. The sequence continues at coordinate 6,715,348 of NW_026586589.1, forward strand.
TTCTCTTTCGAAGTTTGTTTCCAACATTCAGCTGTAAATCTGTGTGTTTCTACACTGGCGTTGACCTGGAGGAGCTGGAGAGTATAGGAGCATTCAGTATGAGCATTCCTATGTTGGCCTTTAAAAATTACCCAAAGCAATCCAAAATTGTGAAGAAAAAAAATTAAATGTAAATATATATAAAATAGAAAACAATGTCCCTTTTAATTAGGGATCAGAAAGCCTTCTATCTAAATGAATGTTTTAGACTTTGTAGGCAATATATTTTTAGGGCTTACAGGCCATACCTAGTCTCTCTCACATAGTCTTTGGATTTAAAGGATAATCTAAAAACCAAGACATTGGTATCCGTGCCTCTCATCCCAGCTACCATCCCAGCTACTCGGGAGGCCGAGGTAGGAACATCATTTGAGCCCAAGAGTTAGAGACCAATGCGGGTAACATTTTTTTTTTTTTCAAAAGGAAAACCTAATTCTCAGACATACAAAAATAGGAAGCTATTCTTAGCTATCTGTCCTATCTCCCCAGTGAGGTTTCTAGGAATACCTGTGTGTATTTGCTGTTTTCCCATCCAGTTTCCCTTATTAGAACAATACTTTTTTTTGAACAGTCTTATGTTCACAGCAGAATCATGCAGAACATACAGAGGGTTGTGAAAACCTCTAGCTTCTGAGCATGCAGAGACTATCAGGATATTTGGTTTTAATTTTTGAGGCAGGGTCACAAGTAGAGCAGGCTGGCCTCAAAATAGCAGTGTAAGGAAAGGTGACTGCGAACCCCAGGCCTCGGCTTCCAAAGCACAGGATCCCCTCCACACCAGGACACCTGGTAGGCCCAGGCTTCTCACCTTAGCTCCTACCTTCTTCTTTGACTAGTCCAGTTTACTGCCATCGTATTTTAAGCTTCCGAATTTCTTTCCATATTTTTATTTGCTATTGTCTTCTCTCTTATTCTCTTTTCTTATGTATTTATGCTTTTTAAAAATTCTAAAATGTTATGTTAGTGCAGTTTTGGAAGTTAGGGCAAATGCATGTGTATTTCAGTCATATGCTGCGGACTGTGGTATGGGGATGTGGGAAGGACTTGACACTCTCATTTAGGACCAGCTGGCAGACGATGCAGTGCCGCAGTGGCCACACCTTGAATAGCCTTTGTATTTGTCCTAGTGAAGGACGAGAACATTTTATTAACACATTGAAATGACAATGGATACTTTCCTGAGTTGTTAAAATTTTTGTCATCTAATTTGATAGATTTTTGCTGTGGTTGTGTTTTATTTATTTTTTAGTGGTATCTAGTCAAGCATACTCATAGATTCCAGTTATGATTTTTGGATGTCAAGTCTGCTCATTGTACAGCCTCTCTCTCTCTTTCTCTTGGTATGTGTGTGTATGTGTGCATATGTGTAACATGGATACATACTGGGATTGAACCCAGGGTCTACCATGTTGCTAAGCATGTACTCTACTCTATGCATGCCCCAGCTCGTGTCTAATGATCACTTTACTCTTATTTTCTCTCCCATATCTGTTCCCTCTACCAATTACTGCTCTCTCTCTCTCTCATTCCTGGGGCATTGGCCACCGGTCCTCAGGAACAAGGGAGCAGAGGTGATGAGCTAGAGTTTGGTGGCCAGTGAGAATGAACAGAAATAACCATCTGGGACCAGCTTCAGGGAGGCAGATCCATTTTATTCTGGGTGGAAAAAGGTTATATAGAACGTTGGGGAGGCGGTGGAGATTTTCAGGGTGGGTGAAAGTCATTGGCTGAAGGGCTAGGGTACTGGGATGCCTTATTTACATAGGGATGTATTCTAGGAATCCCAGGTTCTTGCTGAACAGGTTTTACCTGGAGAAAGAGAGTTGGATCTGTAAGTTCCCTAAGAGCTACATGACATTCTTCAGGTAGGGGGTGTGGGAATTTGGACTCCCCAGGCAAAGAAGAGGGAGCCCTGTTGACAAAGTGAGTCCTTCATTTTGACAAGCTCAGGGCTCTCTGGACAAGAAGGACTGCAACCTTAGTAGCAGGAGTCCAACAAATTACCATTGCTGTTCTGTCCATGGACTAGCTGTGACAGGACTAGAACCAGCAGGCACTCAGTTCTTCTCTGTGCCTTTTCTGCCATAGGTAACAGATGCTCTTTATGAGGTGTTTGTGGGAAACAAACTTCGAGCAGCTGCATTCCGACTCTTTCCTCAGCTTTTGATGACACTGCTCATCCAGATTCATCACAGCATCGGCCTCACCATGTCTGATGTCAGCATCCCAAGTGGCCTGTATGCAGAGCAGCAGATACCAACAGAGGTCACACCTTTGTGGTATTGCCCATTGTGATTTCATTGAACATTACTGAGTCCTGGGCCCTGTGGTAGACACAGTGTAGATGTGATCCTAACTGTGAGTGAACATAGGCCCACAGTCCTCCAGATCAAAATGCCCAGGAGTCACTCCTGCTTTCATTTGCTACCTATAGCGTTTTTGGAACCATGTTAACTTTCGCTCCCTGGATGCTTGTAGATAATGTGTGATATTATGCCGGGCCTTCCCTGACAGAGCAAGTAGAGAAAAAACTGTTAAACCAGCCTCCCAAACTGGACTGATACAGTGAAATGATTCCTTGTTTCTGGGATATTGTTGGCAAGATTTTTTTAGTTCCTCAGCAAAATCTTGTTAGACATTCCTAGTTCTGCTGACACACAGACCTCCTGGGAGGAAATGCTATACTATCCGATACTTAGGACCTGGCTAAGTGTCAATAGGTCCCATGTGCAGTTCTCATCATCTGTCTAATTAGCTGCATGCTCCGGGCTAGTCATACTGTTCAATGCCTGAGTTTCCTTATCTGTACATGAAGAGGTTGGACCAGGTTATCTCCAAGAACCCTTCCAGCTCTAACATGCTCTAAGATGTGTCTAAGATGGCAATTCAAGAAGTGCTTTGTGAGCTGTGGTGATACCTTTTATGGAGGAAATATAAATTGCATCTTTTTCTTTTTCATGTCCTGCAAGCAAACCTCAAACTCACTTTGTAGCTTAAGATGGTCTCCTACCTCCCAAGTGCTGGGGGTCTGGGCATAGACTACCATGTGTGGAAACTGAAGTGATGGGGATCAAACCCAGAGTTTAGAGCACGTTACACAAACATTCTACCAACTGAGCCAAATCCTTAGCTTTAAATTTTATCTCAATTTTTAAAAAATCAATAGATCAAGCTGGATATATGGTTTAGAGGCTAAGGGTACTGGCTACTCTTGCAAAGGACCCAGATTCAGTTTCCAGCACATACATGGCAGCTCACAGCTGTCTGTAACTCTATTACTAGGGGATCTAGAATCTTCTTCTGGCTTCCATGGCCATTGCATGCATGTGGTTTACAAAAATGTAGGCAAACTCATACACATAAAATAAAAATAATAAAAAATTTAAATGGCAATGGGTATTCATTTAGCATCCCTAAAGTATAAATCTCTTTCCAAAAAAAATCAAGTTAAATTTCTTTGTGCTGAGAATTTGTGTGGAGTGCCTTACTAGTTATTAGAACATGAAGCATCTTTAAGAACTCTAGAAAGGGATGGATTACAATATAGCCCCTCTCCCATCCCAGTGAGTAGCAGGCCTGTTTTTTCCACCCATGCTTGTTTTTGTTCAACCTAGCTTCGCCATACAAGCTACAAAGACTCTCCTCCTCAGAGCATCATGCTGGCAGGAATTCAGCATCATGGAAAAGAGTGGCGGATGGAATCTTTTGAAGGGAGAAGGCCATCTTCAGGGAGTGTCCCTCCTTGCCAAGTAAAACATCCTTATTCTAGCATAGTCATTCCCTCCTCTAAGCAGCATTGTTTTATATTTTCCTTTAAAAAAAAATCACAGTAACTAAAAGAGTTTTGTTTTTGTTTTTCAAGACAGGGTTTCTCTTAGGCATCTTACCAGCCTAAGAGAGGGTTTCTCTGTGTAACAGTCCTGGCTGTCCTGGAACTTGCTTTGTAGACCAGGCTGGCCTCCAACTTAGAGACCCTCCTGCCTCTGAGGCCTTCTAGGTGCTGGGATTAAAGACATGTGCCACCCATTCCCTGGCCTGCTACCTGTAATTTTTTTGAGGCAAGGTGTCACTGCCAGGCTAACTTCAAACTCATAGTGATCCTCCTGCTTCTGTCTCCCAAGTTTTGGGATTAAAGTTATGCGTCATCATGCTTAGCTATAGTATCTGTAAATTAACCAGAAAAAAATTCAAAAGTTTTGACCCTGCCATGCCTCCTGAATATTTGAAGCAAGGCAAAAACTTTGGAGGGCCTGTCCCTGGGACAGTGCTATCTGTGTGGAAACATGTCTGAGACTTTTTTGTTGATCTGTTTTGCAGTGCCTTGCTGGAAAGACATCACCTCTTTGCATATAAGACCATGTACTTGTTGGTCCCTTTGATTAACCGAGGAAATGCAAAGCATAAACTCACATCTGCAGGCTTTTTTGTGGAGGTAAGAATCCTGCTGGTACTGGATTCAGGAAGCCTAGAAAGCAGTAGAACCTTTTTTCTAAGCTGTATTCAACTCGGGATCAGATTGGGGTCCACTCTAGGTTTTATTTAGGTTTAAGCCTTCTAAATTCTTTCCTCTCACCATTGTCAGCGTTCCTTGTGTTCCTGCTCCCACACTCACTCTGTGCTGTCTGTGCAGCAGCTTGGTGAATTCAAAGGAAAATATATACATTTGAGTTGGTAGGAAGTCCTTCCTAGGAGAAAGCTTCAAGGTCATTTTTTGGCTGATTTTTGGGTTCTTTCAGCTCCTAAAGAGTCCAGTGGCCAAGAGACTGCCCAAGTTATACTCTACTGTCCGCCTGAAAAACTGGCTGTATGATGAGAATAAGGTCTTCAGGATCCTTGCACTGAGGGGACTCTACAATCTTGTCAGACACCGAGAGATGGTAAAAGGACCTCTGACTACTGATTTCCTGTATAAAAATAGAACAACCCCAAAAGACCCAAGACACTCGGGGAGGAGGATCTTTGGGGGTAAAGGGAGAAAGACGTTTCTCAGTGCACATCTGTACCAGTCTAATTGTATACTTAGGAGTTAGGTGGCTACTATTAAAAGCAAATAACTCTAAAATTTCAAGTCACAAATATTAATAGGACTTTGAAACCTTCATTTGGGGGGGGGGGAGGTACAATTATTGTTTCAACACAGCAGAAAACATCCAGCTGTCCATTGATGCCTTATACCATGTTGCCCTGTGGAGTACTTGGATACTGCCAGGATAGTTATCACCTAAGACGTTATCATCGCTACCATTCATGTTGAAAGAAAGCTTATCTTCCACATAGCTCATTAGAAAACTATGCCTCAGCCTGGTGATAGTGGCACGCACCTTTAATCCCAGCACTCAGGAAGCAGAAGCAGGCTAATCTCTGTGAGTTCGAGAACAGCCTGGTCTACAGAGTGAGTTCAACGGCCAGGGCTACACAGAGAAAACCTGTCTTGAAAAACCAAGAGAGAGAGAGAGAGAGAATTAACTATGCCTCAGTAACCCTGAGGCTTTAATTTTTGCCATTTGAGATGTTTTCATTTTATAAATACATATATGGAACAAAAAAGACAAATGGTAGTATATGTTAACTCTGGTTGATTGGATGCATGAAGATTTGTTTATTCACTTATATATGTATGTATGTATGTATGTATGCATGCATACACACACATATATTTTAAAATCTTGAGATTACTTCCTTGTAGGAGTTCAGATGGGGAGGACTTTTAAGGATCTTCAGTCAAATACTGCTGAATTCCTATCAAGGAGTGGTCAAGCCTCTGTTTGAATACCTTCTTCATGCTGGAGAAATCACTGTAGTCTGAGCTGGCCATTCCATGTTTTTCTGTTGGAAGAGCTTTTCCTAAAGTAAAGCCAAGGGTATATTCCTAGCCCTACCCAACCCAGTCACACCTCTATTCTGTAAAGCAATTCACAACAGCTCCCCTGCCCCTCTACACATCAGGTGTATCAACTGTAAAGAGAGGGTTATTGTCCCTCTTTACCACTTCTCTGTCCTGGACTAGCCAGAGTAACCAGAAATCCATAAGTCAGTGGGATCCCTCCATATAGAAATTAGATAATGTGCTACCAGGAGTAGAGAGAGGTCATGGTTGCTTTTGAACACACAGAGAGAAGACATCAAAAGCCTGCTGCCACGCATCTTAGATAGCCTACATGAGACTGATGAGAAGATTGTTTTGTTGGCCATCCAGATACTCCTGCAACTTGTCAGGATGCTAGACTCCACCACCTTGGCTACCATGATGAACACCCTGATCTCCTTATATGGTGATGTAAGACAATGAGAAAAAAGATTCTTCTGTAAAGGGCAGGTACCTACCAGAAAGCAGATATTGCAACAGTAATAAGGCCATTTTATTTTATTTACAGAATGAGATTTTTTTTTATAGAGGCCTTTTAGGTCATCTCCTTTAAGACCCTTCCAGATAACCTGTGATGTCCTGCTTTTCTGAACTGATGTTGTTGTTGTTGTTGTTATTATTATTATTATTATTATTATTATTTTGTTTATCAGACTTAAAAATCTTAAGAAATTCCAGTACTTAGGATGCAGAGGCAGGCTTCTCTGAGTTCGAGGCCAGCCTGGCCCAGGACAGCCAGGGATACACAGAGAAACCCTGTCTCAAAAAATAAAACAAAAAACAATGAAACAAAAATTCTGAGAGACCAAGGCATTGCCTTGCTCTGTAGGGAGGATCAAGGAACAAGAAAAGAAATGGGTCAAAATGATGGACTGTACTGACATCCTTGTCCCAAATCACAAAGTTGTGGTTTTTTGTTGTTGTTGTTGTTGTTTTAAATAAACACATAAAGCTCAATTGCAGAGATCCTCAATAGGGGGCTTTGAATTTTAGCAAAAGAGCTTGTATGAGTGATTAATACCAGTATTGGGTACAAGCTTTTTCAGCCATGGAGGGGACTACTCACTTTTTGCTTGTAGAGTTCAGAGAAGCATACCAAACACAGGTCTCGCTGTCTCCCTCTATAGTTCATTTCTTACCGTCAGCTACATACAGCTAGATCACTCCGTGTTAAGGCCTATTGCCAGACTCCCTGTAAGTGAGTATGAGCCTGTTCAGTGAGCTGTCTCCTGTGAACCCTATCGTAGGTGAGACGGGATGTTTGCTGTTTCTCCATGACGCTTTTTGGAGCCTGCATAAAGGCTGTAAAGCGTACAGAGAAGAAGAGTGTGAAAAGCCAAGTCCTGGGAAGCTTGGTCCCACTCCTTCTGTTTTCTCAGGATGAGAATGGTGGAATAGCTAAGGTAATGTCAATTTTTTTTTTCAGCGGTGAATGACTATGAATTTAGATCTAGCCCTACACATTAAAGTATATCTTTGAGGGCACAGACTTTGCAGTCACATTCTTGTTCTTTACATCCTCTGGCACAAAACCACATTTCAGTTATTTGACTGAGTAAATTGTGGGAAATCAAACTCTTAATTTCTGTGTAGTAAAGTATGGTCTTTGTGGGGAAGAACTGTGTATTCTCACTTTGTAGCTTGGCGCAAGCCCAGAATATAGTGCTCAGCTCAGCAACTGTGCTAGTGACAAACATGTTCTTTTCTTTCAAGGACTACCCATGACCTTGAGACATGTAACATGCCGGAGTTAAGGTAGAGAGACTACCCTCTCTGGACCATCAGGAGACTTCATTTCTCCTAAGCTTTCCAAGGCTTTTGCTGTAAGAATTGTGGTTTTTATTTAAGGCACTGAATTGAACTGGTCTGTTCAGGCTAGGCACAGTCAGTGGCATAGATTTGTAATCTCAGCTACCTGCGGGAGCTGGGATAGGAGGCCTTCAAGTTCAAGGCCAATGTGGACAACTTAGGAAAGTCTTGTTTCAAAATAAAAAAAAAAGTAAGGCTGGCAAGATGACTCAGTAGGTACTGCTACTGCTGCCAAGCCTGACAACTTGAGCTTGATTCCTGGAACCCACAGGTAGAAAGAGAGGAACTGCTTCCCGAAAACACACACACACAATCTACGAGCATGTGTGTACGTGTGTGTATGCATTAGCGTGTATGTGTGTGTCCGTGTGTGTGTGTGTGAGGCAGTCTCACTGTGTAGGCCAACCTCTTGCCTTTGCCTCCCAAGTGCTGGGATTACAGTTGTGTGCTGCCACAGCCAGTTTATTTTCCACATTCTAAACCTGATGTTTTATATTCCTACAAATCTTTCAGCTTATTTACTTAACATTGTATTTATGAGATTTTTATTGTAAAGCTGTAGCTCATGTATTGTCAGTGTTTTGTGGAATTCCATCATTTAAACTAAAATTTACCCCATTCTCCTATTCCAGGACACTCAGTTTTCAGTTTTCATGATTATAATAATGCAATGAGTACTTTAGTGCATGCGTGTGAGAATTTCTTGAGAGAATAAGAACAATGTGGAATACCTGAACTAATTATTTTTCTCATAAATCCCCAAAGGGTTTTTGTTGTTGTTGCTGCTGCTTTTGTTTTGAAACCAGGTCTCACTCTGTAGCTCCAGATGATCTGGAACTGGCTATGTAGACCAGGCTGGTCTCTAACTCAGAGTTCTGACCATTTGCCTTAGCCTCCTAAGCATTGCAGTTAAAGGTGTGCACCACCACACCTGGCCTTAAAAGGATATTTTTGGCCCAAATATCTAGTGGGTCTGAGATAGACAGTATTGAGTGCTGGTGGCATTCTGAGAGCGATGATTAGAGAAGAGGCCTACTTGCTCAACAGAGCCCTGTGTAGAGCATGGGCTATGTAAGCAGGACCTTCCCCTGTACCGCACCTGTTCCACTAGTTCTCACTTTTCCCACACTCCGGTGGTTTCTGCATTTTTTTTTTAGTGCCTTGCAGGTTTATGGGTCCTTTAGGGCCTTCAGGAGGAAGTCAGAATTCTAGTTCATTCCTTTACTCATCTCGCCCAGAGTAATTCTGAAATCATCAGTCGTCCGCATTAGACTTTGCGTCAGTTTCACCAAAGAAAATTTACCTCAGTTTAAAAAAATGCTTGAAAAGCCAGCTCAGTGGCACATGCCTGTAATCTCAGCACCTGGGGAAGACAGAGGCAGGCAGATCTCTGTAAGTTCGAGGCCAGCCTGGTCCTCAGTGTGAGTTCCAGGACAGTCATGGATACACAAGAGAAGCCCTGTCTCGAAAAACAAGACTAAACAAACAAACAAACAAGCAACCCCTCCCCAAAGTGTTTGACAGTGCTGACCTCTGATACTCTCTTGATTCCACAGGAGAGCAGACGAGTCCTAACTCTTTGTGCCCAGTTCCTGAAATGGAAGCTGCCCCAAGGAGTGTACTGTGAAGATCCCTTGTATATCAGACCGAAAGAAGTCAGAAGGATCTGCAAATTCTTTGTATGTGAGAAATAGTGGCTTTGTTTTTCTGATAGGTCAGCATTGTCAAACTTTTTTTGTTTTGTTTTTGTTTGTTTGGTTTGGTTTGGTTTGCTTTGGTTTTCTAGACAGGGTTTCTCTGTGAAGCCATGGCTATCCTGGAGACACATAGCATGCAGGAAACATTTCCTGTCCCATCCCCTTCAGAGCAGTAGTTGCTCTCCATGAACTGTTCAAGAGGTAGATCTTTTTTTTCTATAGTTCCCTCAGTTAGTCACAAGTACACTTTTAAAAATTCTTTATGTGTGTTTGCACACACATTGAGTGTGCCACAGCATGCAGGTAGAGGTCAGTGAACAGCTTTCAAGAGTCAGTTCTTCCTCTCCTGAGGCAGAGTCTCTCATTTCTGCTGATGCAAGTCTCCTGCCTCCACCTCCCATTGCACTGTGGGAATGTCTCAAAACAGTAATAACAAATTGCATCAGACACTACAAGGTCAAGCTGACAGTATCTAGTCAAAAAATTCTACTTGGGTGGCTAGGCTTGGTGATGCACACCTTTAATCCCAGCACTCAGGAGACAGAGGCAGGTGCATTTCAGTGAGTTCAAGGCAAAGCTGGTGAACATAGTGAGTTCTAGGCCAGCCAGAGCTATATAGTGAGACTTAATGTAAAAAACAAAACAAAACAAAAAATGTCCATGTGAACTGAGTTGAAATAATGATGCATTATCTTCGTGTTTATAGGCCTTTGCTTGACATAGTGGATTGTCTTATTTTTTCTGAAAGCATGATAATAAGACCTATGCAAGTACTGCCATACCGTGTGACCTTACACAGGAAGAGGATACCATGTCACTAGCCCTGAGACTCAGCATCTTCTCGTCACAAACCCAGCAGAGTGGACATGGCTCATATCAGGCTTGATGCAGTGTAGCTTTAGAAATCCATGTACAGATTTCTAGAGACCAATTGTAGTAGAGCCACCTATATCCCATGCCGAAGTCCCTGGGAATATTTCTAGGACTTGTCCGCATATTTAAAACCCAGAATGGTCTCTTTTCATCAAGCTTGTAGGGCATACCATAGTGCCCTTGCCTGTTGTTTTCCTGGGTATTAGGTCTCTGAACTTCAGCCATTACCTATAGCTGATGCATTAATATTTCCAATATTTCCAACAAGAAATTTGATATTCCCAATGGGAAAAAGAACAAATTATCCATGTCACATTGTGAGCTCTATGAGAAACAGTTCTTGTCTCCCCTTCCTGATCGTAGGGTGCTTGTCCTTCCAAGAGGCCTTTGAAAGTGTACTTAATCACCCAGAGAGCAAAATACATCCTATGTGTAGCAGGCCATAGCAACCCAGGTTTAAAACTTCCAGTTTGGAACCTGCAAACTATTAAGGGGACTAAAACCTTCTCAGAAACTAAAATAGAAACTCCAAGTAGAAAATAATATGTGCTAAGAAAGGAAGCCTGCAGAGTCCTCAGAGCAGAGTTGACTACACAGAAAGATCTGGTAGGGAAGTTAAAGCTCAAGGTGGTTAGAGTCAGGAAGACAGAGAGAGGTGCAGAGAAACCAGGGTGACGTAACGATGTCCCAGCCAGGTGTGCACATGGGTATTCTGAGGACTTAACTTTACAGGGGCTTGCTTATCGTGACAAAGCAGAACTGTGGCGTTCACTGTAGTCATTCCAGCACTGCTGTACTCACCTGCTACTTTATTGCTCTATATACTCTTTCCCATCAACTTAGGGAGAAAAAACCAAGGGGAAAATAAACATCCTAGACCAAATACTAATGTATTCCAAGGATTCAAAACTTCCCATCAGAAGAACAGCCGTCTTGTTTATAGGTAAAAGAAAACCCTTTCATTTGTATAACCTTTATCCTGTACCCTCCTACATTGTATTGAGTCTCCCCAGTCCTTTTCTTTGCTTATGTAGAATGTATTACAATCATATTAACCTCTATAGCCTTCTCTTATCTCACCCACTCCCATTGATCCTGTTCTTTTCAAATAGTTTCTCTTCTACTGGCATGTTTTTTACTTTGGTGACTCCTTGAAGTTAATTAAGGTTACTATAGAAGCATGAGTAAAGGATCATTTACAGGAGCCTGGGTAACTTGCAAGTGACTACACCACTGAGGAAATGTTTCTTCCTTCACTTACCCCTTTAGGCAACCATTAACTGTAGGTGTAGGACCTCACAAAACCATTTCCCCAGAAACCTTTATAACTGCCTAGAAATCCTCAAGGTGGTTCAGGTCCTCATAAGTCCTTAGTGAGAGTATTAGTGAGCCCAGTCTTGTGAAGATCTTATGCAGGCCGTGAATTGATGAGTGCAATGTTTAGAAGACATATTCTACAACATTCCTTCCACCTGTTCTTTCAACCCACACATTCTTTCACCTCCTTCTTCACAGTGTTACCTGAGCCCAGGAGGAAGAGACAGGGGTCTCAGTTAGGGCTGAGTACTCAGTAGTCTCGTTCTCAGCACTCTGGCCACTATGAGTTTCTCAATAAGTGATACCTACTAAGAAAACCTCTGACCAAAGCTGAGAACAGCACTAACGTGAGAGCATTAACATATTTACCAGGCAGTTGGATGGTCACAACATATCTATCTGCGAAAACAAAAACAATACCTTCTCTGCTAGGGTCTGACCTCCCCAGGTTGTGAAGAGTGTGAAGACACAATCTTCAGACCAGACTTACATTATCAGGCATGATTTTACATAGATCACCTTGAAAACACTTCCAAGGGAGAAGGAACCATGCTATTGACCAATAACTATAAGGCACTTGGGGATATTATTTTAATATTTAAAACTGTTTAGTGTGTGTGTGTGTGTGTGTGTGTGCGCGCGCACGCGCGCGCGCGCCTGTAGGTGGCATAGCATGTAGGTGACTTGGTGGATTTGTGGTAGTCAAAGAACTTGTGAGAGTCAGCTCTCCTTCCACTGTGTGGGTTCTGGGAATTGAACTCAGGTTGTCAGGCTCATGAGCAAGCACATTATCCTTTCAAGTCATCTTGCTGGCTCTTCTTTCTTTCTTTTTTCCTCCTCCTCCTCCTCTTCTTCCTCTTCCTCCTCTTTTTATTTACTTTTTGAAACAAGTTTTCACTGTGTAGCCCTGGCTAGCCTGAAACTGATATGTAGACCAGGCTTGCCTTGAACTCAGACATCTCCACCTCCCTCTTTCCCCTAAATGTTTGGATTAAAGATGTGTGCCACTACTCACAGCTCTGCTTAGCTTTTGACACAGCTCACTGTGTACCTGAGGCTGACTTGGAACTCATAGCAATTCTCATACCTGAGCTGCCCAAGTATTGGGATTACAGGTATGAGCCAGAACACCTGGCTGGAATGTATTGTTTTGAATATGCCTCATTATCCAAAGGCTAATTCTGCTACCTGATTAGATGATAAAAATGAAATACTTTCAATTCTCAAAAGTCTGAAGCTGGCTATCTTGTGTTCAGGGCTCTTATCAAAGTATGTGGATCCCAGTGAACTCAAGATGAAGTGTTCCGACTGGATAGAGACTGGTAAGTAATGACATTGCTTGGACATAGAATGTACTCTCTGGGAAGGTATCTGATTCTGTGCCTACAGGAAGGCTCTGAGCACAACTGAGTTGGCATCTAAACTCAGGGGTTCTGCAGCAATAACAACACACACGATTGTAGGAAAGCGTGTGATCCTGTCTGTCTGGAAACAGCTTTAATGACTCTTCAGGGGAAAGTCCTAAACTTTATCAGTAAGGAAAACATTATCTTCCTAGAAATCTGTCTTAACAAATTGTGATGATGTCTCTCAACCACTTCGGAGACTACAGCACTGACTCAGCAGCTGTGCTGTATAGGGTAGGACTTGGCACGAGGTACTTCATAGTCATGTAAGGCAACCATCAAAGGACTGTTTTCAGAACTGTTCGTGGGTGAAATTTTCTGTAACTGCACTGTTCTGCTCAAATAATTGTTTCTCCCACATAAGAATAGTTGTACAAGTCTGGAGCTGTAGCTTGGTTATAGAATGCTTACATAGCATGCACTGGGTTTTAGGTTCAGTCCCTAGCTCTGGAGGGAAAGGAAGTTATACAGTTAGAAAAGGTAAAGAGATGTAAGTGCTCATTCTCACAATCCAAAATCACTACTTTCATAACCAAATTAAAAATCTAAACAATTTTATTTTTTATTTAAATTTTTATTTACTTAGCATGTGTATGGAGGTAAGAGAACAAACTACAGGAGTGAGTGATTCTTTTCCTCAACCATGTGGGTTCTGGGGATTGAAGTCAGCTTGTCAGGTTTGGTGGCAAGTGCCTTTACTTACTGAGTCATCTTGCAGGACCCAATTCACCACTTTATTTTTTTTTAACTTTTATTAATTATACTTTATTCACTTTGTATCCCCCCATAATCCCCTCCCTCCTCCCCTCCTAATCTTACCTTCCCTCCTCCTTCTTCATGCATGCCCCTCCCCAAATCCACTGATAGGGGAGGTCCCCCTCTCCTTCCTTCTGATCTTGGTCTATCAGATCTCCTCAGGAGTGGCTGCATTGTCCTCTTCTGTGGCCTGGTAAGGCTGTTCCCCCCTCAGGGGGTGGTGATCAAAGGGCAGGCCAATCAGATTATGTCAGAGGCAGTCCCTCCAATTCACCACTTTAAAAAACACAGTAATTGTTGAAACAGGTAGGGAATAAAGTCAATATAAGAAAGACAGTGATAATTTTCTTAATATTTATTTTATGTGTATGAGTATTTTGCCTGTATATATATACCATGTGCATGCCTGGTGCCTGCAGAGGTCAGAGAGAACATCATGATCTCCAGGAACTGGAGTCATACATGGGTATAAGCTAAAATGTGGGTGCTGAGAACTGAATCCAAGTCCTCTGCAAGAATATCAAATGCTCTTAATCACTGGGTCATCTCTCCACCCTGATCATGCAATTCCTCACTGAGATCTACCATTTCTTCATAGATGTTAAGACGTTCTAAAACAGCAGCAATAAATCAGCCAAGCTTGATGGCTGTTTGGGAGACTAAGGCAAGAAGATTGGAGGCCAGACTGGGCTACATAATGAAATATTGTTTTAAAAAAGAAAGAAAGGGGTTGTGGAGAAAAGAAGGCTATGTAAATTATTCTATGGCGAAGGATATTATATGACTGATTTTTCTTTCTTACCTAAAACACTGGGGGAACAAAACTTCTATTTACACATAGAAGTGACTCAGATAAAATATCATTCCATAAAACAAGCATTTATTCCTGAACTCAGGAGGTAGAGGCAAGAGGATCATGAGTTCAAGGTCATACCAAGACCCTGTCTTCAAAAAAAGGACAGTTATTTTGATTATATGATTCCATTTGGACAACAACATTGAAGCAAAACAGTGCTTAGAAAAATGATCAGGAAGACATACTTCTTGTTTATTTCTAGATTAAGGTTTTTCTGTGTAGCCCTGGCCATCCTGGAAATCACTCTTTATACCAGGATGGCCTTGAACTCAGAGATCTGCCTGCCTCTGCCTTCCAAATGCTGGTGGCCTGTGCCACCATCACCCTGCTGACAAACGTACTTTCAAAATAACAGCAGTTATCTCTAGGTGGTAAAAATCATACATGACTTATGTTCTGGTGCTTATTTATCTAAGTTTTCTATATAACAAACATGTATTTCTTTTGCTCTAAGAAAGTATAAAAGCTAAAAGTTTAAACTGGGCCTGGTAGTTTGTGTTTGCTATCTCAGCTACATGGTAGGCTAAGGCAGAGGGATGGCTATTCAAATTCAGCCTGGGCAACACAGGGAAAACCTGCCTCAAAAACAAAACAAAACGAGCCATTAAAAATTGAAAACTACACAATGGAATACTACTCAGCAATCAAAAATGAGGAAATCATGAAATTTGCAGGGAAATGGTAAGATCTAGAAAAGATCATTCTGAGTGAAGTATCCCAGAAGGAGAAAGACACACATGGTATATACTCACTTATATAGACCTATAAGATATGATAAACACAATGAAATCTATACACCTAAAGAAGATAAACA